>NC_040904.2:172357510-172699926 GCF_004126475.2 Phyllostomus discolor | reverse complement strand
GTTTAACCCTCTAAATCTATTTTCTACTTGGTTTTTCTTTATGGTTTTAAAGTTTATCTATGTCACAAACACAAATGTCATTTCAATCATTTTTACCTGCTATCTAGTATTCCATCATTCTATTATACTATAGTGTATTATCCACTGCTTATTAATGGAAACGTTTGTTTTTCCAGTAGAATCTCCTTCTGCTCATAAATAGTGTTCTAGCAGTTGTCACTACAAGCACTTGCTTCAGGTTTGTCCGAACAGATCTCTCTGCCTATTTACTTCCTACCTGCTCTGCCCAGAGCCACCAGAGTGACTTCTACACATCCAACCACTGCTAAAGAACTTTATCATCTCTAAGACTAAAATACAAGTGCTTTAGCTTTGCGAATAAATCCTTTCAGGGTCTTCTTTTCCTGCCACTCCTCTTATTCTCCCCACATATTGGCCATGGCACACTACCACGACTCCTAAATACACCATGCTTCTTTTCAATTCTAGGCCTTTGAGTTCTATGCCTGTGTCTTCTATTTCCCAGAAAATTTTTCCTTTTTTTTCTTGTCCTTCTCCTTCTCTGATGTTATTGTTTTCTTCTTCTTCTCTTTCTTCCTCTTATTTATTTATGTATTTATTTTTGCCTGGACTGGAAACCTCCTCCATCCTCTCCAGGCTGAAATAAATTGCACTTCCAATTTTCTGTTCCATAGGACATTGTGCATAACTGTATTCAAATGCTTACACAATGCATTGCCATTTGTTTTTTCAGTGTTCCCCTACAGATCTATACCTGGGAGAGAAGGACTGCATTCTAGTCATCTTCCAATCCCCCGTGTTTATTGCACTGGATCAGAGTAGAAGCTTACGAACTGTTGATTGAAAGAATGAACTGATGACTGGAACTTACTCTCTATAGCAAATGAGAACAAACAAGTATTTGTGATAAAGAAAAACAGACAAAAGCTGGTGGTGGTACTTGAAATTGCTTACAACGCAGACTAGAGGCAGAAAATCGGGTTAAGAAAGGTGTTGCACTGTTCTAACAAGGCTTCTCCATGTGTTGTTGTTTTATATCAAGGGATACGATTTAAATGGTGGCATGTTGTGACATGTGTAATACTAAGCAAAGCTATAACAGGCTCTAATACACTTAGGCAGGAGGCTGATTACAATTATGTTCATTATGATTTCCTTTTACATGGTACCGTGGTATGCCCCAAAGCCCCATCTTCATTTCCACCCTGGGACATGTGTCATTTATAGTTTCTCAACCTTCAAAAAGCTACTCCATGGCAACAGACTGTGAGCTTCTAGGAAAGGCCTTAAGGCACTCATTTGGGGACTGCTGTGTGTTAATAAGTGTTTCTTAAAATGACATAGAAGCTATGTATTCAATTGTTCATTTTATCATTAATGAAGGTTTTCTGAAAACAAATGTGTCCACATGTATAATATCAACTGGAAACAGCTCAGAACACTTGCTGCTTATCCTACTCAGGAACAGACAATGAGAGATGACAGTAGATTTCAGAGCTAATAGTCTAAAACAGTTTTAATAATAATGGCTGGCGCTTATGGATGGTGCATCAGGCATGGGTGAGTACTTCAGATACATTATTTTATTTCATCTTGGCCACAAATCTACAAAGTAGGTATCAATCTCTATTCTTACAAGTAAGAAACTGAGGTTTAGATGGGTTAAATAACTTTCTCTAGGTCACACAACTCATAAGTGATAGAGCTGGATATTCACCAGGTTTTTCTGACGCCAACACCTTTGCTTTTAGCTGCTATTCTGACATTATGTTGGCAGCTGTTTCTACCGCAAGAGCTGGCCTCATGTATGGAGCCAAATCCAAGCAAATGTTTTTCATCTTCTCCACTGCTCAATTAGGAAAATTACTGAAGCATACCTCGGATGTCTGGGCTTCATTTCCTCCATTCTAACCACACTCTGGCTTTCCCTTTACTGAAGCCAAGAGTTTCTCATGTTCGTTCCATCTAAGTCTTTCCACTCAGTATGGTCAGGTGATGGCCATGAGCAAAAGCTAACTCAGTCAACTCCTCTCTCCCAGGTCTGAGAATTACCGAAGGACCTCAAACACCGAACAAACCACTGGAGTTCATTCATTCTAGGCCCCAGGTGTGAAGATCGCTGAACAGGTCCCTCTAGGGCATAGGTGGCAAACACAAGGCCTGAGGGCTGACCAGCCCTCCACCTTGTTTTATCTGGCCCAGCACCTTGTTTCTACCCAGCAGCAGTGCCAAGCTCTCACTTAACTGTTAAAAAGTAGTTGCATTTACACAGTCCTAAAATTACATTCGGTCCTTTGAAGGCAACCATGAGGCTAATGTGGCACCCAGTAAAAATGAGCTTGACACCCCTGCTCTAGGGAGACCCAGTGGAGCTGCCTAGTCCTGTACCTCCCAGGCCTGGTTCTTCGTTCTTCCTGTCAATCTTGCAAGAACTACACAGATGCGGACTGCAGTTCATGGGTTCTGCCACATTGTGGATGAGATATGAGACAAATTCTCATGGACTACCAAGTCCTGTGGAGGAAAAGGGACAGCATGGCTTCTCTCTCAGGAGGAGAAAAGGCCTTGGCCCTTGTCTTGACTGGCCTTTATTGCATTTCTGGTCATATTACATGATGGTCCTCATTTACTATGCACAAGTTTGCCGTTACCTTTTACAGAAAACAAAGGAGATGATGCTGCTAATCACATCACAGAAGAGGGATATTTGCAAATGCAAAGGCAAAAGTGGTTGAACTGGTTACACTCCATACTGGGGAGGTTTAGCACAGACTTTAGGAAGTTACAGTAAGCACTTGCTGCCTCAACTCAGAGTGAGGGAGTTTTAGCAAAAGCAAGTCTTAAGGCAGCCTAAGTACATTGCAGGCCTGATTTCCCATGGGAGAACCTATCTGTGGGTGTGGGCCCAGACAGGACCCATGCCACACAGAATGGTCTCTTATACTACATCTTCTTCTAAGGAACACTATTTTTGCTTTAAATGTCCAGACTCAGCTTCTGTGACTCATAGCCAAAGAATCAAATCAACTGAGGCAATCTCCAATTCCTAGGAACATTTCCCTTTTATCCCCTTATGGAGGACAACATACCATAGGGCAGACAAATGGACTTAACACAACACTCAGAACTGTGTGAAAGTAGGTCAAGGTGTGTGTCCTGTTATGAGATCAACATCATAACCTTTCCTACTGTGACTAAAGAGGACTTCCCTCAGCATTAAAAGAGATCCAGCATCTACCTCCCCTGACCTCTGAACCTTTATACTGAGCAATTTAAGTTCAAGGAGACTTAAATTTCTGTTGCCTGATTCTTTGGACAGGGGGAAAATATGAGAGAAATAGTGGTGGTGATTCTCAATTCTTTTTTTATTTTTTATCAAACTCAAGTAGTTTTGATTATTGAGGTAGTAAATATTCTATCACCTAAAACATTAGTGGCAAATATAAGTTAAACACAGTTTTGCTATTTGTTAAATGTACATATGCATATAAATATGGGCTTGGCCAAAGAGTCCATTACATTTTTTCCATAAAATAGAAGACAAATTTTTCATCTTCACCAATAACTTTATTGATTTGGATATTTTGAGTATGTTGGCCATCTCCTGTTTTTGGCTTCCAGTAGGTAGAGGCCAAGGGTGTTGCTAAATGTCTTCCAGTGTATAACACAGCCCCACAGCAAAGAATTATTTGGTCAAATTCAAAAATTTATATGGAACTTTAAACAACCCAATAGCCACAGCAATTTTGAGAAAGAACAAAGTAGGAGGGATCACAATACCTGATATCAAACTGTATTACAAGGTCACTGTAATCAAAACAGCCTGGTACTGGCATAAGAACAGATGCATAGACCACTGGAACAGAATAGAGAGCCCAGGAATAAACCCAAGTCTTTATGGTCAATTAATATTTGACAAAGGGGGCAGAAGCATAAAATGGAGTAAAAATAGCCTCTTCAACAAATGGTGTTGGGAGATCAGGACAGCTACATGAAAAAAAAAAAAATGAAACTCGATCACCAACTTACACCATACAGAAAAAGAAACTCAAGATGGATAAAAGACTTAAATATAAGTCATATATATTTGACTAGGTCATATATATTTTGACACATATATCTAGCACACCATAAAATTCTAGAGGAAAACATAGGCAGGAAAATCTCAGATGTTCCACACAGCAACATCTTCAGTGATATTTCCCCCAGAGCAAGAGACATAAAGGAAAGAATAAACAAATGGGACCTCATCAAAATAAAAAGCTTCTGCACAGATAAAGAAAATAGCATTAAAATGAAAAGAGAGCCAACTGTATGAAAAAAATATATTTGCCAATGATACCTCGACAAGGGTTTGCTCTCCAAAAATATAAAGAACTCACACAAGTCCACTCCAGGAAGACAAACAACCTAATTAAAAAATGGACAAAAGACCTGAATAGACACTTCTCCAAGGAGGACATACAGAGGGCCCAGAGACATGTAAAAAGATGCTCAGTATCACTAGCCATCAGAGAGACGCAAATTAAAACTACAATGAGATGCCACTTCACACTGGTGAGAATTGCCATCATAAATAAACAACAAGTGTTGGAGAGGATGTGGAGAAAAGGGAACCATAGTGCACTATTGGCGGGATTGCAGACTGGTGCAGCCACTGTGGAAAACAGTATGAAACTAAAAATGGAACTGCTTTTTGATCCAACAATTCCACTGCGGGGATTATATCCTAAGAACACTGAAACACAAATCCAAAAGAACCTAAGCACCCCAATGTTCATAGTAGCCTAATTTATAATAGCCAAATGCTGGAAGCAACCTAAGTGCCCATCAGTAAATGAATGGATCAAAAAACTATGGTACATTTACATGATGGAATACTACACAACAGAAAGAAAGAAGGAGCTCCTACTCTTTGGGACAGCATGAATGGAACTGGAGAGCATTATGCAAAGTGATATAAGCCAGGTGGTAAAAGACAAATACCATATGATCTCACCTTTAAGTGAGACCTAATCAACAAAACCAATAAGCAAGCAAAATATAACTGGAGACATTGAAATTAACAATAATCTGACAGTAACCAGAGTGGAGGTAGGAAGGGATAATGGGGGGAAGGGGGGAAGGGTTTTCAGGAACAACTATAGAGGACACATGGACAAAACCAAGAGTGGGTAGAATCAGGGGAGGGAGGTGGGGATGGCTTGGGTGAGGGGGAGTAGTGGGGGAAAATGCAGACAACTGTACTTGAACAACAATAAAATAACAAAAATATAAACAAACAAACAAATAAAAGAATTATTTGGCCAAAATGTCAATAGTACCAGGAAACTTCACAAACCACTTTTGACATATTCGATCAGTCACAGCAACTTCTCCATACACTGCATAAATCTTTTTTTGCATTATAGTTGCATTTTTACATTTCTTGAAATAATCAAGCATAATATGCTGAAAATGTTGCACATCTTCTTCCATGTTCAGTATTAAAATGCCTGCACAAAAATTCACCAATTTTTATATGTTTTATTAAACATGCATGCTGATGACAACTGTCACAATACAATATAACAAAATCATTTCCAATGAAGTTAAAGACAACTTAGCACTATTAGAGCCGTCATAAAGAAAAAACATAATGCACATTTTGGCCAACTCAATATATTCACATTCTTCAGGCCCCTGTATGCTAGGAGTAATAAATCAATCTAGTAGTCTAAAATAAGCTGCCTGAAGAAAGACATCTCAGAACCTAGACTGGGAAAGGGAGGCAAGAAACAGGCAAGTGGGCTGTATACAAGGAGTAAAGGAGCCACGAAGGGAAAGCCACTGGGCGTCAGGATGTGGCAAATGACAGACATGGGAGTTAGGAGTGGGACACCCATGATCCTGCTCTGCATCCAGGATAGCTAACAAATGAAACTTTGCTCTCCTTGGTCAGAATATCATTATAAAATGACCAGTAGTGAGCTGAATATAGAAAAAACAAAAGACTGTTAGTAACACCACCAACATTTTAACCAGTAGCCATTCCAAGTAATGAGTTCATAAGTGATTTTTATTTTATTCTTTTATTTTCTGAATTCTGTGATAATCAATGTTTGTTTTTTCTGAATTCTTTAAGTATTTAATGACAACATATTTTTTGGAAACTGAGTGTCACATAATAAGCTGGTTCCCAGATTCCGTTAGCTGCTCAGCACAGCAGGGTGGCACAAGACTTGGGGACAGTCACTGTGTGTGGCAAGCTCCATGATATGTGCTTGACTAGGAAGTGTTTCCTCTGTCACCTTCAATAGATTACACCATACCCTGTATTCCCCCTAATCACATTCTGTAGCCCTCCTCCCAGGGATCGGCTGATAAAGTTGGTCAACTTGCCCCTCTTCTTCCTCAACATTCCCTCTCCCAAAATCTATAGAATGTGTTCTCCTTGAGATAATTGTCACTCAAACAGGAACAGGACCTTTCTGTGAACGAATTTCCCTGGGCTTCCACAGCTTTAATTTATTCAAAAACCATTTGGAACTTGCAGTGACTGAAGCAAGTTAACTTTTCTATGCTACATAACATAAGTACACTGCTCATTGCCCTACTTCAATAGTCACTGCATTGAACTGAATGAAACAATTTTAATTTCTTTTGCCTGAAAGAGAAGGGAAAATTTATGATATGAGATCATGAAAAAGGTCCTATTACTTTGTCTCCTGGGCTTCCTGTGCTCAGTTGAATATGGCAGAAGCCATCTTATCTGATAAAATGGGACTATTAATTTGGTCCTACTGATCATAGCTCTGTGTCATGTCTGAACAAACCACACCTAGCATGCATGCTTATCACTGACATTTTGCTTTCCTGAAAGTACAGCCAGAACATCAAGATACTTACAAAACTCCTGAGTACAATAAAAACTTTTATAATTGTCTTACCTACACCTGACTCAGTAGATATTCTTTTATACTGATGCATCTTTAGGTCTTTCATCTTCATTAAAGTATTCAACAATAACACTGTTTCATTCTCATTTCAGTACCCATTTTTGTAATATTTAATTTAGGACATACAGAGTTGATGCATGCTTTGCTTTATATTTGACTCTAATGACAAGACTCTCCATTCATATGCTACTACTACTACAAATTAAGCATCCAAATGAAGGTGAGGCTTCTATAACATTTTTTGTAAATTCTTCCTCTAGCTGAAGTTTTACTATGATATTGGCACTTTCTAACATGGCATCAACATGCCCCTTAGGCTTCACTATTGGCCCCTTAATGTTGCCTTCTGTCTTTCCAGTATTCATTAGAGAACATTGTGCATCAATATCCAGTCATCTCAAAGAGCTTTGTTCTTCACCCCGCGGTATTCAATTTTAACCGCAGTATACAGCCTGGGATCCCCTGTTGGAGGTTGGACAGGGAGACATTGCTTTAGGTTCAACTGCCTTAATCAAGGAGTAAATTCACCATCCTGGGCCAGCATTTTGCATCCCCACTCTGTACCAGCATCACTGCACTTACATTTTTACAGACTGGGGTAGAGCAATGGACCTGACAAAAAATTTTAATGGTGGCAGCTGTTGGTACTAGATTAAATTTCTTTCACCCTCTCATAACTTGTCAATAAATCTTTCATAAAAATCCTGTCAATTTTCTTCCACTTTCTCCTGCATCTTTACAGCCACCTAAACAGTTATGCCTGATTTTCACTTTCCTATTTCCCTGTTCCAAGAATTAGTTTTTCCCCTGGCCATTTGTTTTGTTCTAAACAGTCCAAATTTTCTTTGGCAACCGCAAAACTAAAACTTCCATGGCTGGTGTCTACTCTCATTCCCTCCTAGTAGAGGGTCAGTTCTGGAGCCCAGGTGGGAGGTGCTCCCCTAAGCACAGTGAAAGTCACTGAGGGCAGCTTATCTCTGATTGGGACACAGCCTGCCCAGGGCTACTGCTTCCCCACACCCAGGGTGTCAGCAGGTCTGCTCTATTTCAGCAGATGAGGACACTGGGCTGATTCTTGACACAGGCTCCAGCCCCACCCATTCCTCACAGGCTCACTCTCACCCCAGTAATTCTGAATGCTCAGCTGCTGCAGGCTCTGCACAGGTCCTCGTATCTAACATTCCTTTCATTCTGCAGACACCAAAAATTAACTGTGAGGCCCTGGGTTAACTGACCTGACAATCCAGAGAAGCAGGACTTCCTAGGCAACTAGTGACACTTTGCGGCAAAATGATCCAGCTCTTTTACCCTCTAATCTCTGGTTTCCAAGAGGTGAGGGAGGGTTAACACTAGACTACTAAGAAATGACCCCTGGGTTCATCTTTTCAAAGTACTGGGGGTTTTTTGGAAGCAGCAGAGGTGGGATAAAGATGGAATTTATCCTGTGTCTGTCTTGTTTGCTGTGCAAGCCCTGACCCAGAGGCTGCCACAGCGCTGGGGGAACTGTGAGTTGGTGTGTGGGCCTTGGGCCCACATGCTTACAGAGGCATAAAAGGATGATGGGAAATCACCTGCAGCATACATGCACACTCCGTGTGGGGAGGGCAAAGGAAGTGATGTGCCTAGTAGCCACTGGGCCTTCCAATGAATTAAAGATGTTCTACTGCTGTATCCTGCCTTGCACCTCCTCTAAAGCTAAGTAAATGTAGTAGTAGATTAAAATCTGCTGTGTCTTGTACATCTGATTCCCCATTGAACTTGTGTCCATCATGGTGGAGGGAGAATTCAGTTATGAAGTATTCTGTTTATTTAGAAAATAATTTTCAATAGAAAACAATGAAACATCCATGGCATAGGAACACTCCGGTTATATCTATATTTTGTTCCTATTGTCCTGAGTTTTCTGCCCAGGCAGCCCACTACCTTGGCCCCACTGCCCATGTCCCCACACTTCAGGATGAGGCTTTCTGTCGATTTTCCCCACTTGGATCAGCCAAAGCCAGGTTTTCCCAGAGCTCCTTATGGTCCTGAGGTGCCAAGGTTAATCTATGGGTATTCCTCTCCACCCCTGCCCATTCCGTCTGGAGCCAAGCTTCCTTGCCTGTAAAATGAAGAAAGTAAGAATGATAAAGGGGGGAAAGAAGAACTAGAAATAACTTATTCTGCCCAACATTTTGATAAAATTTGATTCATATAATTCTTTCAACATTTCTAAACTCTAATTTGACATTTGCAGAGAGCAAGTGCCTCAAAGGCAGCGACCACGTATTTTGTTACTCTGTTGGTATGAATCTAACACCTAGAACAGTGGGTACTAAGATAATGGCAAGTGTGAGCAGAGGCAGGGAGAGTGTTTGCTTCTATTTGGATTTTTAGTTGAAGCAAGTGAGCTTCTGCTGTTGCTATACCAAGTAGTCTTCTGGGATACTTGTCTATGGCTGGTAGGAGTTTTCTTCAACACCATCAATATAGTGAAAAAAAAGTCTAATGGAAATGATTCTAGGTAACAGCTGAGCTGGAAATGTTGGTCCTAAACAACATCAGAAAGGTTCTATTTCCCTTTTTGTCAATAGCAAATTAAGCAGCTTCACAGCTGACCAAAGAACATTTGTACCCAACGAGAAAGAGAATGGAGAGAGACACCAACCAGAGTTATTTCACCTACTCTGATTCTTGATCAATGTCTACACATTTACCAGTTCCCACATAGATCAGAACTGTGTTTTTTAAACATTTTTTATGACCAAGAAACACTTATTTTATAGCTTTCTTTGTATTTATTTTCTATGTTTTCCATTTATTTTTTAATGCAAGCTGTGACCCACTAAATTGATTTCATGATCCCCAAAATACATTGTATCCTCCAGTTTTGAAATCATTGGACTAGACTGTGTGTGAACTTTCTGGAAACTGTTAGAATTCAGTAATTAGTTTAGGTGACTCAGGTGAGTGGTCTCTAGGGAAAGCTTAAGACTTTTTCCTCTCATTCTGACACACTATTCTCCCGAGAACGAGGACTCTTCTTTAGATGGATCTAGTTCCAGAACTCAGTCTAGTGAGTGGAATGTCCTAATGGGTTAGGTGGATGAGTTCAGGGTCAAGGAGGAGAAGAGGAAGTTCCCCTGGGAAGATCTGAGATGGGCAATGGGAAGCCTCCTCACTAGTCCTTTGGAAAACTCTCTCAGCAGTTTCTCTCTGCTCTTCTCTGTTGGGCAATATTTTGGGGACTTTTCTATACATTGCAGTGGCAACACTTAAACTTTGGGATGGACCAGAGAGAGTAGTTTCTTCAGTCCACTTGGGCTTGGGGCATCAGATGGGACAGAATAATGTTCCTTCATGTGAGGTTGTAAGTGTCTGAGAGTTCTCAATAATTCTACAAATTACTTTTCTCAAACTGGTGGAATTTTAGCAAGTGAGGAGGTCAACTTTTGAGGTTTCTTGAGTTTCTATTCCACCCTCCACCTTGTCCCCAAAGACTTAAAGGCTGCTGAGGACAGCCTATGTATGTGTATCAGCCTGGAAAGTCATCTTATAAGTATCCCTGGCCCCATCTTTAGTGAAGAAGGTGGTTGGTTTTTTTAGGAACTTGAGTGTGAGGAAAGACAAGCAAAAAGGGATCTTTTTACCTTTTAGAATATGATATCTGTGGGTTCTTCATTTACATGGTCAACTTTCTAAAATGTAAGATCTCTAAGTAACTATGTTATTCCTAAGATATCTCTATGGAGAGATGACTTATCTAAATATGATACAACTATCCAGGCTCAAGTACTACTCAATATGACCCAAGCCCAAGGCACAGCTGGTTGAATAATCTTGTTTGGTTCCGGCTCATCCACTGGAGAAAATGTAAGCCTTATGAAACTCTTTAACACTGAATGGTCAACTCACCATACAGTGCCCGGTTTAGAAAAGATCTTCACTAAATATACATTGCATGAATAAAAACAAATAAGCAAGAGGTGCTGAGAAGGAAGTGGAGGAGCTGGTTCTAGCATAGTCAGACAATAATCAGGAGCTACAGGAGCCCTGAGGGTCTACTGGACCAGGCCCTACAGGCTGTTTAAGAGCTGTCACTTTTGCTGCTCCTACCTGGGTGGAAGCAGAGGACTAGCTAGGTATCTGGACAGCCTCCACTGACTTCATAATCCTCTAAATAACTGCAGTAATTGCAAACATTTATCGAATTTTAACAATGTATTGAGCCTAGATGTAAACGAGAATTAAACTCAGTGCCTCCCCATAAAGCAAATCATGACAGCTACCAAAACACCCTCAAATAATGACTTTCAACTTAATATCTCAAGACAAATATGTATATGACCACAAAGGTTAAGAGCTCTGCTCTCAATTACTAACGAGTGCCAGTCTTATTTATTTTTAATCATCTGCTTTATTGCTACTGTGTTGTCAGAGTCATCACCATGGTGCCTAGCACATTTTTTATACAGTTAATACAGATCTTTATCAAGTGTGAAAAGTGTGTTCATTTCCCCTTTTAATGCCAGGCTCCCTCCATGAATTGTCTCTGACAGTTGAAATGGGATGAATGCTGTGTAGGTTTAATGAGAAGCCACCATTCTGTCTGAAATCCTTTCATTTATGGACACACTGGAACATCAGTATGATCAAAGAATTTCAAGGAAGCCAGGGCCACTCTTTGCACTAAAGCAAGAGTCAATCCAAGAAACCCATCCAAGAAAGAAGGGCTTTTAAAAACTAATGTAAAAACCTATTCTCAAATTTTAAACAGAATGGCAAATCTTAAACAGCCTCACATGCAACTGTTTGTTCACCAGAGAATAAAGATAAAAAGATTTACAAAGAGAGTTGTCCATTCAGATTCCCTGGTTTCCTTTACACAGCTCAAAGACCATTTTTGTTAGCAGTACTTTGACAATGGAGCTTCGTGTCACGCTCACAACACAGCATGGTGATTTCAAATTGATAAATCGTATGCATGTATTAGTATCTGAATGTATTAAATCACTAAAGCAAAGTGATATTTCAATGCAAGCACATGAGTACACTTTAGCAAAAACTTCTAGCCATCAGTATTACACACAAAAGGGAAATGTCAAGGTCAGAAATTTTTTGTCCTTCAAATAAATAAAAGAATTTTAGTAAAATAGGCCATGTCTTATTTCTAGCTTGACTTCTTGCTGCCTAATGGCTGCTGTCTGTCTTTTAGGTTTTTTCATTTACTGTTTGAAGAAAAGCCTACTTTGTTTAAACTGGGTGATTTGACTCCAGCTGGAGCTCGTGATATTTTTTCATGAAGCATTGTTGGCAGAAGGGAAAGGAAGCTGTTATTTTTAAGTCTGAAAGTGGTTTTTCTACTTTTCTGAAGAATAACCCTTAAATTCTTTGAGTGGGAATGGCTCTATGATCAAAATTTTTGGTTATTCAAAGGTAAAGCAAAGATCTTATTCTGGAATAGAGGCAACAGACTCGGTGTCACTAACACTGCTCCAGCTGGTCATTGTGATCAGTGCCTTTATAGGAAGCAGCATAGCACAGTGGGTACACATTCACGCCATGCAGTTAATACTGCCTGCATTCAAACCGCAGCTTCTTCAGTGTCCTAGCTGTGCAACTTCATCACAATTTACTAATCCCTTTGTGCCCCATTGTTTCTCATCTACAAAATTGGATAACGGTCCTCTTCGTAGGTCTGCCTGAGGATTATATGACTTAATATAGAAATTTAGAACAGAACCTAGAAAGTGATGATCTCTACTATGCACTACCTTATTATTCTCTGTTGACCAAGTTTCATCTCACAGGTTATTGCCTTTTATGAAAGAAGCAGAAACGACCTCAAGATTAGGGGGATGAAGAGACATTGGCAGTGGGGCAGCAGTCTGGGGCCGAAGACAACGTCGTAGATAATAACCCAAACAGCAGTCATGTCTGGTAACCATTTAGATTTTCTCAATTACAATCACTTTCAATTAATCTCAAATATTCTGTTAGATTTCTTTAATTTGCAGCCTCATCTCAACCATTATTGTGGGAGGAATGATCTGTTGAAGAAAGAAGCAAAGACCCAAAGCTACAGCATGGGCTAAGAAGACAAAGAACAACCAGAAAAATCTGAGGGGCCTGGAGAAACTGTTGACTTCAGCTAGTCTGACTGTCCTTACCTGTAACTTTTAATCTGATGACTTAGAAGGAAGGCAGGAAAAATTCATTCTGAGAGAGGCCGCAGCAGCATACACTATTGGGAGCCCGGCCTGTGTTCTGGTGGCAACAGGTCCCTGACCATCTGTTCCAGGATGTGACTTAGGCTATGGTCCTAGTTGCCCGGCCTCCCTGCATTGCTAATATCTTTGTCCAAAACCTGGCTCTTTAGACTTCCCATCATTTCTAAATTCTGCCCAATGTTCTTTAAAAAAATTTCCTTGTTTACTTAAATGACCACAAGATGGTCTCTCTTGTTTACAACCAAGAACCTTAACTAGTACAATCAGGTCACCTGGATTATAGCTGAAACATGATAACTTTCTTGGGAGTTTCCTCATAGACGGAAAAATAAAACACCAGTAGTAGAACATTTTGAAAAGGAAAATTTATTCAATAAATTTGGTTAGAAACTACAGCTTCTCAGAAAGGACTATAGAATTATCCCACCAATTGTATTGGTAAGTCATAAATATTTCTCTGAGCTCAGCAATTCCATCTGCCCCTAGTAAGGCCACTGTGATGACATCTCTGATCAGAACATCATTAGCCCCTGGCTGGTGTAGCCCAGTGGATTGAGTGTGGGCTGGGAACCAAAGTGTCCCAGGTTCGATTCCCATCCAGGGTACATTCCTGGGTTGCAGGCCATAACCCCCAGCAACCGCAAATTGATGTTTCTCTCTCTTTCTCTCTCTCTCTCTCCCTCCCTCCCTTCCCTCTCTAAAAATAAATAAATAAAATCTTAAAAAAAAGACTTCTCCTTAAAAAAAAAAAAAAAACACATCATTAGCCAAAAGGACTGTGCAATATAATTAATCAAATCCACAAATGTGTGCAAATTCTTGTTAGCTCTGACAGCCCACTGATAGCCATACTCCTCTTCAAGTGATGTCCTGTGAGCCCCAGAGTCCCGGCCTGGGCAGTCCTCCTGCCACTGCCACCAGCTCAGCACTGGTACCCAGTTCTGCCCTGGAGTGGCTACCCCATTAACCTATGACTATTCATCTATGCCAAAAATTTTGCTGTAGTGAAAAGCAAAAAAAAAAAAAAAAGATATTTTCATAAAACTGAATTTATTTAAATAATTGGCCTTTCAAATACTTTCACTAGGGAAAATACTATGGAGGGTCTTCAAGAAATTAAAAATAGAGCTAGCACATGATCCAGCAATCCCACTTCTAGCTATATAGCCAAAGGAAACAAAATCATTATCTCTGAAAGTTACCTGTGCTCCAAGTTCATAGCAGCAGCGTTATTCACACTGGCCTGCATATGGAGACAACCTAAATATCCACTGACAAATGAATGGATAAAGAAAATATGATTATATAATAGGATATTATTCAGCCTTAAAAAAAAAAAGAAGAAAATCCTATTATTTGTGACACCATGGACAAACCTGGCAAGCATTAGGATAAGTGAATTATTTATGGAATCTAAAAAAAAAGTCAAATTCAACAAAACAGAAAGCAGAAATGAATTGACAGGGGCTGTGGTTGGGAGATTTGGGGAGAGATTGGTAAAAGTGTATGCAATTTCAATTATCAGATAAATACTACCTGATGATCCAATGTACTTCATGATAGCAATAGTTGATGACACTGTGTTGTATCATTGAAACTTGCTAAGGGAGTAGAACTTAAACATTCCGTTCAAAAAAAAAAAAACCCAAAAAGGTAAATATGTGAGGTGATGGATGCATTAACTAACTTGATGGGGGGAATACTTTCACAATACACATGTATGTCAAGTCATCACATTGTATGTTTTGACTGTCTTGCCATTCGATTTGTCAGTTATACTGTGATAAAGCTGAGAAAGGGAGGGATTTAAAAAATGGCCTTTTTAAAAATAATTATGTTCCATGCTAATTTTACTCCAAATATGTTCATTTTTATGAAATAATAATGAATGAAAATGGTAATTTGAACAGGATTTGAATACATTATTTGACAAAGTCAAAAGCTGAAAGTCATTTTTTTAATTGTCCAAGGAATCCAGAAGACTTGGAGCCACCAATTTAGAGAACTTCCCCCCGACTCTGCAAGTCCCCTGTTTCCTGCCATTCTTCACACGCAGCTGGTTTCCCAGCACACTCAAAGAGTGGGACTTCTGTTAAATAGGGCAAATACACTGAGACAAAGATAATAATTAGAGTCCATAGAAATGGAGAATCAGAGACCTCAAAAGGAGAGGGTAGAATGACTGTAAATGGACTCAGAGAAATAATCAGAGCATATTCCGTGCCCAATAGCACTCTATCATGGGGAATTTTTACTCTATGACTTCATTTGTAATAAATTCTTTCTTATTTTCTCTTTATTAGCAGAGACACCACAGAAGACACATTCAGTTCAAATCTCTCTTAGCTACACCTCCAATGCACCTGCGAGGCTACCTGTTACGGAAATTGGCTTATTGCATCAAGATTTTTCCTTCCCAGCAGGGGCTAGCTAGATTCTTCTGCCTTCCTGTGATCCTAAGTAAGTGCCTATTATGTTTCAAGATGTTTAAGACCTTATTCTTGTCTTTATGAATACAAATGTTAGTGGAAAAATATTTTCTCCTGATTTTTGCATTTATTCATTCAACATTAATCAAACACCTACTATGTGCCATGCACTGTGGTGAAAGAAGCACACAGAACACAAGGTCGCTACTCACTAGGGTTTTATAAGGGCTGAATTGATCTCCTTCAGCAGGTACTCTTAGAGTCGTACTAATGTGTAATCAATTTAAATAATGAAAAAATGTATAAATATTTATCAATTATTTCTTCACAAAAATAGTTGAAATCTATTCAATATGCATTCTAAATACACTGGCTAAAGTTTAAAGACCCTAGAGAAACTTTTAGGAAGGGTAAACAGAAATATAATTTGAAGTATTAGGCTAAGAAAACCATCTTTTTCCAACTTCAGATACAACCATGAAAGATATCTGGGGAGAGAACTAGCTGGCAGAAAGTGTAAAACTTCGGGAAAGTAGAAATAAAGTGGCATCATGATTTCTGATTATCATTAGAGGAGCAGAAAGGAGGGAAAACAGAGGTCATGGAGAGGAATGAAATATCTACAAAGGATACCTGCTCTTCCATAACCCCTCCATTTGAGCCAGGGAGAAAAGTAGACAGATCTCTCATGCCCAGGAAGGTAGAATCAGGACATGTGGACCAGGTGTAGGTGTTTCGTTTGAACAGTTACTGAAGGGGAATGCTTTCTGAGGAACTGCCTCTGAAAGTGATGAAGCTCCCATTACTGGGAGTGGTAAATTGAGGCTAGGTGAATTCCAGCAGGGACAAGGCTAAAGGGACTCCTACCCTAGATAAGATAAGAGGGTAGACAGCAGGATCTACTTTTTCAGGGGTAAAAACACTAGCAGAAGTGCCTGAAGAGTTAAACCAACTAATTTTACATGTAAAATCAATCTCAATATGGAGATTTTTACGGAGCAAGCTCCTTATATATTGCAACCAAACAGTGACTCTCCCCAAGGGCTCTGCCTACCAGAACATTTCTACTCAAAGGGAGTGCAGTCCTAGGAAGCCATTTATTACAGTGTCATCTGTTTTATGAAACAAATATTTTTCAGTATTTCTTTAATCACAAGAGACCATCTTAGAATTAATGCTTTAAGTTTAGGAGCATGTTAACTAGAGCGAGCCAGGGACTGAGTAAGAAATTTCCCTTTGTTCACCAGTTGCTCTATTCATTATCCCCTTCTTTACATGATTTAAACTCCTTACCCAATTAGAAGACATTCTGTACCAAGTTTAGTTATTACATGGCTGTATCTGACAATTACAATGAATAAAAACCAAAGTTTTTCCAAAGGGCTGCTATGTCTCAAAGAGCTCAGCATGGCTTAAGTGATAATTAAATGAAGAATAGAGCCAGCATTCCTTCCCTGTGTAATAGAATGAGCCACTATATAGATGATACAGAAAATGAATCAAACCATTCAGCACATCCCCATTACTCTGTGTGGCTTTCCGTTTTACAAATCACTGTCACTTTTTGTTCCATGAAATTCTTAGAACAAAGCTATGAGTTGTCAAAACAGGTATTATTATCTCCATGTTAAGTGCAGCATTGAGAGACCAGTGAGCACAAGATCACAGAACTATGAACACCAACCGCAGTCCACAATCCTTTCCATTTACCTTAAGTAATGAGCCAGATCTGCTTTTTACAAACATCCTAGGATTTATGCATCTGGATGATTATTAAATCTCTTTCCCAGTGGTCACAGATTGATACTTAGACTGTGAAAACCATGCATGCTGTGTGAACAAAAAACATATTCATAAGCCAGTGGCATTTGCATATCTATTAGATGGTCTTTGAATTTTTTAGTGGTTGCAAATCTTTGTTCAAAGGAGTGAATACCCATATTTCTAGCAGGACAACCTGGGACTAAATACAATGCTGTTCAATGTAGTTTTACAGTTGTTAAGAAACTTAATGAATTACCCTGTTCTTATTTTCCTGTTCCATTTGTTTTAAATCACAGACTAAAAAGCCACAAATTCTAACAAATAAATACTGTAGTTGTTTTCTGACCTTCCTCTCCACTTAGATTTTCTACTAACTGCAAGTTCAACCCATATGAAATGCAAATTATCTTCCTTCCAGATCTATCAATCTTCCTCTTTCTGTGAGTAAACCCTCTAGCCTTCCAAATCCTTGACACTGTCTTCCCTATAATTCCCCATCCCCTTCCCATGTTCTCTTGCACCATGAAACCATCCATTCTAATATGTTAAATATATTTTGATGTGTATACATCCTTGAAAGAAGTTTTCATTCACTTATTCAACAAAACATCATTAAGCACCCCTTTTATTTTCCAGGTGCAGTCCCATAATCAGTATAGGACCAATAGTTTCTTATGTAGGGCTCACTCTCATATCACTGGAGCTTCAGCTGGGATAGGTAATCCCTCATCTCATCATCCAGGAGGCTCGTATGGGATACTTCACATGGCAATCTCAGGGTCCACAGAACATCAAGAGAAACTAAGCCCCAAAGCACAAATACTTTGTAACTCTCTAACTAAATCCATTATACTGTTTTCCCTGTAGCCAAGGAAAGTCACATGGCCAAGTCCAGAATTAGTATGGAAGGAGCCCACTTACCCATAGATACAGGGAGGTGTGATCAAATTGGCATCTATGACTACAAAATATCTATTATATTAGAGATTCAAAAGTGAACAAGCAGACAGTGACCCTGCCCTCATGAATCTTGTTTCCTCACATCCTCCATCAGAACCTGGTATATCTCAACTTTCTACAGTTGGCCAAGCAGATAGGAATAAGTCAGTGTTCCTCTGTAGTTTTATTTCTCTGATCAATGGTGAGGACAAACATTTCTTTATACACTTAATAGTCATTCATATTTTTTTCTATGAATTGCCTATTTGTGTCTCTTATTTTTTATTGTTTTTCCTGTGATCTTTTAAATTGATTCTTGTGTGTTAGGTAACAAGTGCATATATTCCTAGATGAAGTAAGCTGTGTAATGGCTAAAGGTCCCTTAGCTTGCTAAAGCAAGATCCTTACCATTGTATATTATTTTATCATCCATATATCATGCATAGAGATGTGCAGAGAGCATATTTGAAGAATTTAAAGAATAGCTGTAAAGATTCATGTACCACTTCCCCAGTGGATTCAACATCATTTTTTACTCCTCTCTGATCTGAGATGCCACCATTAGCATGGATCATTGTCATTGCATACTTAGATCTATTACTAGACTTTTTGTTTTATTTTCTATTTTTGAGTGTTTTTATCAAGAATGGATGTTGAATTTTATCAAATGCATTCCCAGCATAGGTGGAGATGTTTATATGATTATCCCCTAGTGGACCACATTTTGCATCACTGGAATAAACTCCACTTGATCATGTTGTCTCATTATATTAATGTGCTGTGAAACACTCCTTGCTGATGCTTAACTTAGAATTTTGTCTCAATATCTGCGAATACCATTGATCCAAGTTTTGCTTTGTGCATTATTTGCCGGAATTTGTTATTCCTGTTGTTCTATAAGCTGATACAGATTAAATAGCTTTGGAATTATCTTTGATTTAAAGATGAGGTAGATTTCAGGGGATATTTTCCAAAAGAGAACTATTTGATAACTTTATGTCATAAAAATCAATCTGTTTAGAATCCCAGTCTCTTATGGAGTGATTACAAGTAAATTATACTTTCCTAGGAATCTGTTGATTTTATCAAATTTTCCAATTTGCAGAGATTTGAGCAAAAGTCATCTCCTGACGTAAATTTTCTTTGTTTTGTGGTTATTTTCCCTTTAGTCATTGCTAATATTTTATATTTTTACTTTCTCCCTTTTTTCTTTGTTTAATCAGCTTTCAGTTTATTAAATTTATTGCTTCTTTCAAAAAATGAGCTTTGATTTAATTTATTAGTTATATTACCTCTCTATTTTATGTCATTAACTTATTCTTGAATCTTTATTAATTTTTAAGCTCACTTTCTTTTCATTTATTTTGTTGTCCTTTACAAAATCCTTAAATTAAATGCTTATATCACTTTTGTCTCACTCTTTTTTGTGTGTGTAACCATTTAAGGCTGTATCTCCTTTAGGTACCAATTAGCCATGGCACATAGCTTCTAATACACAAACATTTTATTATCATTTTCTGGATGTTCTGCAACTTTGATTTATATCTTGTTTTTGAATTGAGATGATTAAAACAAATCTTAATTTCTGGAGGTAAAGGCTTTCCTTTTCAGGAGGGTGTTAATTTCTAGTTTTCCTATATTATGATCAAAGAATGTTGTTTTTATAATTTTTACTTTTTTAATTTATTGTCTGTCAATTTTTGGTACTAGGGCATTTGGTACCAAAGGCATTTGAAAATGGCGTTTGAAAAGAAAATATATTCAATATTTTTATGGTATAAAATTTTTACACAAGTATGTGTACAGATATAAAACATAAGAACATTAATATTGATTTTAATATACATATATTAATTAGGTCTGCTTAATTAATATCTTATTAAAATCTTCTATGTTTTTACATGCTGGATTTTAGTTTTAAATATTTTTAGAATTTTTCAGAATAGTAGTAATAAAAGTAGTAGTAGTAATAGTGCTAATGGTGGTGGCTAACTTTCAGTGGGAGATTTGAAAACATTTATTGCTAATGACATTTACATTTTAAATGCATTGAATATTCCTTTGTTTTTTTCCAACTTTACTGAGATATAATTGACATACAACATTGTGTAAGCTTAAGGCATACAACATATTGATTTGATACACTTAGACACACTTGATTTTACACACTTGATGATTATACACATATGCCCATATAATGATTACCAATATATCATTAGCTTACACCTCCATCCTGTCACAAAATTATCATCTTTTTTTAGGCCAGAATATTTAAAATCTATTCTCTTAGCAACTTTCCAATATATAATGCAGTAGCATTATTAGCTCTAGTCTCCATGTTGTACATTACATCCTCAGAAACTTATTCATCTTATAACTGGAAGTTTGTGCTCTCTGACCAACATCTCATTTTCCCTAATTCCCAGCCCCTGGGAACCACCATTCTACCTTTGGTGTCTATGAGTTCAGCTTTTTTGGATTCCACATATGGTGGTATCATATGGCATCTATTTTTCTCTGTCCAGCTTCCTTCACTTAGCATAATGCCCCCAGATTTCATCAAAGTTGACATAAATGGCAGGATTTCCTTCTCTCTCATGACAGAATAAAATTCCACTATGTGTATATATGACATCTTCTTTATCAAGTCACCTGCTGACAGATACTTCGTTTGTTTTTCTATCTATGCTTTTGTGAATGATGCTGCAGAGAACATGGAGGGGGCTGCAGATATTTCTTCAATATCTGACTCCATTTCCTTTGGATGTATATCCAGAAGTTGAATTGCTAGATCATAAGGTAGTTCTGTTCACATTTTTTGAGGAAACTCCATACTGCTTTCCACAGTGGCTGCACCAATTACATTCCCACCATAGTGTACAAGGTTTCCCCTTTCTCCACATCTTCACCAGTAGTTTTTATGCCTTGTCTTTTGGGTAATAGACATTCAGAGAGTTGAGGTGATATCTCATCAGGGTTTTGATTTGCATGAGGTGTCTCCCAGGTGGTAGGCTGCCTTTTTATTCTGCTGGTTATTTATTTTGCTCTATGGAAGCATTTTAGATTGCAATGGTCCACTGACTTATTTTTGCTTTTGTTACTTGTGATTTCAGTGTCATATCCAGAAAATAACTGCCAAGGCCAATTTCAAAGAGCTTTCTTTTTATGTTTTCTTCTAGGAGTTTTAGAGCTTCTGATCTTATTTTTAAGTCTTTAATCCATTTTGAGGTAATTTTATGAATGGTATAAGTAAAATATGGATTGAATTTTAATTCTGCATATGTTATGTGAAGACTAACATTTATTGAGTGTTTACTGTGTACCAGATGATGTTCTAAGATTTCAGCTGGATTATCTCATTCTCCTACTCTTGTTAAAACCCTTATCTTTCACCTAAACTATGACAATAGACTCCTAAATTGTTTCCCAACTTGTCTATGTCCCATTCAAATTTTAGTTGTGCTCTGAAAACTTCAACCTGTGTTATTCAGGTCATACTCCACCAATTCAAATTCACTGAGGGTAGGGCCCAGGAAACCTCACTTTTACAAAACATGGATAATCACTAGGCAGACTAAGTTTGAGAATCATCGGCCTACAGAAAAAAGTCATGACCCCTTTTAGAAACAGCACAGTATTCCAATTTTAAAAGAAAAGGATATAGTTATAATTATTTAACTAATAAGTTAATATTGGATAATAAATTAATATTACTTGAATAATATATAATACAGACATACAGAGGAGACGATGAAATCCCCCTTCACCATCGCCCAACTCTCATTCCCCTCCCCAGACATGACTAATGTCAATATTTGTGGGCAGACATTCAGTCCCCTTTCTGTTTATTTAGACCTACATAAGTGAACTTATACACAAATACTATAATATGTGCATATTAAAAGTAGAGAGAAGTCTGCCCTTGCTCTGTTTAATGGCTGTATATATGTTGAATGTGTGGCTGTATGATAATTTTTCATTACTTTGATGTTCTGGTTGTTTCCAATTTTCCCACTTATTACAAATAGTGCTCCAATAAACATTTTTGTGCATATGCCCAAGTTTTTCTTTACAGTTAATTCATGGATACTAAACTGCTCATTTAAAGCATAGGTATGTATATGGATCAGGAATCTTTAGACTACAAGCTATGGAAAGCTGAGACCAGTGTATGTGAAGACACAACTGACAGCCCGGTTTAAGTCAAACTCCAGGGGAAGAATTTGCTATAGAAGAGGCCTGATCCAATGGATCCCATTTCTTCCCACCTTTCTCTCCTGTCTTCCCTAATATCCACTTCTTGCTAAGAACAATTCACCTCCCTCATCCCAGTTAGCTCCCAATAACTTCTGAAGAAATGTTTTTCTATTTACATCCAGCAAAAAGGGAGAGAGCACTTTTGCCCTGAATGCTAAGAAAAACTCCTGAGATTCTCTATGATTTGATGAGCTTAGGTCACATGTTTGCTTCTGCATCATTAATCATTGTCACCAGGGAGATAGAATGTCCTCTCTGGCTTAAGTCATATGTCACTCCTCTGAAGCTGTAGGTGGAGCCACCTTACCTGGAAGTGCTTTGATTTCCCAAACAGAAATCACAGATGGTTGGGATGAATATCTACCGGAGTGAATCATTTATTTGGATAGGTCAATGTCAGATTGCCTTCCAAGAGTTTACACTACCATCAACCATGTAGGAAAGTGGCTGTTTCTCAATATCCCGCCAAAATTTTCTATTATTTATATTTTATTCATATTTACCTAATTTAGTGTTGATGACAATCTTTTTGTGTGTTTATAGGCCTTTTATAGTTCTCCTATAAATCACCTATTTATGACCTCCACCCATATTTCTATTTTTGAATGATTTATAGAAGCTCTGTATACATTCTAGACAACAATCAGTCATCCATTAAATATGCTGCAAATGGTTTTCTCTGTATGTTACTTGTCTTTTAACTTTATCATGACTTGCAATGTGCAGAGGTAATTTTTAATTTTTATGAGGTTATATCTGTCAATCCTCTTCTTTTATGGCTTCTCATATTTATGTCTTATTTAAAGAGGTCTTTTCCATCTCCTTATAAAAATGTATCCAATATGTTCTCCAAATATTTTTATAATTTCTTTTACATTCAGCTGCTTCACTCGTCTGAAGTTTATTTTTATGGATGGTTAAGGTAATAGCTTTTTACTTTTTTCTGAATCAATAACTAATTTTCCCAACACTATTTATGGCATAGGTTATGCATTCCCCCATGGATCTGAAGTACTACCTTCATTGCAACCTAAATTTCTACAGATGATACATAGGTCTGTTCTGGTCTCTCTGCTGCACTGATTTCCAGTCCAGTCCACCACACTGTTTTGACCATGTCTGTAGCTCATGCTTTTACCATCTGTTTCAACATTGCTTAACAACAGTGCCTACAGGACATACCCAAGACCTAAGTCTTTTCAATGAGATATGAGACTCTCTAAGATGTGAGCCTTATGTATTTCTCCAGCTTCCTCACCCATTATCTAGCCCCTTGCCTGTTAGATTTTAGTAAAGCCAAATGTAGAGAATTCCAAACAGACATGATTCCGGGGCACAGCCTGGTTCTTTTTCTTTCCTCTTCCTGGAACTTCCTGCCCTCCTTCCTAACCTTATTGACTCTTCCTCATCCTTTAGAACTCAGCTCAAATTACTTACTTACCCTCCTGAACCCATTGGTAGGCTTCTTTCCCCTCTTCTGTTCTCCAGTTATGTCATCTACTCCTGTTAGACAGAGAAAACCTCTTCAGCCTTGTCTTTCCTACCAGTTTTCCTATTGCAAAGCTGACGTTTATTCTTCTTCATACTTCTAGAATGTAGTACAGTCCCTGTACATAAGAAATGCTCAAAAAGTATTTGTTGAATTGAACTATGTTCTTCTTTGTTTTCACTTTATTATGAGTTATATTCTATAAAGGTACACCTCTATCAGTGGAATAAATTAGTCTTCTCAAAGACTAAATTTGCAAGACAAATTTATTTTTAAAAATTCATATCAGCTCCAAAAAAATACCTTATAGCTGAGAAAATTTTCTTTTTGACAGCATCTGCTAGAGAAATAGGTTATAAACAGAGCTCTAGCTTAAGTATCTGATAACTGAAAGCAAATACTTTATTAGATCCATATCAAAATTGTTATAATTCATTTTGCTTTTATTAAATTGAATTTACTTCTTCCTACATACATCTCTTAAAGTTGACTATGTAAAATTCACTGCCTAGAAATATTGAGAAATGCTAAAATTCTAATCAATCATTGATTATTTGCTAACATTCGCATATATGGTGCAACTATATCAGGGGCTTGAGAAACAAAAATAAGTATCATTGTCCATTAGGGAAAGAAACCAATGTGAACAATAAAAGCTATCATGACATCAATGCCAGACTAAAATTATATAGAGGGCTCAGTGGGCATAAAGAATTCTTTCTTTTGTTATATAACTAGACCAAAAAAGTAGATTGTAATTACTTCTAATAGTATTCTAAAAAACTAAAATTAGTGCTTTTCTTTAACAAAAAACCCTTATGACATCCAATATTCTCTTCATGCCTAAAATGCATGTTTTTAAAGAGTTTTATCATTGAAGCTTAAATTAAGCTACATTGATACTAGGATTCAGGCACACCTGAAGGTCTGGTGGGACAAAACCAGAAAAATTTTCTTAGTGTAAGAGAACCAGGAACGTTCTGAGAAGGAAATCCAAAGCAATGAGGATGGAGAAGTAAAAGTTTCATTCATCCAAAGACAAGAGGTTAAAGTGGGAGGGAAAGAGTGACTTGGAGCACAGCAGAGGTTCTATCATTCACACTGTGCTATCGCCTCACTTCCATCTGTGCAGATCCATTATCAATAGTGTGAATCATTCTCCTTTCTGAGGCATTTCATAACAAGTGCCAGTGCTCCTCTCCATCCCTCCCAATCTCCTACCCCAAGAAGAGGAAGCCTTTTATGGCTGGTCAAGTTCTTTGACACCAATCTGTCATATGACCTTAAAAAAGTTACTTAACCTTAACAAAATTAATAATAGTACTTACCCTCCAAGATTAGAAGATCAGTCAAAAAATTTTAAAGAAAAATTAATCAAAAAGAGATTAAAGTATTAATCAAGGATTAAAAGAGTTAATACATAAAACACTATTAACAGGACTCAATACATAGTAAGCTCCCAATAAATACCCACTGTTTTTACTACTATTCCTCTTCTCAGTAGATTTCTCCTCCAGTCCTTACTTTCTATTTTTCCTTTCTGTCATACACAAGGTAAAATGGCCCTAGGGGCTTTTTCTGGTTTTCTGCTACCTCATCCCTCATCCAAAAAGGCTTGGAATGGGGGCCATGGTAACTCTGCAATAGACTTTACTGGAAACATATTCTTCTCTTAGACTTTCTTGGCTTATGTTGGTTTCACTTTGTGAGGGCAGAAAGCATTCTTCATGGAATGTAGCCTAGCTTTATCTAGGTGCTGTATCACAAGTTCTACAAAAAAGGGTTGGCACCAAAACAACAGGTTTAAAGAAAAAGTACTTTGCCTATTTAATTACCCTTTGCCTGTGTTCTTGTACAAGGAGAGGGAGCAAATAAAGGGAGGGTCCAGGTGTGTATGAGTCTCCCAGTCTACTGCCAGCAAAATCTCTCACCTGCCATCCTCCACAATCCTGCTGAAATCATCAATAGGAAGAAAAAAATACTCTCGTGATATTTAGAAACAACCGGGTTTTACCTGTTATTACTGATTAAAAGAAATATTGGTAGAACTCTTTTGGTAACTATTAAATTGCATTTTTAATACAATTTATGTTTCTCAACCCTGTTTAATCAACTCCTCTCTATACTACACACTGCAAATCCCAATACATTGTTATCTGAATTGGGAGGTAAGCAAAACTTAGACTAGTTACTTCAAATATTCTATTCCAATGAAAAATCTAGATTTATGTTGGTTACCTATCTCAAGGGTTCCAGGACAGTTCAGGGGCACAGGTGAAAGTGCCCATCAAAGGTGCTGGTACCGAGTGGTTCCCAATGAGCCACATGCTGCCCCACACCGTTGGTGAGCAGGCATTGGGGATGCAGGTAGATATGACTTCTCCAAGTCCAGGACTTGCATTATAGGACAGGATAAGATAAGGTAAGATAGAATATTTAAGCAGGTAATTAGAAAACAATATGACACATCAATACATACTACAGGGACTAGAATAGTACCTGACACATCTACTATTTGTGCAATGAGTGAATGAATCACAGAAGTATATTACATACAAGAAATAAAGTATAAAGCACAGGGCAAGCAGTGAATGACCGGTAGGACATGGGGAGGATTAAAAAACTATCCAAGTATGAAGGCCAGAGGTGCTCAGGAGAAGAGTGAGGTGGGGTGTAATTACTTTAGGAGAGCAAGCACATCCAAAAAGACAGAGAAGCTTTAAATAATGTGATTTATACAGAAAATGACTGGTCTTTTGGTAACATTAAAGAAAAAATGTGCAAGAGGCATATGATGAAAGCTGAGCTAATGAGACAAGAAGGGGATGGGGGAGGAAGAGGGAAAAGGAAGAGGAGGAGATGGAAGAAGAGGGGAAAATCCAAGCATTATCTGAGCATTTTTCATATATTATCTCATATAAATACCATAAATTATTATCAGATAACTATTACTAATGATTTTCCATTTTACAGATGAAAAACGAAGGCACAGAAAGGTAAAGTAAGTTGTTCAAGAAGAAGAAAAGTTGGTCAACAGCATGATTGTTTGGCTTCTGAAATTTCATGTTTAGCAGCATCCTTTTTTGCTATTTTATTTTTTATTGAGGTACAGTTGACATACAACATAATCATTTGATACTTGTATATACTGTGAAATGATCACCACAATCAGTCCAGTCTACACCCATCATCATACATGGTTACAGAATCTTTTTTCTTATATGAGAACTTTCAAGAGGTACTCTCTTTGCAACTTTTAAATATGCAATACAGTGTTATTAACTATAGTCATCATGCTGTGCATTACATCCCCATGACTTATTTATTTTATAACTGGAAATTTGCACCTTTTGGACCCTTTAGCAATGTATTTTTAACATTTATTTTTCCAGCACTTTAGGATGATTTTTCAGAGTATCTTGTCAAATTGCTGGATATAAATTTATGATCAAAGTTTAAAGGCTGCATTGCAGAAGTGGGATTTGTTGCTCTTTTTCATGAATTATTAATTTTTCCCTCTCAACTAGGTTCTTCCTATCCATGAGAAATACACTATAATGTTTCCTTCCTTAAAATAAAATCTATTGACCCCCTATAGTGAATAGTGAATGTTGTAGTTCCTTTCCTCGATACCTTTTTTTCTGTTTTTTTTCTTTCTTTTTTTTTCTTTTTTTTCTTTTTTTTTTTTTTTTTTTGCCAAGTTGATGGATATATCCCCAGCTGCTATGCTGACTGCTGATTGCTAAAGCTGCCCTTGTCTTCAGAGCCCTGCCCTGGGCCAAATGGAAGCTACCTTGCCCAAAAGGTTATACACCCTCCCCTGGGAACAGCTCAGCAAAACTCCTTGAAATAGTCACCTAAACTTGCTGTCTCACACTCTTCAGTTTTTGTTCTCTCTTAAAACCATACTAATAAAATTTTCATGCTTATCACTTCAAAACAGCTCTTGGCTACAAATGATCTCCACATTCCTAACCCAAAATGTCCGTGTTCAGTACCCATCTTGGCCATCTCACAAAAAACTGACTATTCCCTCCTTAGAACACTGCCTTCTCTTTGCTTCAAGGACACCACTCTCTCTTGTTCTCCACCTTCACTCCTCCTTTACCTCATTTGCTACTTGTTCCTCTGCAATCCGATCTCTATACTGTTTTGCAATTTCCCCAGGGCTTGGTCCTTGAACTTCTTCCTTCTTGGTCTATATTCACTCCTTGGGGTACCACCCAGTCTCAAGACTAACACTTCCAAACGTACATCTCTAATCCTGACTTCCTTCCAAACCCCAGAGCACACATCCAGGTGCCTATTCAACGTATGCATTTGGATGTCTATAGGCACCTCAAATTCAACATGTTCGAAGTCAAACTTACAATTCATGACTCATGCCCCTGCCCAGATACACTTCTTTTTCTCACCCCTCCCCCACTTTCCCCAAATAAGTAAACGCCAGTTCTTCTCCATTTGCTTAGGCCATAAACCATGCAGTAATTTTTTTTATTTATTTCCCTCTTTCTCTTACACTCCACATATAGATTCTGTGAAGAAATTCAATCAGCTCAGCCTTTTAAAGTACATCACACACTAACCCTCTTCCAGTGTCTATTGCTGTTACCCTAATCCATTATGCCATCATATTTTGCCTTAATTATTGAAATATTATCCTAATTAGGCCTTTCCCTCCACCCCTGTATCTGACAGCCTATTGGTCACAGAGCATCCAGAATGGTCTTTTTAAAATTTAGATCACACACACAAAAAAATAAATCACATCATACTTATGCTCAGATCCCTCCAATAGCAGAGTGTAGTCATGAAGAGTGTGGACTTGGAGAGAGTTTGGCTCAAATCCCACCTCCCTTACTGTGCCCCTCTTCCTCAGGTCTCTCATCTGCAAAATGGGTATAATAATAATACCAACACCTCAGGTTATTTTTAGGGTTGAGTGAGTTTTTATTCACATAGCACTCAGAGCCTGATGTTACATGACTATTTGACAAATTAAATAATGTCCCGGCTTGTTCAGAACAAAAGTATACATCTTCTTTTCCCTCATTCACTCTCCTCTAGCCAACTTAGCCTCCTTACTTTGGAAGGGAGAGCTGAACAATGAATACTCCAAGCCTGCCCTCACCTCTGCTATTGCTCCAAGTATATGCACAGTTCATTTCTTTGCTTCCTTTCAGGGCACTGTTTCAAGCCCACCTAATCAATGAAGTTTTCACTGGATGTAAATAAAAATCAACCCTTGTCCTCTGACACTCCTTTTCACCTTTCCCTACTTTATTTTTTCTCTACATTACTCATCACTTCCTAACCTATTATGAATTTCCTTGTCTTTTTTATTGCCTTCCCGTCCAACTGTGCATTCGGTATTGAATGTGGGAGGGGTTCTTTTTTCTGTTTTGTTCACAGCTATATCCTGAGTGCCTAGAATAGTGCCTGGTACATAATATCATTCAACGAAGGTTTACTAAATGAATTAATTAGTGAATTAATAAAAGGGCAATAAGGAAGCTCAATATTTCACTGTAAGACGGATGAGATATGATTAAGGAAAGTGGCCATTGGGGTTGAAGGGATGAAGTGGCATAATCATACAGACATTGCAAACAGGACCAACAATAATGGGTAGGAGATAGAAGGAATGTGGGAAATTATTTTGAAATGCTCTCCAAGGTAAAAGGAAAAATAAGATGGTGATGGTCAAAAGCAAAATAGAAAACCTAAGACAGAGAATTCAAGGGACAATACAGCAAATGTACATTATAAGAAACAGATGAACATCCATGTGGCCAGCAGGCAGTTGGAAATTTGACTTTATTAATCAGAGAGATCAGCTCTGGAACTGTGTTTTTGAAGGTCACCAGAATAGATTATCATTCAATGCCAAACAATTGAATGAAGTTGTCCAAGGGAAGACAGTATGATCAAGAAAAATGGAAGAAGAGAAAACTTGAAGAACAGCTGTATGTTATGTGTGCAGATGACAGAGAAACTGGTGAAGGAGACTGGCAGGAAGGAAACACAAACAAGAATGTCTTAAAAAGTACTGCAATGCATGGAAAACAACAGTAACTGCTGAAATTGTATAAACAGTATAAGCCAGAAACTTTTTCAGTCACATCAAAAGTCACCAAAATAGAAGTGGCAGGATATAGAATTTTCATGCCTTCTGAAAATGTGAACAAATAGGGCACTTGTGCCCGTCAGTCTAGAAACAGGGAGATCATCTGAACTCCTCCCCTGTCTGCCAGGTCACCTCAGCCCCTAATGCACTTTTTAAGACCCACGGGATTTCTGTACATTCCATACAACCAGTTATTCTTTCATTATCTCATCACCCTTTGCCTTGGCTTTCAAGACTTGCCTCTGTAACAACGTCCTTGTGGTTTTACATGGTCTCATTTCATTAACCCTTCCTTGTTCCAGAAATGTAATTATTTCATGGTCACTACTTTCCCATAGTTTCAGCTAAAACCTTTTGTTCTCTGTGTGTTATTAGCAACATTTCAGGACTGAATGCCTCTTTCTGCCTCCTTCAGCTCTGGACATAAGAAATTATCTTCTCAACCTAAGAAGGTCTCCAACAATAAGTAATTCATGATGTCTAACTACTCACATATTTTGTAGCTAACGAGCTCTTTTAAACAGGGATGGAAATGGTAATTATTTATCCTGGGATCTCGGTCAAGGTTATTGTTAAATCATTGCCATGCTGTTAAATTGGACTAAGAGGTTCTTCCCTTTTCCACTATTGATCACATGGGTGAATTACTACCTCCAAAAAAAACTTTCCATTGTATTATTTGCTAATTCAATGCCAATGCAATATATGTTAAGTGGAATGTAAATAGCTTACATCACATTTGTAATTGTTGTAGATACACAAATTTGAAATTTATAGCAATGTTCTCAAGTAATGTAATAAAGATGAATAAATGAAATTTCTAATGTAATAATCAGTGTTCATAAATATGCCAACCTGAAAATTACAATAAGCAATATACATGCTTGGTAAGGAAATCAGTAGATGCTGGGCATTAATACTATTTCTCAGGGAAAGGGTCTACTTTGTGTGGCAATAAATGTACTTCTGTCCTAACAAGAAAAGTTGCACTATGGTGACAAAAGGACCACACCATTGACAATCACTATGTTTTAATCCCCCGGTTGTTGAGTGTACAGGTTGGGTGAAATAGACATAGAAACATATTTACTTCTTTTTTAGAGTTTCCAGATCTCTCCTAAAAATTTCCTATCACTTTACCCATTGCAGATTTAATGGAAATAATAAACATCTAGCAAGATGGGAGAGAGTGTGAGAATGAGCAAAGGAAGGAAAACAAATTATCAGTATAAGGAATAAAATCAAGAATTTCGAGCCCTGGCTGGTGTAGCTCAGCGGATTGAGCGCGGGCTGGGAACCAAAGTGTCCCAGGTTCGGTTCCCAGCCAGGGTACATTCCTGGGTTGTAGGCCATAACCCCCAGCAACCACACAGTGCACACAGTGATGTTTCTCTCTCTCTCTCTCTCTCTCTCTCTCTCTCTCTCTCTCTCTCCCCGCCCTTCCCTCTCTAAAAATAAATAAATAAAATCTTAAAAAAAAAAAAAAGAATTTTGCCACACCATCCTGCAGACACTAAGGATAATATTATCAACAATAATACTATGCCAATAAATTTGACAATTTAAGTGAAATGTGAAAATTCTTTAAGAAAAACTTTCTAAAATCAAACAAAAAATACAAAATCTGAACAGCTCACTGTTTATTTTTAAAAATTGAAGTTGTCATTTAAAACCTTCTCACAAAGAAAACTCAAGACCCATATGACTTCAGTGGTAAACTCTATGAAAATTTAAGGAAGGAATAATACTGAACTTAAACCCACCTCTTTCAGAAAATCTAAGAGTGAATACTCCTTCCATTTTATAAGCTTAATATGTCGATGTCAAACCTGACAAGAGCACTACAAGAAAATCAATATAGCTCAAATCCTGGACAAAATTTATCAACAGTGTAGTTACAAATCAAATATAGTAATATATAAATGTAAAATAAAACATGACCAGTGACCAGTAGAGTTGATCCCAATAAAGTAAGGTTAGTTCATCAATCAACATAATTCATTACATTAATAGAATTTAAAAGTTATATGATAGCCTCTATAGATGTAGAAAATTATTTGTTAAAAATTAATACCCATTCATATCTAATAATAAAAAATGAGCCCTGGCTGGTGTGGCTCAATGGCTTGAGCACTGGCCTGAAAACCAAAGGGTCACTGGTTCAATTCCTAGTCAGGGCACATGCCTGGGTTTTGGGCCAGGTCCCTAGTAGGGGGTGTATGAGAGGCAACCACACATTGATGTTTCTCTCTCTTTTTCTCCCTCCCTTTCTCTAAAAATAAACAAATAAAATCTTACCCCAAAAATTAATGCTTTCCCCTAAAACAGAAAACAAAACAAGGATATCTGCTCTTACCACTTCTATTCCTAGATTAGAAGGTTCTAGATTAATAAATAAAGCAAGCAAAGGAAATGAAAATCATATAGCTTACAATAAAAATAGAAAGCTGTATGTGTTATCAGATGACTTGCTTACATAGAAAATCTTAAGGAATCTATATACCCTTAGAACTAACAAGTGAGCTTAGGAGAGTCTCAAGACACAATGTTGATATACAAATATCAATTGTATTTTTATATAAAAGCAACAGATAATTGAAAATGTATTAAAGAATACTGTTAGTAGTAGCATCAAAATATACAATGTTTAAGAATACATTTAAATGTGCAATATTTTTACACTGAAAGCTACACATAATTTCAAAGGAAATCTTTTAAAAATATAAGTTAGTATAGAGATATAATGTTCTGTGAAACTGAAAACATATTGTTAAGATGTTAATTCTATGTAAATTCATCTGTATATTCAATGCAATCCCAATCCAAATCTCAGCAGGCTTTTATAGAAACTTACAAGCTGATTCTAAAATTTATATAGAAGAATTCCAGTCAAGATGGAAGCATAGGTGGACATGCTTTGCTTCTTTGCACAACCATAGAAATAATTAAAACTAGATTTCAAAACAAATAACACCCAGAACCGTCAGAAAACTGAGTTATATGGAAGTCCAATAACCAAAGGTTTAAAGAAGTCACATTCATCCAGACTGGTAGGAGGGGTGGAGTGGCAGAGATGTGCAGAGAGACAGGATATGATGCAGAGAGGTGGCTGAAGCAGTGGGACAGACAATCCCACATTCAAGTATAGTGGATAAAAATCTAGAGGGATACTTGGAAATAAGCAATCCCAGCCCCAGGGCAGACCACAGAGCCCAGGGTTCCAGCACTGGGAAGATAATCCCCATAACTTCTGGCTGTAAAAACCAGTGGGGTTGGGGTGGTAGAAGAAACCATCAGATTTTCAGGAGATTCTGTTTAAAGAGCCAATATGGATTTAGAGTATAAGCAAACCTACCCACTATGCGCAACAGCTGGAAGGGCTTTGGTTGCATATGGGATGTGGGTGAAGTGACTAGAAATAGGGTGAGTGCTGGGCAAACCTCTAGAAGCCAATCAGTGGCATTGTCCCCTCTCCAAGCTCTGCCCACACCCAGAGCCACAAAGTGGTGAAGTGGGTTGCTCCACCCTGGTGATTACCTAAGTCTCCAACCCACACAACTTACAGGTGCCTTTTCTACAATAGGCCATGCTACTAAGACAGGGAGTCAAAGCAGCTTTATCTAATACACAGAAACAAATAGAGGATGGCCGCCAAATTGAGGAGATAAAGAAATATGGCCAAAATGAAAGAACAGAATAAAAGCCCCCAAAAAAGAACTAAATGAAATGGAGATAGCCAACCTATCAGATGCAGAGTTCAAAATACTGGTGATCAGGATGGTCAAAGAACACATTCAGTATGGCAACAACATAAAGGAAGAAATGAAGATTACATGAAATGAAAAAAAGAAAAGAAAAAACTACAGGGAACCCTCAGTGAAGGGGAGGAAACTGGGATTCAAATCAAAGATTTGGAATACAAGGAAGAAATCAGCATTCAACCAGAACAGAGAGAAGAAAACAGAATTTTTAAAAATCAAGAATAGTATAAGGACCCTCTGGGAGATCTCCAAATGTGCCAACATCCAAATCATAGGGATGTCAGAAGAAGAGAAAGAGCAAGAAATGAAAAACTATTTGAAAAAATGAAAGAAAACTTCCCTAATTTGGCAAAGGAAATAGACATGCAAGTCCAAGAAGCACAGAGAGTCCCAAACAAGTTGGATCCAAAGAGGATCACACCAAGACACACCATAATTAAAATGCCAAAGATTAAAGATAAAGAGAGAACCTTAAAAGCAGCAAAAGAAAGGCAGACTCTCAGGTGATTTCTCAAAAGAAACCTTGCAGGCTAAAAGGGACTGGCAAGAAGTATTCAAAGTGATGAAAAGCAAGGACCTACAATCTAAATTACTCCATCCAACAAAGTTATCATTTAAAGTGGAAGAGCAGATAAAGTGCTTCCCAGACAAGATAAAGCTAAAGGAGCTCATCATCACCGAGCCGTTATTACATGAAATGTTAAAGGGATTTATTTAAGAAAAAGAACAAGATCAAAACTATGAACATTAAAATGGCAAAAGATTCACAACTATCAACAACTAAATCTTAAAAAACAAACTAAACAAACTACCAGAAGAGGAACAGAATCATAGATAAGGAGATCATTTGGAGGGTTATCAGCTGAGAGGTGGGGGAGAATGGAGGAAAAATTGCAGGGATTTAGAAGCATAATTGGTAGGTACAAAACAGACAGACGGATGTTAAGAATAGTATAGGCTATGGAGAAACCAAATAATTTCTATGCGTGACTCATGAACATGAACTAAGGGGGTGATTTCTGGAGGGTAGGGGTTACTGGGTGGAGGAGGACAAGGGAGAGAAAATTGGGACAACTGTAATGTCATAATCAATAAAATATATTGAAAAAACAAAAAATAAAATGTATACGGAAATTCACAAAACAGGATATTATTATCTTAAAAAAGAAGGACTTAGAGTACCTGATTTCAAGACTTATTATAAAAGTATAGTAATAAAAGGGAATGGTGTACTGAGAACAGACAAACAGATCAGTGGGACAAAATAGACTCTAGAAATAGACCTACACATGTAAAATCCATTGGTTTTCAATAAGGATACCAAGGAAATTTAATAAAGAATGAATAGCTTTTCAACAAATGTAGCTGGAACAACTGAATATAGATTAGATTACATAGATAGATGATAGATGATGATGGTGATGATGATGATAGATGATAGATTAGAAGATAGATGGATAGATGGATAGATAGACAGATACAAAGAAAGAACATAAATAACATCAACTCTTAACTCCTGCCACACAGATAAATTTAAAATGGACTATAGATCTAAACATAAAAGAGAGCATTATTATCTGGATTTAGCTAGATATTGTGAAGGGAGTGAAAGAGACTAGACACTGAGCTTAATAAACTGGGAAGCAGGAGCCTGTTTCCTTCACCAGGAAACTACAGGTTTTCACATCTCAAGTGGCCATAGCTTTTCTCCACCAAGGAGATTAACACTCCTCCCTTCCCCTCTCTGGTTCCAGACTGTTGGGGGGCACAGGGTGAAGACTGTCAGTGTAACTGGGGGATGGACCATATCCAAAGCCCACAAAAAACTTGAGAAGTTGATTGGTCATTTTGAGAAAGCACGTGGTCTGTCCCAAACCCAAGTTCCTACTTATAACCCCCCAGGGAACAAAGAAGCTCTCCCTCTTTCTCATGGTCCACACTCACACGTTCCACTCACCTATTCCCTCCATGGGCACGTGGCCTTAGCAGCCATGTGGCTCACGGCCTCCAGGAGGGAGCTTGAACACTGAAGCACAGCAATGGACTATAGCTGAGCCGGAAACACACCTAAGCTAGCTGGACGCTGAACTCTACCTAATGTGGAGCATAAACTCTGGGCAGTGGCCTTCTTCCTGGTCCTCCTGACTTTTTACATGGTGAGACAAATGGAGATGCGACATTGGAGGGGGGGGCTCCTTAATTGTACACCATCAATAACCCATTCCACAGAGCCACATCCTCTCGTGCAGGTCTCAGGAAATTCTTTTCCTTCAGACACCGTAAGAACCCCATTTTCACCAATAAAAATAAAGCTATAAATCTTTCAGAAGACAACATAGGCAAAACCTTTCACACTCTTGGGGTCTATAAAGATTTCTAAGATAGAATACAAAAAACATAAATCATAAAATAAGTGGCAGGCCTGGCTGGTGTGTCTCAGTGGATTGAGTACTGGCCTGTGAACGAAAGGGTTGCCAGTTAAATTCCCAATCAGGGCACATGCCTGGGTTGCGGGCCAGGTCCCCAGTAGGGGCACATAGGAGGCAACCACACATTGATGTTTCTCTCCCTCCCTCACCCTCTGTCTAAAAATAAATAAATAAAATATTTTTAGAAAAAAAGAAATAAGTGGCAAATTGGAGTTCACCAAAATTAAAAACTTGTTCTTTGACACTAATGAGAAAATGAAAAGGCAAGCCACAGGCTTGCATTACAATTACCTGACAAAGGCTGGATCCTGAATATATAAAAGCACTCCTATAAATCAACAATAAAAGGACAAACAACCCAATAAAATATATGAGCAAATGGCAGACATTTTTTAAAAACCTATATAAATGGCTGATAGTACACACTCAACATTTATAGAAATCAAACTAAAACCACAATTATATATCATTTCATACTTACTCAGGGGCTTCAAACTAGGAAAACATAATATCACATGTTGGTGAGGATGTGCAGCTACTAAAATCCTCCTCCTTTGCTGGTGGGAGTATACAATGGTACAACTACTTTGGAAAATATTTGGACATATTTTTAGAAAGATAAATACATGCTTACTATATGGTATAGCAATTCCACTCTTAGATATTTGACACCCAAGAGAAATGAAAATATATGTTCACAAAAAATGCATGTTTAGGCAGTTATATTTACAACAGTTCCACCTTGGAAACAATTCAAATATCCATCAACAGGTGAAAAATAAACAAAATGTGGTATATTCGTAATGATAAAATGCTATTCATCAATAAAAAAGGAACAAAACTCTGGACCACATGACATGGAGGAAGTCCATGACCAGGCAATCCAGTCCTAGGTATAGACCCAGCAGTACATACCGTGGTAGTATATGTGTCAAAACACAGTACAGGAATGTTTATACCAATGTACATCATAACAGCCAAAAACTGGAATTAGTTCAACTGAACTTCAAGAATAGAATGAGTAAATGGTGATATATCAGTTTAAGGAAAAAGTGCAAACGGTTATACGCACAATATAAGTGAATCTCACAGCACACTGTTGATGCAAAGCAGCCTTTATATGATTCTGTTTATATAACATTCAAGAACAGGCAAAGCTAATGTGTGGTGATTGAAGTTAAAATAGTGCTTCTAACTGGGAGGCGGTCCAGGGGAAGCTCCTGCATGCTGTGAATATCCTCTCCCTTTACCTGGGTCCTGAGTCCACGAGTGCATTTACTTTTTAAAAAGTTGCCAAGATGTACACTTAGGATTTTTGCACTTTATAGTATGCATTTCAATAACAAAAAAGTAAAATTTTTAAAAACCACATATTTTCACTCTCCTGTTTTAGCCCATGGAAAACATTACAGCAAATATCGGAGGAGCACAGGAGTCCCCATCCTCCAGAGGCACCGTGTGTGAATAGCCAATGCTACCGTGCACACATCAAATAAAAATTAACACAAGGTGCATTAGTCTCCAGTGGAGGGTCTCACAAATTATGATAAATTTGATGGCTTTTAACAATGGAAATGTAATCTCCCACAGTTCTGGAGGCCAGAAGACCAAAATCAAGGGGTTCATAGGGCCACACTCCCACCAAAGGAAAGTCCTTCCTTGCCTCTTTCCAGGTAATTCCTGGTGTTCCTTTATTAGCGACATCACTCCAGTCCCTGCTTGTCTCTTTACACGGCCTTCTTCCCTGTGTCTCTGTGTGTCTTCCCTTCTTTTTTTAAGGACACCATTTACTACATTTAGCATCCCCCCACAACCTAAATATAACCATACATCTACAAAGATATATATTTTTTAAATAATAAATAAGGTCATATCCAAGGGTCCACATGGACATGAATTTTGGAGAGGGACACAACTTGACCACTACTCAATTTTAAATTTAAATTAAATCTTAATTGTTTGACCATAGGAATTCAAAAAACTGTGATCATTGTGATCTGGAAAAGTTAGAGACAGCATCCCTGCTCAGTCAGCCCTTGAGTTCTGCTGTCAAAACTGAGCAAGATTCAGGTGAGCCGGGTGCGGTGTGATCGGCAGATGTGAGGGGAGGGACAGTGGGGCAGGCCTGCCTGACAGGCAGAGTTCTGAGTGAAGAGTGGAAGAAAATAAGATTGAATAAACAGAGTGAAGCCAAGTTATGAGAGTCCTTGAAGCCTGGCAGATGAATTTTGATTTGAACCAATAGGAAATAGAAAACGACTGTAAATTCTCGGGCAGAGAAGTGACACGGTGAATGGTGTTTCAGGAAGATTATGTTGGGAACAGTGTACTCGGGGTGGATTGGAGGCGAAAGAGATAGAAAGCTGATATACCTTGTCCTTCTGTTCTGGATGAATCTGTGGTAGCCAGAGATAGGAAGTTTAATTTAGAAAAAGAAAATGCACCACAATTTCTCTCCTAAATCTTAATAAAATCCCTAAGCTCTTCCTGAAATGGAAGAGTAGCCCAAGTAGCATTGCCTTTGAAAATGCTAATTGTTCCCCAGTTTGAAATTCCTGTCTGGGGAAGAATAGGCTAGAGCTTCCCCTCACTCCTTGTTATGGTGTCAGTGGCACCCAGGAGCCTGTTAGAAACGCAGAACCTCGGCTGTGTCAGACCCACAAATCAGAATCAGCACTTGTCCCCAGACCCCCAGGAGATTCACACGCCCTTGAACTTCGTACTGAAGTTTCAGACACACCGCCACTGCAAATTTCTGTTGAACATCTACAGTTTGTGAAAATACAGATCTGTAACTGTTGAAGCTGTTAGGTTAACTTGAAAAAAAAAAAACAATTATGAACCCAGTGCTTCCTTTGACAAGGCTGTCACATCGAGGCGCTCACAAGTCCCAGAGTTGTGGGGCTTGCTCACCCATGTACCCGTCTCATGGGGAATAACTGTTACACGCATGAAATGGAGCATCTGGTTGCCTTGTGAAATGTGTCACTTAGTACATGCAGTTGAAATTGAGACATCTGTTTGTCTCCCCACTATTCTGTGGACTCTTGCTCTAAAGTGACACCTTTTTTCTCATTTGAAATGTAGCTTTATACTGCAGTGGCTTCACTGACTTGCTGCACAAATATGAGAGGAGGACGTGCCAAATTAGAGTGGATCGTGAAAATCAGCAAATAATCCACGTACCCAGAGCCATGACGGATCACTTGCCTCGGGAGCGTGTTTCCAACCCAGCTGAGCAAATTTTTTCCCTCTGGCACTCCATTCCCCAATTGCAAATGCCAGGGGTTAGCCCAGGACCTCAACGAAGTGAAAAACATCTGGTAAGTGTCCCCTCTGTGTCCAGGCTGCTGAAAGACATTGAGTTTTCAAGCCCACACAGGAGCAGAGCTTCTCAAACTTTCATACGTATACACATATCACCTGGAGAGCCTGTGAAAATGCACATTCTGAATCTGTAGATCTAGAGTGAGGGCTGAGTTCTGTATCTTTTCCTTTCTTTTTATAGTTTTACTGGGGTATAATTGAGAAATGAAAATTATACATGTTTAAATGCACAACTTGCTGTTTTGATATACATATACACTGTAAAATAATCATCACAATTAAGCTAATTAACATATCTACTTATCTCACACGGTTACTACTGTTTGTGTGTTTATGTGGGGGGGTGGTGAGAACATGTATAATCTACCCTCTTAGCAATTACAAGTATACAATAGAGTGTTGTTAACTGTAGTCACATTGCTGCACATTTGATCCACAGAAATTATTCACCTTGCTAACTGAAATTGCATACCTTTTGACCAACATCTCCCCTGATCCCTCTGCATTTCTAATAGGCTCACGGATAATGCTGATGCTGGTGGTCGGAGGACCACACTTGGAGAAGCAAGGGTACGCATTTGGCAAGGCTGCATCAGAAACGCAGAGAAAGCAATAGAAAAAGGGGGTCATGGTAGAAATATCTCTGTGGGAGGGAAGAAATAAAGTCAAAGATAATAAGAGGTATGATCAGACCTTGAATAGAAGAAGAGAAAGAGTAATTTTTAATAAGTTAATTAAAAAATTATAGAGATGAAAATATAGTTTTAAATATATTTTAACTGGGTTAGTCTAGTAACCTAGATTCTGGCTGGCAAAACTTCTACTCAAGACATCCATAGCTAGCAACTCTTGATGGGGATTTTCAAATCCCTGGGCCAGCAGGATGATAGGGAAAAAATATTGACTCTGGCAGGCAAGATCTTCCTCACTGATCCTGGACATCTGGTCACTAAATCTTTCAGAAGGGCAGATTAGAGATAGTGAATTGAAAACCCCTCCAACGGAGGCACCAATAGTGCTTTTTAAATGAGTATGGAAGCTAGCCAATCTCTTGCCATCAGATCTGCAAAACCACATTATATATTCAATCTTGCAAAGGGAAACAAAAGAAGAAATTTTACAGACCACATTTTTAAGACCCTAAAGAGTTACCAGGGCAACAAAAAGAGGGAAATGAAGGCTTATTTATTCACCCAGAATGCATCATGACTCAACTAGGTGAAGAAGCTTTTAGTAAGGTAATTTCTACATGGCAATAGGGAATCTTTGCAGCAAGTTTAACATAGAAAACAATCACTGCGTATCTTGAAGATGCTCATGGGGTAATGACTTTCTCAACTGGACATTTGGCAATCATCACAATTAACATTTAGGTTTTGCAATGAAGTAAACAAACAACTATACATACTTAGCTCATAATTTTATTTGAGGTTTCATTATATACCATCACCAGGAATGAAGAGCAGGCCTAGACTCCACTCATAATTTATCTTCCTATAACAATGTGGCAAAAGTTGGGGGGGGGGGGTTGACAAGACAACATAAAATCAAAGATCAATCAACTCAGAGAACTCTCTCAATGCCATCATCATCCTGCCACCTAATGCTGTCACTATTAGGTAAAGTGAGTGATGGAATTAATTAGCAACACAGTGTAAGCTGTCAGCAAAACTCTATTTTCCAAAGGAAACAAGGTCTACTTAAATTAAATGCTGGAATGAATTTACGTGCCTTCATATAGATTCTGATTTTGCCTTCCCTAATTTAACTTGAAGGTTAAAAATAGGCCTTGGTCTCTTTTACTTGAAGGAGGAAAGGATCCTGTGTCTGGCCCCTGTCCATGCCCCTTGCTACCCCGTGGTGATGAGTCAGTGCCTGGGTCCGACACTGGATCACGGGCCCTGACCTTACTCCCCACTCGCAGTTCCCGTAGTGGAACTTGAATAGTGGGAAGGAACAGGAGGAAGCATGAGCCTCAACTGTAACCTGTCCCTTCCTTCCATTTGTACCTGGCAGAGATGGTACATGAGACACCAGAGCGTTTGGCCCTCCCTGTCTTGTGACATTCCCATAAACTCAGTTCTTGATTCAGATGTGAAATCAATTAGGAGGCCTGGCCCCCAAATCCAAATATCTGATAGTGGAAAGTGGGGGCATCAAGAAATACACCCATAGTAGAAAAATGTGGAGACTGAGACTGAGGCCAAGTCTACTCTCTGGGTTCAGATCCAGTTCTGTCACTTAGCAGCTTTGAAAAACAGCATCGTTGTTCATGACCTCTCTCAGCTTCTGTTTTCTCCTTTGTAAAGGTAATGATGCCAATCACAAGTACTTAGGGATCAAATTAAATAAAGCAGTTAACACATGGCCCCTGCTCTGTATAGTTTCCAAAAGGAAACACACACAGAAGGATGTTTACAATAGAATTAACAACTGTTTACTTGCTTGTTTTTTTAAACCATCTTCATCTTAAGACTTTCTTATTTAAAAGACAAAGAACGACCAAAATTTTTCTCTGATGTTCTATATCCCTTTAAGACTGTTGTTAACAATTTAGGTCATATATCTAAGGTCCTTATAATTTTTCTTAGATCCTTTAACATTTTGTTTAAGAATTTTATCAATCTTGGGATCTCTTTGAACACATTTGATGGATTAAAATAATGGTCATTGCCAGCAGCTAGATGCCATCTTCCCTAGTATGTGAATTAAACTCTACTTCTAAAATGATGAGGGCATTTCTTTCTTCACCATTTTGCAAAAGTAGGACATCAGTCCTTTTTTCCCTGCCATAGCCTCACAGGCAGTGAATCACAGTTCCTCCACCTCCTCGCCAGTGCAGAGACAGCACTGAACAGATTGCGAAGGCTGCTCTGGGAGAGGAAACCGGCGAGTCACAGCCTCGTGGCTGAAGGGGGACTCGGCACTTGGGCTGGAGGCAGTGCTTGCCAGAAGCGCACCAGACAGGCTGGTTCAGCGACAGAAGCTCCACAGCACGCCTCCAGTGTCCAACACGTGGCATCCCTCAGGCCAGCCTGTTCGCCACACATGCCCCTCATGCCCCATCCCCATCTGGCCAGTCTTCACAACAGCTTGGCTGACTTCATGCCTGATATCTGGGGCCTTCCTGCTAGGGGCCCTGGTACTTTAGTTAGAGCCATTTCTTCCCACTAAGGAGTTAATTGTATGTGCTTTCAACAATACAACCATCTGGGCATCTGATGCCAGGCACCAAGTCATTAGTGGAAAAGTTGCAACATATCCGCAGACAGTTAATAAATATTTCTTGAATGAATAAATGAGGTCCAGCAACTCCACTTTGCCCACTCCACAAGAAAATAATAGAGAAGCTTCTTGCACTTCTCAGGGACCCTCTCAAACGTCCTTTGAAGGCCTGCGTGCTTCTGTACACATGCTAAACGTAAGCCATTCCCTAGGGTCCCATCTTTGGGGCACTGCCCTTCTTGATCCCCACTCCTCTTCGGCAATCTCATCCATTGCTTCTCCTCTAACCACCACCTGTATTCTAGTAATCGCCAATATTTATTCCCACTCCACAGCACTTTCCTCAACAGGTAATCAAACTTCCTGATGGTCATTCCCTTAACACAGCAATGGGCATCTCAAATGCACATATTTAATGCTGAATTCATCATTTTATCCCTAATGAATTCTTCCCACTTTTATAGTCTATCTCGGTTGGTGGCTTCACCATCTACTCTAAAAATCTGGGAATACTTAACTTCTCTAACTCTCGCCCCTACACCCCCACAATCAGTTTCCAAGTTCTGCTGATTTTATTTCCCAAGTAGTATTTGAATGTGACCCTCTCTTCCTTTCCAATTAGCCCAGCTCTGCCCCCAGCCCTCATCATGTCCATTCCGGAAGGTTACATTTGCCTGCTAACTGGTCTCTCCCTGTCTCCAGACTTCAAGCCCACAGAGAAGTTAGTGATCTGTATCAACACAAGTTTGAATCTGTCATTTCCTAGTTTGAAAACCTTCAAAAGGCTCCTCTTCACTGAACTGTAAAGCTCACACTGGAGCTTCACACCTTCCTGGACCATCAGTTTTTCTCAGGAGTTGGCAGGGCAAAGTTCATTTTTCTATGAAAGTAAGCACCATTGTATAATAAAGTACAAAGCAAAATCTGCGTTAAGCTTGATTATAACATTTGGACATCAAAATCCACTGTCTTAGTGACCTCTGTCTCTGGAATAACATAACTCCCTTCCCCTGCAAAGTTCCATTTATTATTTCTTATCATTATTTAGGAGAATCTCCCATATATGCTAAAGGAGCCAGGGGGTTCATATGTTTTCTTCACTACTATAGCCCAGAGCCTAGAATAGAATCTGGTACATAGTAGATACTCAATAAACATTTATTGAATAAATAAAAGAGCCCACAAACTAGTCATCACAGTGCTAGAGGGCTCTACTCTTTCTCATTGGCTCTGGTCCCACGCACCCATCTCTGAAGCCTAAACAGCCACTCCAAGAACTTTCCTGGCCATCACCCACCATCAAGGTTATACCATTGTCCAGGCCAAAGGGCTGGACTCCAAATGAAGCTGGGTTCCACACAGATGCAGGAAAATAGCCACCTAAGCTCTCAAACAGTCAGTGTGTGTTTGGCATCCCAAATACCCTTGGGGTTCCACCAGTTCTCAGCCCTTGGCCTCCTTTCTCTGTAGAAGATTCAAAATCAATGCACAGGACCCTGCAGATTCCATCCCAAACTTCCTATCTCCATAAGCAGTTATAAAATAAAGGCACCCATGCATGCAAATGAGAGCAAGCATCTTAAAGGAAGCAGGTAACAAAATGGGCCCTATTACGGGCACAAGAAATCCCAAGACTTCCGCAAGGCCCTCTGCAATTTGGAGAGTTTACCTGAAAAACTTCTTGTCATCCATCGAGACCTCAGAGTAAGTGTGCCCTGTTCAGAGGAGCATTCAATCACTGATGCCTTTCCCTTACCACTCCCACCCGAAGCTGCAAACACTCGTAACAGTTAAGACCTTCTTCTATCACCACCAGGCAGCTCCAGGGCTCACACAATTTCCGTGACCCTCTCTAAACAAAAGAATATAAAATTACAAACATGAAATGAGAAGCAAAACTGAATATTACTTATGAGAAAAATCATGTCAGACTATAAAATTTTAAAAAATCAGAAAATACAATCTATCCAAAAAGAAAAAGAAGTTTATCCATGAACTTCTTTTAAGACATTAAGTCCTTGCCTAAATATTGTATTAGGTTAATTAACTGCCTGATACCTTTAGAATACTTCTCCTATGTGCTTTCCAACTTATTGATTGCATACTATTTATCACCACTTCATAAGACAACGATATTACAATATCATTTTCCACAGAGAAAGGAGAAATATAGTTTATTCCTTTTTTGCCACAGTTGGCCAATATTGTTTTATTATTTATAATTGGACTTCATAAGACATGCTATGTTACACACAGACAAACTCACTATATTGCTGCAAACAGGTAAACTCTGACAAATTCTATTTCACATGATTCCCATCCAAAAAACAATATATGGTGTGTTTATAATTGTATATCAGGGGTGTCAAACTCATTTTCACTGGGGACCACATCAGTCTAGCAGTTGCCTTCAAAGGGCCGAATGTAATTTGAGGACTGTATAACTGTAACTACTCCTTAACAGTTAAGCAAGAGCTCAGCACTGCAGCTGGGTAGAAATAAGGTGGAGGGCCGGATTCGGCCTGCGGCCTTGTGTTTGCCACCTATGTTATATATGATAGATTTTCCTAGATATCAATGCAAATCAAAACTTTTGCTTATAGTTTTATACATTGAAGGACTAGAAGTTTCCACAGATTAGCTTCTGTCTGGCTCCATTTGGTTCAGATCTTGACTTTGTCTCCACCCTTGTTCTTTTGGTGGCGGGACTGAGGAACACAGTCGCACCAAGTTACAAACGCTGGCTCTAACGTCACAATGTCAGGTGAGTTGCCACACTAGGTAATACAAGTGTTCCCAAAGCCATTTCTGCACCAAGATGATTAGCAATAGCTTAAGTATACATGGAAGTGACTATAAAACACATAAATACAACCTGCTAAACCCAAGCGAAATATATCTTCAACTCGATTTTCCTTTATCCAGATCCAAAAAGTGCCTGCTGCTAGTCTTACACTACAGGACACAAGGGAGAGTAAGATGCAGGGAAAGTCAGGGTGGAGAGAACGTGCCCCTGAGCGTGGTTAAAACAGCAAATATTTGAGAATTTCACAAAAACATATGACCACGTGAACACATGTCTGGGGCTCTGGAACAACCCCAGCAAGTGAGAGTTGCGAAGCTCAAGCTTCATTGACTTGGGAGAAAATCCATTTCTAATCACTGCACTTACCAGATTGTATATTAATTAATTATGTCTGTTTCCCCCTCCAGACTCTAAACTTCTTACAAATAGGATTATGTTCTATTCATCTTTGTATCCCCATACTTAACAATGTCTGCCATACCATACATGTGTTACCTGAGTTGAGCTGACATGGCAGAGAAGTCAGAGCATTAATGTTAATTTAATATCTTTTAAGACATTAAGTCCTTGCCTGCCATAGAAAGAAAAGCATATTGACATCAATGTGTTTAATGAAAGGTGGCTGACCAAACATAAGTTTAATAATGAAAAAAACTACATATTGACCTAAAACATCATGGAAGAATTAAGAATTTCAAGCTGCACTACCATAAGTCAGAGTTTGCCCCCAGCCAGAGTACTAAAGAGTGTGTCAGCCTAGCAAAATACCATGTGCCTAAACTAAAGATAACAGAGTGAAGAAAGGAACCACAAAGCAGTTGTACATGAGATCTGATAAATGTTTCCATGCATTTTCATTACATTGCCAGCCTATTTATTCATTCAGCAGGTATTTACTGAGTTCCTGCTTGCTATATGCCAAGCACTGCATCCTGGGGCCTAAGGGACCACGACATGAGTCAGATCAGACACATCCCCCATCACATGGAGCAGAGAGGCTTATGGAGGAGGCAGGCATTAATTGAATTATCACACTAATAGCAGGATAATTACAAACCAAGATAAGTGCTGAGAAGGAAAGAAACCAGATTCCATGAGAGCATAAATGAAGCGGTTCAACCTGCATTGGTTAGAAATAGCTTCCTTAGAAACAAATAGTTGAGCTGTGGTTTGAAGATGAAAAAGAATTAATTAGTTGACGAGGATTGGCAGGAAGAGAGGAATCTAGACAGAGGAACAGAATGTGCAAGCTGCCATGGGGAGTAGGAACTAGAGGCTATCGATTGCCCCTCCTAACCTACTCTCTATCTTCTCTGCCTGCTCTGTACACATGGATCTCCTCTATGTGTCAGCCAGGTGCTCTGGCCTCTGGATTCTGCAAACTTTTAGTCGCTTGTTTAAGGATCTCATTCTCGTTTCTTCTTCCTGTGGGGCCCAGGGTTGGCAAAAACTGTGATGTTCTCCAGTTGGGCGGCCTCATCCCACAGCTAACCATGAAGGCCATCTCAGGAACCTGATTCCTTCCCCTGGGACCTTCGGGAACCTGCACTCTTGGTAACAGCTACACAGTGCTTCATCATCTCCGGTTGGTTTCCCTTAACCCTGCTTATCACTTTGTAAATAGCCCCTCATAAAAGCTCCTCAATCACACAGTTTGAATGTACCAGCTAGTTCCTGCTGGGAGTGTGATAGGACATGTGTAAGAAACTAAAAGAAGATGGCTGTGGCATGAAATGCGTAGAGTGTATGAGATGTGACTGGAGGTCTCCTTAGGAGCCAGACTCTCTAGGACCTTCTAAGCCATTCTGAGTGTTTGGATTTCTACTGTAAGAGCAGTGGGCAAATATTGATGTATTTTAAGCAAAAGAGATGTAATAGGGTTTGCTGTTTTGTCTAAGCTAAACTAGAGTAGGTAGCAAAATAAGTGGAAAGTGAGAAAATGGACAGAACAAGGATCATCATTATTCCTAGGAAGTCTGGCTTTTAAGGAAGGAAAGCTTTAAGGTAGTACCTAGAAAAGGGAAGAGGATTGATGGAAAGTTTTTTAAAAAGGTAAAAGAGAAAGAGAATGGGGATGTTCCAGATAGGGAAACGCAATAGAATGTGCATGGAAACGATAGGAGAAAGGTTTGTACAAGAGCAGGAGAAAACACAGACAATGGCCATAAGCAGGAAGAGCATTCCCTGTCCCATTCCCTGTCCCGTGTAACTGGAGGGGATCAATGTAAATATAAGCCTTTCATTTGCATAAGTGTTAGGTAGCATAAATTTAATGGTGGTGCTTTTCCTATCTTTGTAAGACAGAAGGAAAAGTCATTCACTACTGAGAGTCAGAGAAAATGTTGAGATGATGGGTGAGGACAGGGGGAGATCAGAAGTTTGATAACAATGGAGATGGTTTAAAATGTTTACTTTTAAGAGTGCAAAGGAAACTTGGACCAGAAGATTATCGTGAGAATGCCGAGCAGTTTCGAGACTACTTTTGAGTTTGAGTACCAACATGGATATTCCCCTCTCCCACTTTACTCTAAGCCAGCTAGGCCCAAGAGATTTAAGTGGACCCAGCCTGGACCTTGACCCTAGAGGTAGACTTAAGACTGAGACTTGAGTTCTTCATCCAAGGATGAGCATGTGCCCTAAGCTAGGCCCATCAGAGTACAGACTAAAACTTTCACTACCATTATCAGGAAGGATGGTCTTTCCCTCTCACTGCTATTACAAGTACAAAGATAATGTAAGCTTAGTTAAGGCTGCTAGATGTTACCTTGTCATCAAGCTGTACAGAAAAGTAGAGCTCTGTGATACTATGTGAAGGTCTAGATCCGCAATGCTTCAAGCTTGACCACCCCTTTAGCTTTCTGTTTAAGAAGCCAATACATTTTCATTTTTGCTTAAGCTAGCTTAAGTTGTTTTTTGTCTAAATTATACATTAATTACACAGTAATCATAAATGTATAGCCCTACCAATCTCTCTTCTTGCTTTCTCTAGAAGTGCCTCTCTGCTTGAATAGCAGCATAGAGAAATGTAGGTGGCTACCAGGGTTTATATAAGGGAAGGGTTTTGGTAGGAAAATGCAACAATAGAAAAAAGGTACAAGAGAGCCGGCATGAGCTTCGTGGCCAGGTTTCTTTCTAGAATCTACACGCCGCATCTCATGGGCCTAAGGTTAGGGTTGGAATTGGATAACATACATATTCAAGGCTAAATCCCCATTGAGGAAAATCTAATCTGGTCACCTCTTCCTACCCCCAACTCTGTTCTCACTGGCCAAGGCAAGGAGGCTCTTGACAATGCTGCATTCACTGCAGACAAGGCTACTTCCGCAAAGACCTGCTACCAATATTAAAGAAGGGAGAATGGAAAAGGGAATCAAAGGAGGTGGGGGTAATTAAAGAATGTAAAATAAGTCTAAAAATAGTAAAAAGAACTTAGTCTGTTCTGTTTCCAAATATATCAGAAGCCACAGCCAGCAATTGCTGAAAACAAGACAAAGTGTGAAAGTTCATCTTTCCAACTGAATACTCTTCATAACTTCTTATCGGAAAGCAGAGAAAAGTGCAGGAGGTCCATGAATCATCTACACTTGTGCCTGGCAGGAAACTTCTAATAATTTATACATTCCATCTGGATGCAACTTAAAAGACTAATTACCAGTGATACTAACTAATACATAGTAAGATTAATGGATGAGGATCTTGAAAATGAGGCCAACAGGAGCCCCAGACTCAGCATGACTACAAGCAGACAAAAAGTTTTCCTTCGCCATAAGCAGATGGTGTCTAGAGTCCCCAATTTGCTGCAAGTGAAAGGCAGTCCCCTTATTGAGTAAATTATTTAAACTTCACTCCAAGATCAATAATTTAACTTAGAATGTGACTTGTACCTTTGCATTATGACGTTTACCTTTTGAAACTGAGAACATAAAAAGGTTTCTGAAAGAAGGAAAGGCCATCTGGTCCACCATAGTTCCCACTTATGGATAATTATTATTAATATAAATAATTTTACATAAAAGCACATAAACCTTGAGGCTCCAAACTCCTTCAGTAGACATTATACATCAGGTAAGTCTTGCCAAGCCACAATCCTAGGGAAGTAATTAGCTAGTAAATCTCACTAGAAAAAAATAAGCATTTAATCAAAATAAAAGTTGAGCTTCTGTACAGTATGTAATGACCTTTACCTGAAAGACCATATATTTCCCAGTCCCATTTTCATACAAGATCCAATTTCCATTGCCCTTTGAAGTCAAGGTCACCTTTGTACACAGAAGATACAGATGGAAACTTGGAAGCAAATGTAGAGTTCTAGTTTTGTCCTAACTAGCTTTATGAATCATTGTCCATCCCTGAAAAACTTATACACAGTCATTTTAAAATTATAAATAATTTGTCTCATAAATGCCTTTTTTTTACAATTAGGCTTTGCCCGCTGTGCCTATTTTAACTTATTTTGAGAATATTTTTGTAATTAACAGCAGAAACTTTATTTCATCTTACACTGAAGATAGAGAATTTCTGTGACTTGACTAGCATACTATTAGTAATCAGGGTTTGTATAATCTTAGCACATTATTTGGACCACTTAATTAGCTATTCTTGAACTTTTGGGTTCCATATATACTTCCTTTTTCTTTTTAATCTACAGTATCCACACCTTTCAGCTAGTATTCCACTAACAATGGACATACAAAAATTCTAAAATTCATCAAATTTTTATGTCCTTGCAAAACAATTTAGGCTGTACTCATATAATGAGAACTAGACAATTTCCTCATCCATAATATGGAAACACCAATCTTAGGAGATAATATAGAGAAAGCACACAGCACAGTGCATGACACATAGTGTTTCACAACCATAACAATTATTGCAAACATACTTCTGTTGTTTTTCCCCTTCCTTTAGTCCATTCTTCCACATTCCCCCTCACCAGGTCGAGTTGTTCTGTCTTACTCATACTGACAGCATATCTCCCAGCGACCCAGACAATTGTTATTTCACGATTATTTTTATTTACTTTCCTCATTTCTTTTTAACAAGTTCTCACATAATCTTTCTTTAGCTCCAAATCTTATTAATTATTGCCAAGCCCTCTTCTGTTGATAAATAATCTCCAAAGGTCTTTTGTAACTCTATTCCTCAAGAACACCCTCCCTGTGTCACAATAGTCATACACCTGCTTTTAGGCTGCACACCCTGGAAAGCCCAGTAACCCACCCCCCATCATCATCTATAATGCTTACTAACTGCCCCCTCAACACATTCTTCTCTTAAGTCAGTAATCTATTCCCTTGAAGTCAAGTGGAAATTCATCTCACATAAGTAGAGTTTACATCCTTCCAACCGCAGCCCTGCCTCAGCCCTTGCCCTTCTGGTCTCCTACTTTCGTCCTGTTTAAAATGGAAAAGGAAGGGGTGTGGGGTTGCTGAATCAAAAGGAGGCAGCATCTAAGCCCGGTTCTGATTACAAGTGTCACGTTCTTTCTGAAATATTTCTGAGGAGTGAGAGAACAAGCAGATTTATAGGGTACATACTTCACTGGTTTTTATTTTGGTGGTGCGTGTAGATGAGAAAAGATTAAAAGCCCAAACAAATGTCTAAATCAATGTGCACGCCCCTACAGTACATTTCCTGGCCACAGACACCACGGACAGCACTCTGCAAGGGAAAATAGTTCTTGGCCTGTTCCTCCCAGGAAATGGAAGGGGGAAAACATCCCAAAGAATTAGGGGGGAAGTTCCAAATTGTCAAAACTATATTTCATGAGAAACAGTGATTCAATTTTTCATATGAGTTTTCTTTGAAGTCTTAAGTACCAAAAACTAATTCAAGGGTTCGGATATGGTGTATTTCAAGGTATGATTTATATTGAAGATTTAAGGGCCTGGGGTGTTATTTCTTCCAGAAATATGAGTCTAGAGAAAGAATAGTACAGTGATTAGAGACCAGCTTCAAATCTCATGGTTCTGAATTCAAATCTCAGCTGAACAGTTTCCAACCAAGGGAAAACAGACAAGCCTCTAAGCATTATGCATGCCACTTAATTCCTCAAACCTCTCTATGCATCATCATTGAAATGAAGGAATTAACACTTGGCTCCTAGATTTACAGAGGGCAACTTACACAAGGTTATTTGCAATCATTAAACTAGTTGATAGCAATTCTTATATAAAATTTAGTTTTAAAAGAAAAATTGTGGTCATAAACAAAGGAACAGGTGCCTCCAATTTGAGTTCCTATTTAACTGAGAGTAATATTTGGGGCACAGGAGCCTGCCTAGGCTTTTCAAATGACACCCAACAAGAAGGAGCTACTTTTCCCATCCTAAATCTAGTCTCCTTCTAATAGCTGTATCTGAATCACTGCTACTCACCCTTGGCATCCAACACCACACCCCTTTCTTTTCTCTTCTTTCCAACTGATGATACTTTTGACTTTGACACTGTTTTGTTTCAATGCTTAAATGCTGAAGTTCACTGTATATGCAGCCACGCTTCATATACAAAAGAATCGAACACTGAGAATGCAAAGGAAAGACGTTTATTTCCAGAAGCTGGGAGTTATGGTACAATAATAAGGGTCAGATTACATGTGTGATCAATTTGGCCTTTTGCATGTCAATTACCATATCACACTTAGATGTTTGATTGATGGCAAAATCCTATAAAGGCATGTTATTATGCTCATATTTTAATGTCTTAGGGGTCAGCATCTCACACACAGATATCCACTGACATATATTCAAATGCAGAATGGCTATTTTATCATTTTAAATTATTTAAACCAATGAAAAGACACTGCATTTGTTTGCCCAATAGTCCATTGAAATGGAAACCCCTGAAAGTCTCTTTCCCTCTAGTATCAATTACAGACTATGAAAGGTATCCTCTGCTCTGCCTGCTCAGGATAATAAATCACTAAATTGGAAGCTTTGGTTACCTTGCTGATTTTGATAAGAAAATTAATAGAATTAGCAGCTTATCTGCCCTACCAGGAGATTCACATTATGAAAAAGAGGAGAAGGAAAAAAAGAAAGAAAAAAAGGGAGAAAAAAAAGAAATCTATTTCTATGGCTAGGGTTGCCTGTATTTCTTCCCAGTGACAGAAAGACAGTTTGGATAGTTTTTTGTGGCCCCCTGTGGTGATAAAGCTCTGCTGAAAACAATGCAAGAAGCACTATAAATTACTGTCTACTTGTTTTGTTTTCATGCATAATTAAAACTGGACAAAGCCTACACTGGATTAGACATTATATAAGGCTGCATCAAGCAAAATCCAGCATTGGTTTTACTACTGATAAACAAAAATTCTAAACATCCCAAAATTGAAAAGTAGTGAGACTGAGATTACGTTCAAAAAGAGGATTTACTGTCTTGTGTTTTCTTGGCAAGGGGGTATTATAGTGCCTTTTTTTTTTGTCTAGGGAAAGATAATTGTTTGCAATAAAGCTGCTGCTCTCAAAACAGAATAGAAAGACGAGAGTCATTTGTTTGAAAAGATCCTTAGTAGCCTTCCCCTGATTCTTTTTTTCTTAAATATATATGAAAATCTGTAATTATTGCTTTGAAGAACATTTTTCAGCAGCTGTAAAGGATAATGAGTCAATCACTGTGTGCTCCCTTTTTTTTACTCCAGCAGCTGCAGACCTACCCATTCAAAGCAATTAATTGACATTCGCTAAAGTGCTTTGAAACTGAGAAGTGGCGCCTCCTAAACGCTAGATATTGTTCTCATTGGGGCTGCATTAGGAATTGGGAAAACCAGCCTCTCTTCAGACAGGCCTCAGAAGAACAGCAGTAATTCACCTACAACTCCAAGGCCCCCCCAAAAAAGATTCAGATTAACAGACCTTTTGAAGACCCATCGGAGGTTAATTACTAAAGATAACATCACTGGAAACTGTGTATCAAGTGGTGAGCAGAGTAAAGCTTTAGCTCTTTGCTGCATTTATCATTTTCACACATTTATACCTGTGTGTCAGCTTGCACCACCCTTTTTCTTAAAACACACTTTCCAAGCAATACATGTTAGAGAAAATAGTGCTTGTGTGAACAACTTGACTAAGTAAAGACTTTCATAGATCATCAGGCCAATTTAGAGAAGGTCTGGCATTGTGTTATTGTTTTGGGGTGGAAAATCACCCTACTAAACCAAAAAATACTCTAGATTATCTCAAATGTTTCTTATTTTTTAGCAATATATTGATTTTGGAAAATGCTTGAGCATGAAATATTGGTATAATTTCTAACAGATTTCATTGTTTTCACTCCGTATTTCAATTTTTAAAAATCTTTATTGATAGATACACCTCTGCTATCTGCATTATTGACAGTGTTGGTCATCAGAGGGGCTGGTCTGTTGACAGTGTATGTTTCAAAACACAAAATAAAAGAGAATCTTTATAAAGATATCTCATAGAGATAGCTACAATTGAAATATTATTTCTTGGGGCAATAACTCTAGAGATGAAGTCATAAACCTGCTGGCATCCATTGCTGTTAAGAAGAGCTATGGGTAGCAGAATTCTGTCCCAATCATAGACCGAGCACATGGATTGGTTTTCTTTTTTCTGATCCTGAAAAGCAGCAGCTTGCTTAAAAATCCTTTGTTGCTAAGCAATTACTTGTTGACCATTCACTGCCTTTTCTTTATGGAGAAATGAGAAAAATTACAGATGGTTAGCACCACCCAGCAATGCTTACACACACATTTTGAAACCGAAGCTACATATTTGTGAGTCAAACAATGAAATAAGTGAGCATACATACATAACTCTGCAGAGGCAGGAAATCACAGAATACTACGTGATAGCCATGTATAAGGCAATCCGTTAATTTTGATGCCATTAAAACAAAACTTTCAACCCACGTAGTTTGTTTCTAAAACCTGTACCCAAACTTGGCACTCTCAATTTTTAAAAGATAATTTTTTTTCAAAATAGATGGTTTCAGTAAAGACTTTGAACACTGAGGAATGTAAGGGTTTAAATGAAACTTTCTGATTGTCAATTTAATTGTCCAAACAAAAACTACAAAGCTTTGTAAAATTAAAGCAATGACATGTGGGCCCCTTTTCCCTGTCATTACAGCTGTCTCGGGTTTGGTAAACAGGGCAAAACAATTTCTCTCTAATAGTGCAGGAGTGGTCAAGAGTGGCCATTGAATGACCCTTTGAACTTTGCACAGTTTTAAGTGAAAAATACAAGGAAATAATGTTAGAGTTCCTCTCATTCCAAATCACTTAAGAAACCTACTGTAGCTTCCTAGAACAAGAGCAATGCAACTGAGGATGTGCTTTTAGAATATTTACGTCTTTTCTCCCAACATACTTTACATTAGTGTCTCTTCTTCAAAGGGGTGGTTTTATTTAAAGTGGTTAATCTAGCCCTGGCTGGGTATCTCAGTTGGTTGGAGCATCCTTCAGTACATGAAAAGGTTGTAGGTTCAATTCTCTGGTCAGGGTGCATACAGGAGGCAAACAATCGATGTTTCTCTCTTACATCTCTCTCTCTCTCTCTCTCTCTCTCAAATCAGTAAATATATATTCTTAGTTAAGGAGTAAAAGTGAAAAAATAAATAAATAAATAAATAAATAAATAAATTGTTAAACAATTTTAACAGTGCCTTCTTCTGTGGATTTATGGGACAGAAATGATAATTGCCTAACCAACTTTTCCTCCAATCAGAGCTGGGTTTTAGTTTAAACTGATGGAAATCAAGTCACATGATCATATAACCAAAAAAAATGGAATTTGAGAGAAAGGACAGAAAACTAATTTTATTTTAAAATTAAGCTGGGGCCAGGCGCTTTGCAATGATAACCTGATGTCATCCTCATAATTCTTCAAGAGAGGTATTATTGCCTGCATTTAAAAAGATTATAATTCTGTAATAAGTATGTATGATGTTATGTGGGTACTAGGTTTATTGGGGTGATCTCCTTGTAAGTTATATTAATGTCTAATTATTATGCTATACCCCTGAAACTAATATATATATATTATTTTTAATTTTAGAAAAACTAAACTCATAGATACAGAGAACAGATTGGTGGTTGCTAGAGGCAGGGCAGGGGGATGGGCAAAATGGTGGAGAAGGTGAAAGGGTAAAAACTTCCAGTTATACCATAAGTAAGTCATGGGGGTGTAATGTTCAGCAGTGACTATAGTCAATAATACTGCTTTGCATATTTGCAAATTGCTAAAAGAGTAGATTTTAAAAGTTCTCATCATAAAGAACAAACTGACAGTAACCAGAGGGGAGGGGGGAAAAGGAAAATGGGGGAAAGAAGGGGAAGGATCATCGAGGAACATGTATAAAGGACCCATGGACAAAGTCAAAGAGGGATAGGATCAAGGGTGAGAAGTGAGGGTGGGTGGAGTGAGGGAGAATGGTGAGGGGAAAATGGAGACAACTGTACTTGAACAACAATAAAAAAAAATAAAAATAGCCTGGCTGGCGTAGCTCAGTGGATTGAGCGCGGGCTGGGAACCAAAGTGTCCCAGGCTCGATTCCCAGCCAGGGTACATTCCTGGGTTGCAGGCCATAACCCCCAGCAACCGCACATTGATGTTTCTCTCTCTCTCCCTCTCCCTCCCTCCCTCCCTTCCCTCTCTAAAAATAAATAAATAAAATCTTTAAAAAAAAAAAATAAAAAAAAAAATAAAAAAAATAAAAAAAATAAAAATAAATAAAAGTTCTTATCACAAGAAAAAAATTGTAACTATGTCAGATAATGGGTGTTAACTAGACTTGTGGTGATCATTCTGAAATATATACAAATATAAAAATCATTATATTGTACACCTGAAACTAATATAATGTTATTTGTCAATTGTTCCTCAATAAATAAAAGGTTACCATCTGGAATAACCAAATAAAATAAAATAAGAAAATAAAAAGTGAGACATCCACAGTTCCCAGATTAAGAATTTTGCTCGGGAAAGCACAGAGATGGAGCCATAAATCTGAGTTAGGACTGTGAGACTCCAATGCGCACGCGCTCCCACTGTGCAGTGTAGTCTCCTCCCCCCCCCCTCCCGCCTCGTTACAGGCCAAACAACTTTTTAAGTTACTTGCCCATAGAAACAGCTACAAAATAAGAGACATCATGTACTGTTGTGGTTAAGGGACAGTGTCCTCTGTCACGATCTCCTGAATAAAGAAAGAATATTGAATTTATTTTTAACTAACAAAGAAACAGCCAGTAGCTTGGCAGCATCACCCAGGGGTCTGACTAATCAACTGAAACATTTCCCCAAAAAGCACCAAGTGAATTTGACCTCAGAAACAGTCTTCATCCATTCGTGGATGAGCACACCTTTCAAGACTTAGCACATTTGTTCTGCACTAATAATAAAATTGGATTATACCTATTTGATTTAAGTAATAAAAAGCTAATCCTTCATAGAGCACAGTCTAATAAGTTCTTTTTTTTAACAATGAATCAGCTAATCTGCTGACTGAGGACTCACAAATGCCTACTGAAGACCACTTCTTACCTCATAATTTACTCCCGCCTCTGTCCATTGCCCACAGATGAACTTGAATCACACACGAAGCACAGTGAGCCTCTGCTCATAAATTTCAGTTGACCTATAATTGGTGATGCCAAAAAGTCAATACAACAGAACTAGATTCTTCTTTCATAAGCTCCAACATTTTCCAGGCTCACTAAAAACAAATAAACAACTGTTCTAGAAACATGCACTGTGTCCAGACGTAGGTCTTGTATGCATTGCTGCACCTGCAGTGAAAGGCATGGAGAAAATTTAGAATGCGATATCTGTAGCCTCGAAATCCCTTTAAAATAGAGCTAATTTTTTTTAAAAGATGAAATAATCCCATTAAATCATCAGGAAATTGTGAAGGCTTAATTTTGAATTGTGACTCTCAGCCCAGAATCTCTTTTACCACACAAATAATAATGACTGCCTTCAAAGCTCTCCCACTATCAGGCAATGTTATGTTTTTAATACAGGACTGCTTGGCCCTAATAGGGCTACTCTCACATGTGGAAGAGTTTTCCTCTCAAATTTCATCTGAGTGCCACTGTTACAAGCTGACTTGTGTCCCACCAAAAGTCACATACTGAAGTCTTCACCCCCGGTAGCTCAAAATGTGACCTTATTTGGAAACAGGGTCTTTACGGAGATAATGAAGTTAAAATTAGTTCATTACAGTAACCTGTAATACAACTGGTGTCCTTATAAAAAGAGGACATGTGGACTTGGATACAGACACTCATATAGAGAAGGCAATGTGAGGAAACACAGGGAGAAGACGGCCAGGTGATCAGCATGATGCATCTACAAGCCGAGAAACGCCAAGGATCACCAGCCAACACCAGACGCTAGAGGAGGCAAGGAATACCTTCCCTAGAACTGTTGGAGAGGGCATGGTTGTTTTGAGACACTGAGTCCTGGGTGCTTTGTTGCAGCAGCCCAGGGAAGATAACAGCCACTGCATGGCTCCATTGCATCGATACCTGTTTCTCCTGGGAAAAGAAAACATTGTTCCCGGGATTAAAAACTAATTCCAAACCACATACCAATGCAGACAAATAAATCATTAGGGACTCCTGGAGTGCTGTGTTGAGAAAGGTTCAAACCCAAGAGCCAAAAAAAAAAAAAAAGGTCCATCAGGACTGCTTACTTGAGGTGCGGGAGGGTGCACATTGATATTAAGCCACACTCTGGCCATGACTACATTAAACCTTTATCAGTTCAGTCATCGATACTAAGGCATAAATTATTTTCCTAGAGTCTTTCCAACATAGACTGCACAAGAAGAGAATTTGGAGGAGATGGTTTAAAAGTAGGTTTAGAGAAAAGATATTGCCCCTAAGCGAGCAGGCCCCAGGAAGAGCCCTGTGTGATCTGGGAGTGCATGAAGACCTGGAAGTCCAGAGGTCTGAAAACCTGCGCAGGAGAAAGGAGAAAGGAGAAAGGACCACCTCTGTTACTGACAGCACAGTTTTGTCCAGAGAGCCCTGCTGCTTCTCTCTCTCAGGCTGTTTCTCATGAATAGAGCCGGAAGCATTAGATTCCTGTCCAATGGCAATGGTCTATTACAGAACACAAGGCAATATCTTTGTCACATTGTAATTTCCTGTTAATTACTACAGTAATTAATATAATTGTGGCATTGGTGTGAGAAAATAGGAGACCTATGTTTATAAGGAAACAATTACATAAAACATTATATTTCAAATCAGAGGATGAGATAGATATTCAATAAATAATGATGAGTCAATTTATTAACTACCTAGAAAAAAGTAAGTCAGATCCTTACCTTAAGTAGATATAGGACAGCAAATCTGGATCTATTAAGAGTCTAAATGTTAAAAAGTCAAATTCATAAAAATACAACTAAAACTATCCAATATTTTTATAATCTTGGTTTGGGGAGGCTTTCCTAAGAAAGACTCAGAAGCCAAAAGTAAATAAAGTGATACATTTAACCAACAGCAAAATTAAATACTTCTAGGATTAAAACAATACTTCCAAAAAAATGTGAAAAGATAAATAGCACACTGGAAAAAAGAGTAAATATGTACATCTAAATGAACACTGACTCTGAAAACAATTATAGTAAAAGAAGAATATTGTCTGCTACAGTTCAAAATAGCCCTGGCTTGTATGGCTCAGTTGGTTGGAGCATCATCCCATACACCAAAAGGCTGAAGGTTCAGCCCCCAGTCAGGGCACATATGGCAAGCCACCAATCGATGTCTCCCTTTCTCTCCCTCTCTCTCCCTCTCTCTGTCTCTCCCCCCACCCTTCTTTCTAAAGGCAATGAAAAAGTGTCCTTGTGTGGCATTACCACATGATAATAATAGCAAACAAGAAAATTAAAAATTCTTATAACTGCTTCTTATGTTCAAAAATTAAGTACAGACATGAAACATATTTAAAGACCAACTGAATTTTAGAGATGAGAACTACCATGTCTTTGAGGAACACACACTGAAAGTGATCAGTAGCCAATTAGATAAATTAGGATAAAAGATTAGTTACTTTGAATGCATTCTAATAGTAACATTCCAAAATAAAACACAGAGAAAAAAATCCCACCAAGAAAGAAAAGAACATCCATGTGTTGTGGGACAACTTCAAGCAGACTAATAAATATGTGACTGAGGTCCCACAAGAAAAAGAAAAAACAAAGGGAGGAAAGAGAAAGAAAAACATACTTGAAAAAATCATGATCAAATTTTTTCTAAATTTAATGAAAATTGTAAACCCATAGATCAAAGAAGCTCAAAAAAACACAAGCAGAAGAAATAGGAGGAGAACTATGGTAAAGCACCTTATAATGACATTGCATAACACCAGTGACAAAGAGAAAATTTTAATATCACCTCACACCTGTCAGAATGGCTATCATCAATAAATCAACAAACAACAAGTGTTCGTGAGGATGTGGGTAAAGGTACCTCTCATGCACTGCTGTTGGGAATGCAGCCATATGGAAAACAGTATGGAGGTCCCTCAAAAAATTAAAAATGGAACTGCATCATGACCCAGTGAATCTACTCCTGGTATGTGCGAAGAAATTTAAAACAATAACTCTGGAAAATATATGCACCCCTATGTTCATTGCAGCATTATTTGCAATAGCCAAAGTATGGAAATATCCTGAATGTCCTTAGATAGAAGTTTGAATAAAGAAGATGTGGTACATATATAGAATGGACTGTTACTAGGCCATAAAAAAGAATGAAATCCTACCATTTGCAACAACATGGATAAACCTAGAGGGTATTTTCCCTGGCTGGTGTGGCTCAGCAGACTGAGCGCCAGCCTGTGAACCAAAGGGTCACCTGTTTAATTCCCAGTCTAGGGCACATGCCTGGGTTGTGGACCAAGTCCCCAGTTGGGGTCATGTGATAGGCAACCACACATTGATGTTTCTCTCCCTCTCTTTCTCCCTCCCTTCCCCTCTCTAAAAAAATAATTAATGAATTGTAAAAATTAAAAAATAAAATAAATAAAAATTTAATAAATACTTTTAAAAACCTAGAGGGTATTCTACTAAGTAAAATAAATCAGACACAGAATGACAAATGTCATATGACCTCATTTATATGTAGGGTGTAAAGTACAGTGTAGGGAATATAGTCAATAATACTATAGTAACTCTATGGTGCCAGGTGTGCTCTAGACCCATCAGCAGAGATCATTTCATAAGTTATACAAATGTCCAACCAGTAGTCTGTATACTTGAAACTAATATCATATTGAATGTCAACTTTAATTGAAAAATTTTAAGAAGAAAAAATAACAAAATAAAAAATAAGTGAAAGCAGCCAGATTTTAAAAGATGTGTTACATACAGAAAAGAACAGAGAAAAGGATGACAGCATATTTCTCATATGCAAACAGTGCAAGCAAGAAACAATGGAATGACATCTTTACTAAAAGAAAAAATATTATTAACCTAGAATTCTATATGAAGGAAAACAGCTTTCAAAAAGTAAGACAAAGTAAGCTTTCACAAACATAAAATTGCTGAATAAATTAATTATGGGCAGGCCCACATTATAAGAAATGCTAAAGGGTATGCTTTAGGCAGAAGGCAAATAATATCAGATGGAAATATGGATCTACACAAATAAAAACTCTGAAAGTGATGCCTACATTAGGAAACATATAACATTTTTATTATTATTGGTATCTCTTTAAAAGATAATCTGTGGCTCCAAGCAGATAAAGAGTTCCTTTTTGGAGTGATGAAAATGGTCTGAAATAGATAGTGGTAAGGATTCTACAACCTGATGAATATACTAAAAACTACTGACTTGTACACCTTAAACTGGTGAGTTTTAGTGTATGTGATTGTATCTCAATACAAACAATAAATATTTTCCATAATTGATTAAACAAAAATAATAGTGTATACAGGATCTATAACATATGTAAATGAAAAATACATGGTAATAATAGATGTTAATTCTCCCCCAAATTGATCCACAGATTCAAAGCATTCCCATTCAAAATTCCAGCAGGGCATTTTTGTAGAAATTGACAAGCAGACTTAAAATTCATATGAAATTCAAAGGACCTAGAAGAGCCAAAAAAACTTTGAAAAGGAAGGGCAAAGTTGGAGAAGTATACACCCACCAGAATACAAAAATTTTAAAGATTAAAAATACCCATTATTGACAAAAATATAATCAAAACTCTCATGGTACTTTTGGGAGTATTCACTCCATACTCTCAGACTCAACGCACCCACTCCTAGCTATGTGCAAATGGACATGCATGCACATGTGCACTAAGAGGTGTGTGCAGGCATGTTCAAAGCAGCACTAATCATAATAACTAAAAACTGGAAACAACCTAATTATTCATCGGCAGTAGAATAGATAAATGGTAATAGCTTCATACAACAGATTTCTAATCAACAAAAATGAATGACATGGATAAATCTCAAACATAATTTTGACTGAAAGGGATCAGACATGCCTTATGAATAATTCTTTAAAATTTGAAATTAGGCAAAACTAATCCATGGTGCTAACAGATGCTTGCTAAGATGGAAAAGTACAGGGAAAAGCAAGAAAGCAATTACCACAAAAAAAAAAAAAAAAAAAAAAAAGGCAGGATTTCAGTTACCTTTAGTGGGAAAGAAAAGGAAAGGGAAAGAATGGGCCCCCAAGGGAACTTCTAAGGTACTGGCAGTGCTCACTTTCTTGACTTAGGTAATGGTAACATGGCATTCATTTTGTAACAATTCATTAATTTTTTTACATTTTGTTTTAAGCACATCTTCACAAGTGAGGTCATTGAGATCTGTCTGGAAAAAGTCCAACCATTGTTCATAGAACAAGAATGATTTGTGCAACATCGATGCAACCTGGCAGCCAAGGAGAGTGGACTGGAATGCACATGTGTGAACAATGACGACTTCACTGTAGTAGTCAGTGGGGATGGTAAATGCCAATGAGTGAGCACATGTACCGTGTGGCCATCACATTCAAAATGACTGAGTGACTAGAGAAACAAATCTGCACCAAATTTTGTGTTAAGTATGAACATTCCTCTGTGGAGACTTTTCAGATGATTCAGAAGTTTGCAGCTATGGGCAACTGGTGATTGGCAGCTTCATCATGACAACAGGCCCACTCATGTATCATGTCTTATGCAGAGATTTTTGGTGAAACATCAAGTCACCTGGGTGACACAGTCACCCTACAGCCCATATTTGGGACCCTGTGACTTCTGACTTTTCCCAAAACTAAAATCACCTGTGAAGAGGAAGCGATTTCAGACCCTCAATGAAATTCAGGAAAATATGACAGGGCAGCTGATGGCAATTGGGAGAACTGTGTGATGTCCCAATGTGCCTACTTTGAAGGGGACTGAGGCATCATTATCCTATATACAATTTTTCTTGTATCTCCTTCAATAAATAACTCTATTTTTCTTATTACATGGCTGGATATTTGCAGGCAGAGGGATCCCTTTGTTTTCATTGTAGTGGAATTTGAATTGTGGCTATATGCTGAATATGCTCTCTTTGCTCCAAATAGCCTGTAACATCCTATTCCATATAAATCTATACTATGTGAGTTATTTTAAAATAGTCATGTATTATTTTGGATTCAAAGTAATTAACTTATGAAACAGGGAAATGAAAGATTCTGGGATTTTGGGAAGTGAATAAAAGTGAATTAAATGAATGGAAATTTAATCAAAAGGAAAGAAATTGTTCCTATTTTCAGCCAGCTTAAAACCTTTGGAATAGTGGTAGTAAGGAATAAATTCTCATGACTCTTTCTTTATTCAATCAAAAGCTCTTAGGCTCTTTCCAGGAGTATAATGTAAATATGAGTAAGAGAATTGATTTTTTATCAAACATACAAGAATAAATCAGATGAGTTCTATTCCCTTCGAGGTATTCATCTCAGGAAGTTAGACACTTTTTCCAATGAAGTTTTATTAACGCAAACATTTTGGCATGCCTCTTGGAGATTTGCTTTCAGAATCTGTGGCATTCTTTTAATAACCTGAAAGATGGTAAATTCACTGTATGAAAATAAACTGAGAAAGTTATTTGAATCCATGCCTGATAAATAGCATAAGTGAACCCATTCAGAGTATATTGATTTAATCCAAAAAAATGAAGTATGGCTTTAAAAAAATGGAAATAGTCTTAAAAGAAATTCCCAAAGAAAAATGCCTCCCAAAAACTAGTTTGAGCAAGGACAGCATTATTGAAATAAGTGTTTTGATTCTTCGTAGCCATTTTGGAGACAAGCACATATTCCGCTCACTTATTGAACAAATGCTCACTGAGTCCGTCTGTGTGCCGGCACTGTTCCAGACGCTCTGGGGATGCAGCAGGGAACAAAGCTGGGGGCAGAAAACCCTGTCCTCATGTAGCTAATTTGAATATATGCTTATTAACAATTCACCACAAAATCAACAGTTACACTTTCACTTTCTGAATTTGTGTGTTTAATGATTATAATGAACATCTCTGCATCATCTTTACTGCATTTTTGGTGTTGTGAGTCATCAGGACTTAGTATTATAAGTCCTTAGGCAGCAGATCAGGATTTACATCTTGCCTAACACGTGATATATATGTATGCAGATGATAAACATCCAAACTGCTTTTCCAGTGGAAAATCCAGTCGCGTATATTTCGCTGCAGAGCTTTTAGTACAGAAATAGGGTTGATACCAAGACAATATATGTTGATTTGTTTTGGTTTAACAACAGTAAGTTTAAAAATGTATGAATACATTCATAAAAATAAGGATATGGTCTGTTCCACTGAGCCTGGCAGGCCAGATTTGGTCAAGCAGCTCCCCCGATTCTGCTGCCATCGTATGGAGAGGATTTTCCCAGGTGCCCAAGGACAACAGCATCCTGCTAATCTAGCAGCTCACAGCTCAGCACCTGAAATCCCTTGGGACAGCTGGAAACAGGGTGTCAGCATCTGGAAATAAGTGGCAACACACACACACCTCCAGCTCTGAAAAGGAAGTCGGTATACTAACTGAAATCTCAGAATTGAGGAGTCAGAATTGGGGGGTCCCTTCCCCCACCCTTCACCCCGCAAGTGGCCACCACCAGCACCTCATCATGCCTAATCCTACCTCATCAAAAACCTTCTGTTCCATTTTTTAAATGGATGGAAAAATCTCTGCCGAACAAACACCATTGCCCCAACCTCTCCGTAGAGGCACAGAGTTTCATCAATGTTATTAGCGGTGCATTTAAATAAAATCTGCCATGAGGAGGAAATCAGTGAAATCAGTAAGAACGCAGTGCTCCGCTGCCACCAGAGGGTGAGTGCTTATCAGGTCCCAGGGGCTCCAGGGCCGCGGAAGCCGGCAGCTGCAGGAGGGGCAGGGGCACACAGCGGCTGAGGCTGCCCAACCTCCTGGCTGGCGTGGTCCTGGGGCCTTGCTCACCTCCCTGCCTGTCCTGCTTCCTGTCTCCCTAGTCTAAGTGCTTTTATTATTATCATCATCATCATCATCATCATCATTCTATTACAGTTGTCCCAATTTTCCCCCTTTGCCCTCTTCTGCCCAGCCCCCCACCAACAGTCAATCCCCACACCGATGTCCATGTCCATGGGTCATTCATATATTTGTACCACTAGTCTAAGTGTGTTTTAATCAGTCTTCTTCACTCCCCCAATTTGACTACAGCCATCCCTGCTCCTGACGGACAGTATGTCACCTGGCATCCCCTATGCCACGCCTTTGCCCAGACCAGGCCCACTGGCCCGGGTCCTCAAGCGTCCACATAGTATTTTAAATGCTCCTGAATAGCCAGCAACTCCATGGATTCTGTTCACATTTGTCCCTTTTCTCCTGGCTCAGTTCTTTTGTGCTTTTGAGGCAAGTTCCTGCAGAACCTTATGGTCACTCATCTGGCATGACTACTCCTTGCCTAGTCTCCAGGATATTTCAACAGTGTGAATGCTTAGAAATATAGACATATATATGTAAAACACATACAGAAAGAATTTGAAATTAATTTTTAAATTCACATGCAGTGGTTTCGAAAGGGAATACTTTTTCACATCTTTAATTTATTATTTAATGTATTTAATTAATTGTTTTGTGATTACAAATGTTATTTGTAATTTATTTGTTAAAAACTAACAATGCTTTTTTTCTGAAGGAAGAAAATCAAAGGATGGGCACCTGAGATGGGGACCAGCGTGATCCTAGGGGCTCTCCCCCCTCGGAAGCCCTTCCCTGGCCTCCCAGGAGTACTCGACCACTTCCCCACCTTGCTGCCTCCCACCTGCCCCATGGGGTCATCCGCCCACACTCTAACATCCAACAGAGCCCCAGAATTGCAGCAGATAAAGCCTGGAGTAGGGAGGCCTCTGTTGAAAGAGTTTAGCTAAGTCTTCTCAGCAGATAAGAAACACACACACACACACAGGCTGCTAGTCCCTTAAAAGCAGAAACCCTGTCTCTCAGGTAGGAATCATTTTTCTTGGTACTCTCCCCAATTCATGGGACAGTAGATACTCTGCAATGCTGAACAATGAAAGAATTGATTAATGAATGTTAAAAGAATGAGTGAATGGTGAAAAATTAAAGAATATTCAGCTTATTCCATTTAACAAATATTTATTAAACACCTAATACTATGCATATAGCAGGCACTGTGCTAGGAGCAGTCCTTGCCATTAAGGAGCTTATATGTCACTGGGGAACCAGACAAGGAATAACTGGGGTCAGTGTACTGGGGTAAGTGCCCTGGATGCTATTGGAACACAGAAGGAGGGGTCTAGATAGAGTAGGGCAGAGAGGGGAAAGAAGAGGAGAGGACAACTGTAAACTAAGATTCCCTTCTACAGCATAAAAAATAATGTCAGAGTGGTGAAAAAATAAGGATCAAGAAGTAAGGAAAGAGTCCTGGCTGGTGTGGCTCAGTGGTTGAGGCCGACCTGAGAACCAAAGGGTGGCTGGTTCAATTCCCAGTCTAGGGCACATGTCTGGGTTGCAGGCCAGGTCCCCAGTGCGCGGGCACGTGAGATGCAACCACGCATTGATGTTTCTCTCCCTCCCTTCCCCTCTCTAAAACTATGCTTCTTATTAGGCTGCTGAATTAGGCTGCCAAAGGTCACAAGAAAGAGAGGGGTGAGCCCTTCCAGGTGGGAGCAGGACAGGCAGCAAATGCACTACCTGCTGTAGGTGGGGGACTTCGTGAAGTTTATGAGGGGAAACTGGACTTAATATCTGTGCTTAAGCTGTTATGCTAATTGGAAGCAGGAGGAGCCCAAAAAACACATGGCACATCCATTCTTCTGCACAGGGCTCTCAGAGGATCCAAGGCTGGGGAGCACTGAGGACCTGCAGCCAGACACAGAGAGATCTCCATGCAGAGGTGCAGAAAGCTAGAGCAGAGCTGGATGGAGAAGGAAAGGGCCACAAACTCCTTGGTGCTTAGATTTCAAGCCTATGGGAGGTAGGAGCCAGACCCCACTGGCAAGACTATGGGAACCACTAGTAAACTGCAACTGATGGGAGTGTGCAGCCCAGCCTTACCCATCTCAGCCCTGGAGCCCACCAAAGACATCACCCCTCATTGTAGCAGAACAGAAGAAAGGACCACTGCTCTCCTGGGCAAATGTTACCTATTTTGGTCTCTCCCATTTATATCCAATGGCCATCATACGACTTTTTAAAGATTTTCTTTATTTGTAGAAAGAGGAGAAAGGAAGGAGAAAGAGAGGAAGGGAAACATTGATGTGCAAGAGAGACATCAATGAGTTGCCTCTCACATGCCCCCAACCAGGACATGGTCCATGACCCCAGCACGCGCCCTGACCGGGAATCGAACCAACAGCCTTTCCATTTGCAGGACGATGCCCAACACAGTGAGTTACACCAGTCAAGGCAGCGGCATATAATTTTTTTAAAAATAGGAGACAATAAAGAAAATGTGCCCTACAATTTTTTTAAAGTGTGCATATTCATACTTCTGTGTGACAAAGTTTCTTTCCTTTGACTGAACTTGAGTCAGGCTGCTCTGAGTCTTCTTCTGGACTAGGCCTTACTCTTGGGCTCTGTCCTTGGCCAGCTGAGTCCAGTTTTTTGCAAGAATCCTCTGGGGCAGTTTAGGGATTATCCCCACTCTCAATGTCTTATCACCCTGGCCTACTTCAGCAAAAACCCTATCAAAGTGGTTGAGCCAGAATCCCCCCCCAACCCCTGATGTTCTCTCTTGGTGATTTTCTGTCCACTGACTCCCACCCTGATCCTTGACCTGAAGTTCCACTTGTCCTTGCTGAATTCAGAATGGAGCTCAATCCCTCCCCACTACTGCAAAACCCCATAGTAAACATCTCCTGAATAAAGTCTGCCTTAGAAACTTTGGCAAGTGCCAGAATAACTTTTTTTAACTTATCGCAGGGTTAGTGTAATAATTACATGAGTTGACCTAGGACAGTGCTTGGCACAAGGAAAATGCTAGACAGGCCCAGCATCATGGGGCATAACCTATGCAGATGCCCAGGGACCCTCACTAAGAAGAGCTCTGAGCCCATTGGTTTAAGTCACTGCTGTCACATGTTGAAACTCTTAATAGTTTTTGAATAAGGGCTCTATATTTTCATTTTGCGTTGGGCAGATAGGTCATAGTTCTGACACTATCTGAGTGTTTGCTGCTCTCTCAGCTCACCCATCACCTGCTTGGGCAGATTCGTTCTGATGCTCCCATCCAACGTCATCCTGTGGGTTTCTGCCTCTCTGAGCACTTACCTCGGTTCATAATTGCACTTTCAGCAGTGTGATTATTTAAACAACATTTACCCCCTTACTAGTGAATGAGCTCCATGAAAGCAGGGCTGTGTTCACCATTATATTCCATCCATAAGCATCTGAAAGTAAAGCTGAGAAAATTGTTTAGATTTTTTAAAACATTTTTAAAACAAAAATCTTCTATTTCTCTCCTTTCTCTATTCTAAAGGAAAAATAAAACCTGGTTATTGGTCAAATTCTTCCCTGTGTTGAATTACATACACATTGGGAAATATCCCTTTTCTATGGAAGATTTAGAAATTAAACTAAATGAGTCTTGTTTTAGTGCTTTTTTTGTGAGGATTATTGGTCTTCATGAGCACTTCCCAAACATGTTTAACATTTGAAAAGAGTTACCCTAACTAAATTCAAACAAGACGCTTAAATTCTTTTGTAGCTTCTGCACAGCTAAAGAAAACATGAGCAAAATGAAAAGGGAACCAACCATATGGGAAAACATATTTGCCAATGATACCTCAGACAAGGGCTTGATCTCCAAAAATACATAAAGAATTCACACAACTCCACTCCAGGAAGACAGACAACCCAATTAAAAAATGGGCAAAGGACCTGAACAGACACTTCCCCAAGGAGTATATACAGAGGGCCCAGAGACATGTGAAAACATGCTCAGCATCAGTAGCCATCAGAGAGATGCAAATTAAAACCACAATGAGATACCACCTCACACTGGTCAGAATGGCCATCATAACCAAATCAACAAACAAGTGCTGGTGAGGTTGTGGAGAAAAGGGAACTCCACTACACTGTTGGTGGGGGTCCAGCCACAGTGAAAAACAGTATGGAATTTCCTCAAAAAACTAAAAATGGAACTGCCTTTTCATTCAGCAATTCCACTGCTGGCCTTATACCCTAAAAATCGTGAAACACCAATTCAAAAAATCCATGTACCCCAATGTTCGTAGCAGCACAATTTACAACAGCCAAATGCTAGAAGCAACCTAAGTGCCCATCAGTAAATGAGTAGATCAAGAAGCCATGGTACATTTACACAAAGGAATACTATGCAGCAGAAAGAAAGCAGCTCCTACCCTTTGTGACACCATAGATGGAACTGGAAAGCATTATGCTAAGTGAAATAAGCCAGGCAGTGAAAGACAAATACCATATGATCTCATCTTTAACAGGAACCTAAACAACAAAACAAACAAGCAAGCAATATAGAACTGGAGACACTGAAATAAAGAACAAACTGACAGTAACCAGAGGGGCGGAGGGAGAGGGATAACAGGGGAAAGAAGAGGATGGGTCGTCAAGGAACATATATGAAGGACCCATGGACAAACCAAGGGAGATAGGATTGAGGATGGGAGGTGGAGGTTGGTGGGGCAGGGGAGAGTGGTGGGGGGAAAATGGAGACAACTATATTTCAACAATAAAAAAATTTAAAAAAAATAAAATGAGCTGTTGGACGACAGTATCTTAGTCCTTACTGGTGTGTCAGTGCACAATAGTGAGCCTATAACAAAGAAAACATAGGTGAACTCCAGAAATGGTCTACTTTGAAAAGAAGAAAACATTGTTTTAAATGTGAAAACAATTTAGAGTTTTAGATGCTACCAGAACAAATGCTTTAAGATTAAAGGAAAAGTGACAATTTCATTACCAAATATAAAGCAACAACAAATTGACTGAAGTCATTTTATGTTTGGAAATAAAATTGATAGAAGGTTCTTAGAACATGTACCCCTGTTGTAGTAACTAGTACCTAAAGATAAAGTTCCTTTTAGCAAACAGAAATGCAAATATGGTTACCTTTGAATGGTCCACTGACCATTTAATTTGCAAAATCACTAACTACACAGTCAAGCTTTCAATTTGGATAAGAGTACATGAAGACAAATCTGCCAGTGGCTTAAGTTTTTATGTATAAAACTATACACAAGGAAGAAAGAATATAAATTGTCTAGCAAAATAAATAAATAAAACTTGGCCATGAAAATGTAAAGGGAGATTTTTAGCAACCAGTAACAGGAAGATGGTACAAGTAGTAAGATTGCCTCTTTTATGAAATATTATGTACAATCTTATAGCTCTAAATAAAAAGAAGATAAGCAGAAAGATAAAGAGATAGATACAAAATAACACAAGGTTGTTTAAATAGTAAAAACTTAGAAATAAACAAAATATCTCTAACAATAAGGAATTGGATAAATGCATATACAAACCATTGAAATAAGTATTTTGATCTACATTATGAACAGGTAGAAACCTCAGTACTAATCATATAAGAAGGGAAACTAAGAGCTGGGGCGCCCTGCTGCCAGCCCCGAGACTGGGCCCCGCCGCATACACAGTCTGGTGCGGGAAGGCAACAAGAAGTACTGCATCCTGAGGCTGGACACGGGCAACTTCTCCCGGGGCTCCGAGTGTTGTACCCGCAATAAAGGGATTACCGATGTTGTCTACAAGGCACCCAACAACGAACTGATCTGCACCGAGACCCTAGTAAGGAACTGCACGGTGCTCACTGGCAGCACGCGGTGGTGCGAGTCCCACTGGGCACTGCCCCTGGGCCGCAAGAATGGGGCCAAGCTGACTCCTGAGGAGGAAGAAATATTAAATAAAAAATGATGAAAGAAAATTCAGAAGAAATACTATGAGAGGAAAAAGAAAGCCACAATCAGCCATCTTCTCAAGGAGCAGGTCCAGCACCACAAGCTCCTCGTGTGTGTCCTTCAAGACCAGGCCACGGCTGCGGAGTGGATGGCACATGCTGGAGAGCAGCGAGCGGGAGCTCCGCCTGCAGAAAACCACGTCCCAGACAGGCAAAGAGATCCGCTTCCCTCCTTTCTTAGGTCATGTAATAAAAGTGTCTATTGTGAAAAAAGAAAAATTATATATGCCATATATCGATTCCTCACGAGTCGATAAAAATTACTGTTATGGGAATGGTTGAAGAGAGACTGGATAACTAGACCAAACTGTTCAGTGACTGTATCTCTGAGAAGGAATGCGCCTCCATGTTTTCGGTATGTTCATACTGTGTGCGTATATTACTTTCATAAGTAGGAAAATGAAGTTGTGGCAGACTACCAGCTGCTTCCATATCCAGTCACCCCTTCTTTCCTTGATAAAATGTTTTAGGTGGGCTCATTACTTCTGCTTCAAGCAGAAGCCCCAGGCAGCCTCCCAACCACTTCGATGAGTTCTGACTGTGACACCACTGGACGTGCTGTAGAGCACTTCTAGGAGGGAGCCCAGTTTTCTAAGAATGGAAGTGATGGTGGCATAGCGGGAAAGAAGGACCTGGGTCTCTGACGATGTGGAACCACTCTCCAAGTCCTGGACCCACCACCCACTTCTAGGATTCTTTTACATGTAAGAAAAATAACATACATCATAATTTAAGCCATTATTTTTCAGATCTTTGTGGCTCATAGCTGAATGTATGTATCCCTAACTCATATAAAAGGATCTATTTTAAGAGAGAAAAAAATAAGACATCAATGCTCTTTATGATCTGCATTTCTTAAGATTTACCATAGGTTTGATGAGGCAGGGAAAGACCCTGACTGGCGGAGACATCTCAGCTATTGAGGCAAGGAGTGGCCCAGCATGAAGGGCTGGGGTGCCTGGGGAAAGGACCTGGAGCTTTAAAAAAAGAAGAAGAAAAAGGGAAAGGGAAAAACAAATACTTAACCATCTTTACAATTTTGCCCAAGGCTCTCTTTTTCACTAAATCCCACTTCAACTTCTGTGATAAACAATATCAAACTGTTTACTCAAGACCTCATGGCACACACATGATGCAATATACAGATGATGTACTGTAGAATTGTATACCCGAAACCTATAAAATTTTATTAACCAATGTCACCTCAATAAATTCAGTTTTTAAGAACTCATAAGAAAAGCAAATCTCATGGTACAATAAAGGATAGACATGAAATAATAGAAAGCAGTGCTGAATAGGAGAAAAAAGGGATACAGTGTAAAGAAACTACAAAAAGGAAAGGTTTTCATCAGGTTAAAAGGATTTTTGGTTTCAACAGTAGAAAATCTTGTAATCTGATTTAGAGGAGGAAATGTTAAAAGTACCATTTTAGGGCCTGGTTAAGAGGCTTTTTTAATCCTCCCACTTACCCTATAAAGTGGCAACAGAAGAATCTTGAAGTCTGTACACACACACACACACACACACGCACAACACACATTTCCACAGGGATTTGCTGTCCCATTGTGAAGTCACCCAATGCTTCCCTGTGTGTAAAGGATGCATATGTGGCAGGGCTGAGAATCAAGTCCAGGCATCAAAGGAATTGATTTTGCTACATTTCTGCATCTGCTGTTGGTGTTAGCCTCACCCCGGAATGGAGCAGAGAATGAAAACATGGACCATACTGCTGGAGTGTTATACAGATTTAGCTGAAGAGGCTCCAGCCAATGACAGAAAAAAGTGACAAGAAATAGGGCCGCAAAGAGCATGTGGTAAAGTGCAGCAAAGAAGCCACATGGGGACAAAGAAGCCACATGGGGAGTCTCAGGTGGGAAGAGAGTATCAGACAGGATGTGCATAAAACCACCAGGTAAAGGCTTGACTGCATTTAACCTCAAGGACAAATGGGTCCCTCTAACAAGAGATGTGGCGATGATGCTAACAGGCATGTTAGATGGAGGAACAGTTTAGAAAAAGCTAGTGGTCTCTAGTTTGCTGCCAATTAGAAATAAGGTACTATGAGTAATGTTACATTTGTATTTCATCTGAACAGTGTTAGGTTTTATGTCACTTTAGTTCAGAAGTTCTAACCTCTAATTAAAGAATCTACCATGGTTAGGTTCCCATAATCAATTAGTTTGAAAAATATTAAGCAAAATAAAGCATTTTGCTAAAAGATTTTTCAGAACCTTTGCTATTATAATGTGTACCTCGATGGCAAAGAGGGGGGTATAATCCAATCCATTTTATCACAGGGCACATGAGGAGCAGAGCAATAGGGATTTCACAATTCAAACTTGGTGAAAGACTTGTTTAGAGTGTGAGGAAAAACACAAACTTTCTTCAGGGCTCACTCTGTGTAAAAAAAGAATACTAATTAATTTGTTATAAGTACTTGAAGATACTTGTGCTTTGTAAACATCTAAATCACAGGGCATCCCAGAAGAAAAGGTACAAAGCTCATGTGCTTGTCAGAAAATTGGAAGACCGTCTGGTTTGGGAGAAGTTCGTGGTCCAAGATACAGGAACATCCTATTTTGACTAATAAAGTCATCATGTGCAATGAGCAAGCAGTCAAGACTTCAAAGAGACAAGCCTCAGAAACATTCTATCGAGTCCACCTCTCTGCAACACTTCCCCAGATACCCGCAGGGCTCACTCTGATGCAGGTCCCTTCTCAAATGACATCTCCTTTGAGAGGACTTCCCCTGTCTAATATGGCAACTCCAAAAACTCTCTAGCCACTTACTTTGCTTTATATTTTATAGCACTTAGCCACCTACACATTACCTATTGATTTGTTTGTCTGTTTATTGTCTGTTACCTCACTGGAATGTTTGGTCCACCGAGACCAGGGATTTTATTCACCTCTGTACCCTGAGTGACTAGAACAATGCCTCTGTCACATAGTAGGCCTTCAAAAAGGCCTGTTGATTAGATATCTGTTGATTAGATAACCAGAAATCCCACAGTGGTTTCTCAGGCCTCTACTACTGGTGGTTTCCCTTGAAATATTTCATATATCTGAGCACTTAAAATTCTTGCTCCTAATCTCAGAAAGAGGGATGAGAGAGGTTGAGCTCTCTAGACTTCTGAGAACCATGGTTAAGGTTGATCTTTTGTTCTTAATGTTACTGGCAGTGCCAACCTCCAGTGCCAGTGTCATCCTTTTATCTGGGGGCAATGAGAGATAAGATTATTCTTGTCTCTGGATCTATCATCTATCTATTTGTTCCAAGCAACAAGCAAGCAGAACTCATGACATGAGCAAATACAGCTTCAGAATATTATAACATTGTTTCCTCTTGATATGGACTGAATTGCACCCCTCACCCAAAAAAATTCATATGTGAAAGCCCTAACTTTCAATGAGACTGTATTTGGAGATGACAGCTTTAAAGTGATCATTAAGATCCAGTGAGATCATAAGGTGGGCTGGGGCTTCAGTCCCATAAGACTGGTGTCCTAATAACAAGAGGAAGAGAAGCCAGAGCTCACCCTCTCACCATGAATGCGCAGTGAAAAGGCCACCTGAAGATACAGAGAGAAGGTGACTGTCTGCAAGCCAGGAAGAGAAGCCTCATCCAAAATCAAATGTTCCGGCACCTGATCTTGGACTTCTAGCCCCCTGAACTGTGAGAAAATAGATTTCTATTGTTCAGGCCTCCCAGGCTGTGATATGTTGTTAGGGCAGCACAGCAGACGAATACATCTCTTTTTGTTGAAATTTATGTACATTTTCTCAAGGGAACAAAACAACCCGATCTCTGCAAACTCAAACTTTCCTATCGTGATTTATCTAGGGGTCCATTTTTTCCATGGGTGAAAGAATGTAATACGTGGCAAATGACTGAAAGTTTCTTAGGCAGAACTGTTCAAGGCAGTATGTTTCTCAGCACCAGCAGGAACCCTCCAAAGTGTCTGTACAGGGAAACTTCGGATAGATTGATGCTTTGAAAGGGCATGTACCAAAGACAGAAAGAAGGGCAAGTAAGTAGTGTCTGTAAGATTAGGACAGGAAAGTTAAATAGCACAGTGAGCTGAAGCTTAGCAGAAAATGCTAAGACAACACTAAGGTTAATCATGTTCAATAAATCAATAAAAATAAAAGGAATAAGTCCACTTCTTGAGAAAGACTGAATAAGAGTAATGTATGACTAAGAAAGAACTGGATGAAGTCCTTGACATCCTCTGTTTTCACCAAAAGGAAAAGACATTCAGATTGGAAACAAGAACAAATACGGGTAAGAGGAAATTGAAAAGCTAAGTAAATTACAATGCCTCCATCTTTAGCATATTAGGCAGCCACTAAAAATTATGTTTATAAAGAATTCTTAATGGCATGGGAAAAATGGAATAAAATTAATTGGGGGAGAAAACAGAATACAAAAATGAACCACAAATCATTTTGATTTATGAAAATGTTAAATCATAGAAAAAAATATCAGATGGCAATATGCCATAATAACACTGGTTTCCTCTGATTGGTAAGATTATAGGTATGTTTTCTCTGTGTGTTATATTTTTATGAACCTTCAAGCAATGAACTTTACTGTTATAATCAGAAAATAGAAATAGAAAAGTAAAAAAGAAACACAAAAACAGGAGCCCAAGACACATGAGGCTATTACAAAGCAGCTTCAAGGCACTTTTAAACAAGGCCGAGATGCCAGACCCAAGAGTTGAAATTAAGGGAATCAGTATCAGTAACACCTGAGGACACATAAACATTGTGGAAGAGGCCAGAAGGCTCTTGTTTTCAAAATTATGGGTTTCCTAAACCACTGGGCACAAAATCTCAGGAAAAACTCTTGACTTGATAGCTTTGAAAATCTGGAAAAAGTGATAGAAAGGGAACGGGCTTAGCTTTCTTCTGTCACCATTCTCCTAGATGTGAGCTTGCACATCTTGCACACGATTACCCAAACCTAATGGAAACAAGGTGCAGGGCCCAACGAACTCCAGCACGGCGCTCTGTGGGTCCCAACATAATCTGCACACTCATAATTGATGGCATCTGGGAGTTGTGGCCTAAGTTCACTGTTTTCTTCTGGAGCCAACTTTTTCTCCCTGAGCTCCTCCCTGCCTTCACAGCATTCTACAGTCTCCCTCTACTGGCCTTTCCCGTTTTCAGAGTGTTCTAGTCTGCCCCAACCCACACTTTCTGTCAGTTCCTCCAACACTCTCATGGCCCATGGGCCACTGAGAGCCAGCCCCAACAATATGCGAGGGCATTTCCCCATGTGTCCTCCTCATAACAAGCCCAGAAAGATACCCACGGCATTCCATGACCAATGAGACTGATGGTTTAAAATTTGAGATAATCCTTAAGATGCATAAAGTCCATTCACATATTACAAGTTTTAAAAATGCTCACACCAAAGAAACATGTTTAAATTTGACCATGTTTTATAAACCATTTTTAAAAAAATATTGTTAAATCCAATAAATTAGTGATCTTGGAATACATTTGGGCAAGAGTTAGATTGGAAGTTTCCTCCCTAATAACCCCTTATGGCCTAAAAATAATTTGCAGCTCCCATGCTTTTATCAAACATCTTGATATTGGAATTAGGACACCGAGGGCCCTTGAGGGCCTCCCACTGCAGCCTCTGCATCCCCTCACAATGGCTACCCAACCTGCCCATGCAGAAATGAATCGGCCCTACCCCAACCAATGGACTGGGGCACTGGTCCTCTCACTTTATTCCCTCCAACTCTCCCAGCTGTGTTCTGTTTCTCACACATCTCATAGCATCCACCAAAGACCACTCCACATAAAAGCTCAGACAACCAGCAGATATTAGCAAAGAGGAAATCAGTCAAATAGTCTGTTATCCCAACATGCTCCTCACCTATCTTTTCCAGGGATGTTTTTAGAAAGGATCTTAACATCTATTTTGTTTTTCTTGATAAGTAACTCATAGCTCACTCATTCCTTCTTCATGAATGTCTCCATGACCATATCAGATTGCCCATCTTATCCCCATCCCTCTTATGTATGGTACCACATACCTCTCTATGAAGTACCTACCACAATTACCATTTTATGTGTAAATTGTGGTAGGTACTTCATATAATGAACATATAATTAAGGTCTGTCTCTGTCACTAATACTAATACACAATAAATTACTGTGTTCCACATACTATGTTAAATGTTTCACCTTTATTTTTCCCATTTAATCCTCACCACAACCCAGTTAAGCATAAAGATTTGGAGGTGCAACTATTATTCCCACTTTATAAATGAAAAGACTGGGGCATAAAATGGTCAAGGAACTTGACCAAGATTAAATAGCTAATAAGGTACAGACTGGAATTTGAATCGAAGCATTCTAATTCCAGGACTATTACTCTTAATCACCAGGCTGTATTGTCTGGCCACCAGATATCAACTTCCATGAGGAAATAAATCATATCTGACTTTGCTCATTCGGGAGACAGGAGTGCCTAGCACGTACAATCTTTGGATGAATGACCATAATTCAAGTAAAACATTCAAAAATTTCAGAACTATACATTATATAATGTGAAAGTCGTCCACAATCCTACCACTAACACTCTCAAAGAAAACCGTTTTGAACAGTTTTCTAACTGTCCCTTAAAAAGCAGGAGTTCATTGAGCAGTGTCACAAAGTACATTAGGTATGTGACTGATTCCATAAATTTTTAAGACTTTATGGGAATAAGAAATTTTCCCCATTGTGTGTTGTCACACAATGGTACACTGTTTACTCACATTACCTCTCCTTCCACCACCACAAATACTTACATTGTGCTGAATATTAACAGATGATGGATAAGAAGATATTTATCACCAAAGCAATAAACAGTATCATTCACAATATCTACGATCAAGAAAAAGAACTATAGGTTGTATAAGAGTGTGGCTTTGTAGAATCAAAACTGAATAAGTAATAAAACCCAGAGAGGAATAATTAATAACTGTTAAAACTGGAGCGAGGACCATAGGAGCATGCCACATAGTTCTTTCCTTGTTGCAGGCCTGTTCAGTGTTTCTAGTAACCATTTCAGTGAAAATAGAACACATGTTAATAATTTCTGAAGCTATCAGTAAAGTGGGAGAGATAGATAATATTTCAGATGATGAAATCAGTCTTTAAAATTATTCCAACAGTGGAAATAATGACAGAAAACCAACAAGATTAAATTTAGCAGAACAAAGCCTGAATGTAAGTTCTAAAACTCAATTAATATAAATTTAGAATTGGGACCCTATTCTCTTGATATCTTATGGAAAAAAAGCCTATATGAAACCAAAGAATGATTAAGGGAGAAGAAATCCTCTCTCTTTTTAAAATCTCTTTGTATATTTTATTATGAATTTATTCTCACTGTAATGTATTTTAAAAATATAGGAGGACAAATATATGTGTGTGTGTGTGCATGTATATATTTATATATACAAAACCACAGTAGTCCCTGCTCAATTCTCTTTCTCCTTCCAACTCCCGTGCTCCAGAGTAATCTATGTGACAGTTTCACATGTCTCTCCATGGATTCATTATTTGCAGTTTCATATGAAAACCAAGTAGTTCAAATGCCATGACCTCCAGGAATCCTTCTTTGACCTTCTGCCCTCAAAATGAGTTAAGGAAGTTTCTCTTGTACATGATAGCACCAGCACCATCCTCTGTCCTTGACTCAAACATGATGCATGATTCTATTTACTTCGCTGTCTTGCCCATTAAACTGTATGTTCTTTCAGGACAAGGAAACCTTTTATCTGACTGGATAAATGCATGGAGACTACACAGTAAGTTTAATAATGTTTGTCAAACTGAGTGAAAGTGAAGTTAAAGATTTTGTTCAGTGAAGCCAAAGTCAAATGTTTAAGTGATTGTTGTTGGAAGTGGAACCAAATGCCTGAGAATTAATCATCTTTAAAGTCAAAGAGGTTTTAGTCAAAGATTTTCTGACATTGTGAGGGAATTTGGCAGTCTGTGACCAATTCCTCTTAACTCCAAAACGTTAACCCTCTATAAATATCTGTTCCACTTAAAATAATATTCTTCTTGTTTTTCAAAAGGCTACAAGAGAGAATCAAAAAATTAATATTGTCTCCTTCTGCAGAATGACCCTCTTTCTTATGATCCTCCCCAGCTTTCTTCAAGATCCTAAAAAGAGACTAGAACTTATATTTCTCATTATGAAAAGGGTAAATGGTCTAGATTCTATTTTCCCTAAAGAGTTTAAAGTGTCCTCTCTTCTTCAACAAAGAGGGTGAATATGATTACCCAGTTGAATTTTTTAACCTTATTCTTATATCTGCAGAAAAATAAGCATGCTTTTATACTTACCAAATTTCTAAATATTGATCATTTTGTTTTTCTAATAATAATATAACACAAGAAACTGCACTTTGATAAAAAATGATAGTTAAGCTAACACATGGTCATTTTTCTTTTGTGGGTAAAGAAGAACCAGTTTATATTTCATTTAATGGATTTTTTATTTGCTTTACTCTTTTATTTCTTCTAGGTCTATTGTTCCCATTAAGTTGTCATAATATCCCATCAGCTGAATGAAAAAGAATTCTGCATGCTATTGAGATTGGAAGGGAAGCATTTCCTTCCCTTATTATCATGAGAAATTTTGGGGCAAAAGTTCTTTTCATGTGGACCTTTAGTTTGCTTTCTTTCAGGATTTTCTTAATTACTCCACCATTTTGTAACAATAATTGAAATAAACATAATATACTGATTAGGTGGTCAGTATAGAATAGGTTGCACTACCAAACTCATAGAAGATTCATGTAGTAAAAGTTCCCTTAGAAGTATTTGCTAGCTTCTGCTTAACCAAGGAATGACCCTGACCACAAGAAACTGGGTGTCAGTGACTCAAGTCGGAACCAGCAGAAAGGCAGCCTGCATGTCCTGTTTCCAGATACGGGCAGTGACGCTGCCGGTGGAGCAATGAACCTACATGATAACACACGCAGCAGATAGCACTGAAACCACCGAAGAGCAGAACTGAGGAAATGCACTTCGCCAGAAATCCCTTAGTTCCCGTCTTCCCACGGGTCCCCTATATAAAGTAGCCAGGATGCCTGAGATGCTGAGGTGGGCTTTGAGACAACAGTCCCGCATCTTCCAGGTGGCCAGTGCCTGAATGAAACCACTTTCCTTTACATGACCACCTGCCTCTCGAGTACTGGCTTTCAAAGCAGCAGGCAGTCAGATCTGCGTTCGTTACATTATCAGTTTTCCCTTAAGGCCAAATTGAATTGCTTTGAGTTTATCTCTACCCTTTAATATTACTTTAAAATTATTGGGTATCTAATTAGGGAAGATTTTTTTCATAAATATACATTTCAAACCTGTACCACTAATGGCCAAATACCTGCTATTCTCTCCTCAATCTTTTCTCTCAGGTTCTCCTACAAACAGCTTTAGCTGAACAGTGAACAGTGTGCTGTGTAGCAAAAATGAAAGCAAAGTTCCATGTGGGAAGCCCAAATTGAAGTCACAGAAGGCAGGATTCACACTGCTAATTGTTGCTTAGCAATAAAATGTGCAAAACATGCCAACAGAACAGCGACATAGGCACCAGAGGTGTCCACATTGATGCTGGCAGTGAATCAGGAAGTTAGAAAGCCAACAGTACCTGCAAGAAAAGGAATTCCATCCCTTGGGAGCCGGGCGCAGATTTCCACCCTGCTTCCTACTTACTGCTTAGTTGTCAAAAGAGAAAGTCCCTTTATCCATTAGATACTCCTGTTGTGGTACTTGAATATTGCATGGAATTAGATACCCAGGGGCTCCTATAATCTTAAAGCAGTCCCTTGTGAACTTGCACATATCTATAAGAATAGATATTGTTTTCTTTTCCTTATTGAATAAAACGATTCTCAGCAAGGATAAATGTTCAAATCCCAGTTTGGATACTTGCCAAGGGAGCAGAGTGGGACTAGCAGCTTCTAGCTTCTGTCTCAGTCACCCTCACCCCTGAGCTTCCTGGCTGGCAGTTAGGCCTCCAGGATTAAGATTGTGTCTGGACAATTAAAATAAACAGACAGGGAGGCCAAGGTGTATAGGAACAGACTGATATGGGATCCTAACCTGAGAACTGACTCCAGCTTTTCCTTGTTGTGTTTTGTTTTATTCTACTTTCATTTCTTTCCAAGGGGGTTTCTGAGGTAAAATGTTCCTTTAGTTGCCTTAAAAGGATCTTGAGTTTGCCTATTACCTCCAATCTTTTTTTCTATGATTTTATTTACTTATTTTAGACAGCGGGGATGGGAGGGGAAAAAGAGAGGGAAAGAAATATCAATGTGTGGTTGCCCCTCACACACTCCCTACTAGAGACCTGACCTGGCCCGCAACCCAGGCATGTGCCTGACTGGGAATCAAACTGGAGACCCTTTGGTTTTCAGGTCAGTGCTCAATCCACTGAGCCATACCAGCCAGAGGCTATTACCTTCAATCTTTCAGATAATATTTAAATGAACAGAATAGTGGTCAGGTAGGGGTGTTTGGGGATTAAGTAAACAGAAACTTTATTTATATTACATCAATTATAAGAGAAAATAATGCACTGCCCTGACTGGTGTGGCTCACTTGGTTGAGCATCTTCCCACCAAGAAAAAGGTCACCTATTCAATTCCCAGTCAGGGCACATGCCTGGCTTGCAGCCCAGTTCCCAGTTGGGGTGCACGTGAGAAGCAATGGATATTTTTCTCCCTCTCTTTCTCCCTCCCTTCCCCTAACTCTAAAAATAAATAAATAAAATCTTTTTAAAAAGTAAAAATAAAAATGAAAAAGGAAAATCATGCCAAAAAAGACACAAAGTACTTTCCAAGAGAGAGAAAGACTCCTATACACCATGACATGATTGTTGGAAAACAGAACGTTGGCAAGCCAAGCCACAGTTTGTCTTTCTTTAGTCTCTCTCTCAGGAGATCTTTATTGGGGGATATATACAAGTCCTGTTCTTTGCTAGGTGTTTTGGCCTATAGAAATATTTTGCACATAGTCCCTAACTTGTTACCAGTGTAGTGATAATATGCATAAGCCAATTAGGGACATGCAAAGAATATAATGTAAAAGTTAAAGATCTGTACACTGAAAATTAATTCATGTACTTTGCAGAGTTACCCAGCTCCCTTTAATCTGCTATTCCCTATATTGGTGAATGAAAAACACCCAGGTATTTAGTACCCAACAGACACTTTTTTCAAAATTTTAATTGAAGTATAACTTACTGTAAAGTACACAGATTTTAATGGCATATAGCTCAGCAGTAAATTTTTTACTTACATAATATATACCCATATAACCAAAAGTAAGACCACATATAAAAATTGCCAGTGCTCCAGAATGCTCCCCAATTACTACTGCCCAATGGTAACCATCATTCTGACTCCTACCTCAATAGATTAGTTTTGCCTGTTTTTGAACTGCACAGAAATGAAGTCATACAATATTCTACACTTGGATTTCTGTTCCACCCAATGTTATATCTGCAAGGGTCTCCATGTCGCATGCAGCAGTTGTTATTTCTTATTTCAGTGTAGCATTCCACTGTGTGATTATACCACCATTTAGTTATCTATTTTCTTTTGGGAAATATTTAAATTTTTTCCAATTTTAACTAATATGAAAAAAACACCATAAATATTTTTGTCTAATTATTTTGGTGAACATGAGCACACATTTATGTTAGTCATAAACCAAGGAGTGAAATTGCTAAGTAGTTATATGTTTAGTTTTGGAAGATACTACCAATTTTTCAAGTCACCATACCAAATCACACCCACTAAGGGCAGAGCTTTTTATGCCCTATACACTTGCCAACATTAAGTATTGTTAGTTTTTTGATTGGTACTGTGGCTTTAATTTGTGATTTCCTAATGGCCAGTGATATTGGACATCTTTTTATATGTCCATTTAGGCTCTTTGAATATCCTCTTTTGTAGTAAAACTCCAACAGATACATATATTTCAGAAGGGTTGGAGTTTCAAATGAACAGGATGTAGGTCTGCTGATTTTGCAGGCCTCAGAGAATCTATGTATGTCCTGCTTAGAAAATGATACTGGGGCCACGACTTTTGTAACAGGGGAAACCTCCAAGTGAGCTGCCTGTCACTGGAGCCCTTTAAGCTGAGGCCAGACAAATAGGAAACCTGTAGACGAATGCAAATACCAGCTGGAAGGTGAGACTAAATAAACTTAAATGTCTCTTCCAACACCAGCAAGTTCTACAGGGATTTAACTATTGGGAAATCAGTAAGAACTGGAAGCCAGAAGGAGGAGTCAGAGGACAAAGCTTTTCATTTTTGAGTACCTATTGTGCACCAAGGGCCATACTAAGCCTTCACATGCTTGAATTCCTTTAGTTCTTACAACGATCATATAAGATAGTGTGAGGAAAAACTCTTGTTTCCTTCTCGCTGCCCATGACACTCATACTTCAGGTCACAAATGTGTAGCGGTTTTCCCACACTGACCAATTCTCACATACCAACTGGGGGTCCTAGATTCAATCCAGTTCTGACACTATCTACCAGGAGTTAGCATCAAATCCCACAGATTAAGGGTTCAGTCCCAAAAGACAGCCCCCACTTCAGACACCGGCGACAAGTCCCAAACTATCACCCATATTTCTTACCAACTGGCTATAAATCAAGGTTCCCACAGCCACCTCCTTGGGTTCTGTATTTTTTAATAGCCAACAGAATTAAAAGAAACACTTACATTTAACCGTTTGTTATAAAGGATGAAATAAGCAGCCAGATAAAGAAATGCACAGCTGAGGTCCAGAAGAATGCTGAGCACAGGAGCTTCAGTACCTTTGGAGCTGAAATGCACCCTGCCCTCCTAGTGTGTGGGTATATTCCCCAACAAGAAGCTCTCTGAACCCTGTCTTTTGTGGTTTTTTATGAGGTCTTCATACTTAGTTATGATTGATTAAATATTGGCCATTGGTGATTAACACAACATCCAGGCCCTCTTTTCCCCAGAGGTGCAGGGGTGAGGCAGAAGGTTCTAACGCTCTAAGCAGACAAGGTCTGTCCAGAAAGTATCCAGCCGCGTAATATGAAAAATAGAGACACTGAAAAAGATACAAGAAACACTGCACATAAGTCCCCAGTCCCCTTCAAATAGGCACTGCAGGACTGCACACAGTTCTCCCAAAATCTTTTCCACTGTTCAAAACACTCTGTAAAATCCTTTGTTGGAATCACCATCAGCTGCCCCATCGTATTTTCCTGAATCTCATCGATGGTCTAAAATATCTTCCTTTCCAAAAGTGATTTTAGTTGTGGGAAAAGGCAGAAGTCACAGGGTGCTGAATCTGAGGTATAGCAGGCTGAGTCACCTGCATGCTTTGACACTTTACTAAAAAACTCTACATGAGACACAATACATAAATGGGCACATTGTTGTGATGAAGCTGCCAATCACCAGTTGCCCACAGCTGCAGCCATTTCCATCGTATTGCACCTCTCAACCAATGAAGAACACTGAGATACTACTCCTTTTAACTGTTTGGCCTGCAGGGGCATACTCCTGATCAATAAACACAGTTAATACGGTCTTGATCTTGTTGCAACTTTGCTGCACCTTCTTCAGGCATGGAGAACCAGGAGACTTCTATTGGGATAACTGGGCCTTCATTTCCGGATCATAGTTGTAAACCCATGCACAGTTCATCTCCATTCATGACCTTCTTGGGGAAATCTGGTTCATTGGTAGTGCTTTGAATCAAGTCATTAGCAACTACAGCACGATGTTCCTTCTGCTATGGTAGCAGAAGCTGCAGAACAAATTTTGCCATAACACATTTCATGCCAAATTCCTGCATCAAAATCTTAGACAAAGTAGATTTTGGAATCCCCAGATCAGCTTCTAGTTCTCATACTGTCAGTCGCTGATCTTTGTTGATTGTAGCCCTTGCAGGTTCAACATTCTCAGGTGTTTGGCTTGTTGCAGGCCTTCCAGAACATGGATCACTTTCAACAGACTCTTGACCATCTTTGAAGCATGTGTGCCACACTTTTATTTGCACTGCACTCATTGCATCATCCCTGAAAGACTTCTGAATCACAGTTTCTGTGGAGGAATGTTCAAGCTTAACATAAAATTCGTTGCAGATTTGTTGCTCTACTCACTCAGTCATTTTGAATGTGATGGTCACACAGTGCACATGCTCACTCAACACTGTCTACCACACCATCTGACTATACAATGAAGTCGTCATTGTTCACACATGTGCATTCCAGTCCACTTTCCTTGGCTGCCAGGTTGCATCATGTCACGCAAACCATTCTCCTTATATTAACAATGGTTGGACTTTTTCTGGGAAGACCTCCTGACAACCAGCCCTCACCCTAAGATTATCTAAGAGCCCTCGGCCTTCAGTCATTTCATCACCAAACAAAAAGACATTTATCACCTTGGAGATTCCAAGAGTTTTACAAGTTATGTGCCTTGAAACAAGGGAAGAGGCCAATAGATATTTCTTATTATGTCACAGGTAGGTACTGTCTATATTAGTAATCTATTGTTACATAACATTATTACCACTCACTTAGTAGTCTAAACTGACTGCACATGTATTTTCTCATGTTTTAAGAGTCAGAAGTCTGGGAGTGACTTAGCTAGGTCTCTGCAATTAGGTGTGGACCAGGATTGGGTTCTCTTATCTGAGGCTTGACCAGGGAAGAGTCAGTTTCCAAGATCACATGATTGCACCAACATTCTGTTCCTTGCAGAATGTTGGATGGAGGCCTTCAGCTTCTTGTTGGCTGACAGTTACTATGAGTTCCCTGTCATAGGGCCTCTTCATACAGCTACTCTCAGTGTGTCAGCTTGTTTGTCAAAACCAGCAAGACAGATGTTCCAATCATATGTGACATAATCACATATGTATAATTATGTATATTCTGTACCTTTGTTGTATTCTATTAAGAGCAAGTCACAGGTCACACCCAAACTTAGAGTGGGGGAATTAGACATGGGTGGGAACATCAGTGCCAGCTAACATGGGAGCCACCATGCTGTTATTCTCACTGCTGTTATTCTCACTTTACATGTGAACAATGTACCGAACAAGGTAAAATAAATTGCTGGTCTATAGGTAAACCATGTTTTGATATATACTTGTATATTGATAAGCATCAATATATCTATATTGATATAAGTGTCAATATATCTAAATCCAGCCGTGGCTGGTGTGGCTCAGTGGATTGAGGGCCAGCCTGTGAACCAAAAGGTTGCAGGATCCATTCCCAGTCAGGGCACATGCCTAGGTTGCAGGCCAGGTCCCCAGTTGGGGGTGTGTGAGAGGCAACCAATCAATGTATCTCACACATTGATGTTTCTCTCCCTCACTTTCTCCCTCCCTTCACCTCTCTCTAAAAGTATATAAAGAAAATCTTTAAACTATATATATATAGTTTATATATATACCCAGATTTTGCCTTTTTAACAACCATTTGCAAGGGAAGAGGAGGCTGAACTAGAGCAAGAACTGCTGATTCTGAATCAACTGAGAGAATGGGGTCAGGGACCAACATGAGCAAGGTGGCAGGAAAAATGGGTGTGTTATAAGAAAGTAAGGAAATGGTCCAATTACAATAAAATTTAGCTGGGTGAATGTTGGAGGAAGGGGAAGGCTGCTTAACACCAGAAGTCTAGGAAGTCAAAGATGTATCAGTCTAATGCAGTATTCAACAGGGAATTATTGTGGGTTTTTAAGCAGAAGTTTTTTTAAGTACTAAGATAAATCAAGTACCACTACCTAATTCTAATCAATATATCTTAAACTTTAAGTTAGAAGAGTTAGAAGAATAAATATTTGTCTTAACCAAAGTAGATATCCATCTCTACTTGGCCATGCCTTTTTAAATATGGCTGTAAATTATTTAAACAAATAAATATTGACTATTTGGTTAAAAACTATTTCTCAAGGAGCATCTTGGGTTAGATGTAAATGGAAGAAAGACCTTGCAATAAAAAGGACAACTGTTTAGGAGGCTTTTACCACCACCCCCAAGTCACAAATCCAACACCAGGACACTGCAGAAATCAGTTCCCTTTGAAGCCCTGGAACACACAGCCAACCGGACACAGGTCGGTCCAGCCCTCTAGACTTTTTATCATATGGAATAGAGCTAAAACTTGAGGTCTGGGAAAAGAAGGCTATTCAAAAGAATCATTGGAAACTATAAAATGAAGTGTTTCTTCTATCTAGTGCTCATGTTACTTGCTTTCACTCCTCACATTCAGTTTTCCTAAATAAACAAATATCACTATATTTGGTAGAATGAGATGAAGTTACTGTTTATCTGTCCTCTAACAATCTGGAGTATGGGCTTAGAGGCAGGCTGCCTGGGTTCGAATCCTCATTTCTCTACCTGCAAACTGTGTGACCGTGAATGAGCTATTAATACTTCATTCCCACAAACCTCAGTTTCCTCCTATCACATGAGAGTGTGAAAATGAGATAATAGGTTGTAGAAGAATAAAATGAGATAATACATTTAAAAAGGTATAGTATAAGGAATGAAATGTAGTAGACTCATAATAAGATGTTCATGGTCACATCATTAGTGCACAGTGTAATGATTTGGTAATAAAAGTATAATATTTTTTTGAATTTTGTTGAGCAAAATGTCCAATATAATGAACACTTGTCCATCTTGTGGTTTCTCTACAAGGGCACATGTTCCCCCAGGGCACACGACCACAGTGTAAATGGTCATGGGGTTTCCTCCTGGAGTGCTACTGTGCTGGAGGACTTGGGGGATAGAAAACAAAATTTAACTCACAAGTAACTTTTTAGTTATCTTTATATTAAATTCATAAGAAGTGTTTTTGCAGTTGGATATATGGTAATATATACTAATAATACTGATTTAAATATCTATGAGCTTACTTTTAAGTTCACAGTTTAGAAGTCATATATATGGATTTAAAAGCTATAATACATTATTTTTATATTAAGGATCTGGAGGAAAGATTCCATTCAAAACAAAGCTTGACATATTAACTTTTTAATTACACTCACCTTTTTTCATCTGATGGTAAAATACTGGTGTCACTGTTTTAACAAAATATATCTTATCACAGGTCATAAGCTATTTATAAATTATGTAAAACCCTGTTTTATTCACTAGAGAAAAAAATTGGTGGGACATTAGAGTCAGACAAACCATCTTGAGGGCCCAAATACTCCGCCTACAGCTAAACAGATTGGACGACTTATCAGAACTCTCAGAACTTTGATTTGAGGAATCTGACCTACTTCACAGAGATGCTGATGAATTTAAATCAGACACGTATGTCAGGTGAAACACAGAAACCCTAAATTACAGCTGTGTTTCCCAGTTATAATCCTCCCTGCTCCCACTTCAGTGATCACTCTTCTTACAGCTGTCCACCTCGTGTCCCACCAGCCACCAATCAGCACATGCTTGCCTTTTTATAAAATCTGAACTTTCTCTGTCATTTTTACTTTCTTATTTAATATGTAAGTTTTACAAGTTGTAGATAAGCCACAGACTGGGAGACAATGTCTGAAAAATATATAGTATTTGACAAACTACTGAAATGCAGGATATATAAATCACTCCTAAAACTCAATAATAAAAAGAGGACCTAATAAAAAATGGGCAATGGATTCGAACAAGCAATTCAAAAAAGAATACATGAATTATCAAGTACATAGAAAAGTGTGCAGCACATAAAGTTTTAAAAATTTAAAAACTGACAACATCAAACGTGGTCAAGGACATGGAGTAAACAGAACTCTGGGAGTAATTTCATTCCCAGGTTGTCAGCTAAGAGGAACATAGTGTATGTTTACAGAAAAACTTGAACAAAAATGCATATAGCAGTTCTATTCACAGTAGCCAAAAACTGGAAATGGCCCAGATATCCACCAATAGAAAAATGAATAAACAAGCTATAGTATATTCATACAATGGAACATAACAACAAAAAGGAATTAATTATTAATACATGCAACAATATGGATGAGTCTAAAACATTATGCTGATTGAAAGAAAAATAGTATATACTATATGATTCCATGTATATAAAATTTTGGAATAAGCAAAAGGTGGGGATTGCCTGGGAAAGGGAATGAGAAAACAGTGTAAGACAGTGGTAATGCTCTACATCTCGCTAGGGGTGTGTGTTGTAAAGAGTTTTACATTTGTCAAGATTCAGTAAATACATACTTAAGAGATGTGCACTTCTTAGTACAACAAAAAACTGTAAATAAATATTCAGACTACGTACTGATGTCTGCAGTTTACTTTCAAATGTATCACAATTTAAAATAGATTAAGGGAAGAGGACAAATAGCCAAAAAAAAAAAAAAAACCCACATTTAAAAGAAATAAAGTACAATGTTAATGGTAGATACCAGGCAGTGAGAATGTGGGTGTTCATTGTAAAATCGGTTGTTTTCGTAATAAAATATTGGGAAATTTGGAATAAAGCAAAACTGAATTGTAAAAATTCAATGATGAGAAAATTTCACAGTAGTTGCTGAAGACATCCCAGGAAGGGCACAATTTTTAAAAATCATAGACATACATACAGTCCTTTAACTATAACAGAGCTTCACAGAGCATTTATAGTATTGTCTGATGTATAACTATTTTCTTAGAAAAACAACAAAAAACAGTTTTTAAAAGTTATAGTGATTATGAAATAAAAGTATAATTAAAAGAATAGTAGCACAAGGTCTTAATTTCAGAAACTGTTAGTTTCTTTTAGCATCAAAAATATTCTTTAAGGAGAGGATCTGTTAGAGAATTGGATAATAAAGATGTTCTTCAGATTACATTAATATCTGCTTTTCTAAGATAGACATTGTGACTCTGAGCATTTTCAATACTTTTTGTTCAAAGTTTGCTCAACTGCCTATATCAATGTTTTTCAACATTTAGTAGATCTTGAACATTAGAATCACTGGGAAAAACTGTGGAAAATTCAGATTCTTGGGCTTATCGCATACCAGCTGAATCAGAATCTCAGAAAGGTAGGGTAATTTTATTTACATATATGTATTTCTTTAATTTTCATGTGGCTGAGCTAGAATTGAGAAACATGGCTCAAAATCATGCTGTTATTAGATATTAAATATGCTCTGCAAGCAATGGACACATAACAAACACTCACTGGCAATCTACCCACTAACTGTGCCAACTTCCAAACAGCATCTCTTATGTGTTTCCCAGTTACTCTTCCTTCTCTCTACTAACACATTTCTTAGTGGTCTCCTGTGTGTCAGACAAGCTTCTTAAGTGCAGGCTCATTTTCCAGCCGATTTATAGAGTAAAGCTGATGGCTATGTTAGAGGATAATATGGGATCACTAGTGGTGCTATTTCTACAGCTCCCAGCCAGGGCTGCTATAATGGGATATGTGGAGCATGCTGTGCACAGGGATTCCCAAAGAGAAAAGGGCCCAGGCTCTGATCAATATTTCCATTCATTTTGTTATAAATGTTTTCGGTCATCTACAGTACAGAGGACAAGACTTCTTCATTGTTTGTTTGTTTGTTTGGTCCCTTAAACAATATCCCTCCAAAGTTGCCAATGGAGACATACACATTGCAGATATATACATATGATGTAACAGTCAGTCATCTTTCATCAGGGCAAAATAGACTAAAGTTGAAGGTCAATTGTAAAGAGGACAGTAAGAACAGATGTGATCCAGGAGGTATCTGCGTGTAGAAATGGGGATAAAGCCAATCCCAGACTGGCCGCATACAACAATACCCTTGATCTACAAATAGAGAATAATGACCCTTCCTATTCCTTCATCCACAAGTCTAGTTGCCAAAGCTACTGATAGGAGCAAGTCTCCTTGCCCTGGGAGCCTGCAATATTGCCCCCTATTTGTCAAATTGTGTTCCAAAACTGTGACCACAAAACTTGTTCCTACAAACCAGTAGCCACAGTTAAATGAGTTTTGGAAATGCTGCAGTTGACATCCCATTTGGATCGGTCACATTGCTGCTCACCAAATCAAAGCCTGAGACGTTCTCCTGAAAAAACCAATCCAAAAGAACCTATGCATCCTAATGTTCAAAGCAGCACAATTTACAATAGCCTAGTGCTGGAAGCAACTTAGGTGCCCATCAGTAAATGAATGGATCAAAAAACTATGGTACATTTACACAATGGAATTCTATGCAGCACAAAGAAAGAAGGAGCTCCTACCCTTTGCAACAGCATGGATTCAACTGGAAAGCATTATGCTAAGCGAAATAAGCCAGGCAGTGAAAGACAAATACTATATGATCTCACCTGTAATGGGAACCTAATCAACAAAACAGAGAAATAAGCAAAATATAACCAAAGACACTAAAATTCAGAACAGGCTGATAGTGACCAGAGGAGAGAGGGGAGGGAATTTCAGGAGAAACAGGGAAGGGTTTGCAGGAACTAGTATAAAGGACACATGGACAATAACGGGGGGGGGGGGGTGAAGATGGGAGGGAGGAGGGGAGATTTGGGGGGGGCTGGGATGGGGTAAAAGGCAGAAAACTGTACTTAAACAACAATTAAAAATTTTTTTAAAAAACTGAGACATTCTGGCCCAAGAAAACCTATTTAACTTTTCTTGATGCTTTTCTGAAATGTGATTATTAATGCCTTTTCATAAATAACACATAAATGAAATGCCCTGAAGAACAATGTTTTGGAATGACTGCCTCAGGATGGGCTTTGCCTCCTTGCATTCTCCTTTCTATCTGCTCAAGACACCTAACTCCTTTGTACTATGTTCTGGCTATCCAAATTCCCAACTAAAATGTTAATCTCAAACCAAGGACCCACATACATAATTTTCAGAGCCACCCAGTGTGAAATGGAAGTGTGGAGTCTCTTGTTTGAATGTTATTAAGAATTTCAAGATAGCAACAGCAGAACATAGAACCAAGCATGGGATCCTTCTAGTGTGGCTCATACCTACCTTCATTCACTCACCTTGAGAGTCACCCATTAAGAAGGAAAGCAATCTAATTAAAGTAATCATGTGAGTGCCTGGCTGGCATAGCTCAGTGGATTGAGCGCAGGCTGTGAACCAAAGCATCGCAGGTTCAATTCCCAGTCAGAGCACATGCCTGGGTTGCAGTCCATGACCGCCAGCAACTGCACATTGATGTTTCTCTCTCTCTCTTTCTCCCTCCCTTCCCTCTCTAAAAATAAATAAATAAAATTTTTAAAAAAATAAGAATAAAGTAATCATGTGAGTAGAAGAAATGTATCATACTAATAGAGGAAAGACTTGAAGGGATTTACTTGACAATACATGAAAACCAAAGGACAAAAAAAAAATAGTCTGCTTAAATAATGGGCTGATTTTTAAAGGAAGGTTGTGAATGGTGAAGCATTTTGAAACCATTTCATAGGAAAGAGAACAGATTTTGTCTAAAATGTTTGTCGTCAAAGAACAGAGTTTGGAAGTCAAGAAAGTACCACATGGCACTCATCTGCAATGAAGGGCTCATGGAGATAAGATTGAGCTAGGCCCTAAAATCCAAACAGGGTTTGCTGAGCACTCAGGGTGGAAGAGGGCCATAGGTAGAGAACCAATGTGTGTCAAACAGCTGGGGGACTTCTTGATGGCTCACTCCTGATGCTTATAAGGAAGATAAGGCTTCTATTTCCCTTGCACACTACTCATAAGTATATCATATTCAAGCTTCTGAAAAGAGAAAGCAAAACCTTGAAGGTAGCCCAAGAAAAAAAGATATACTACATACAAAGGAACAAAGATGAAATTACAATAGACTTCTCATCAGAACCTCTGCAGACCAGAAAGCAACAGAGTGACTAGTGCTAGAAGATGAAAGGTGCCAACCAGAACTCTATACCAGCAAAACTATCTATCAAAAATGAAGAAGCAATATAGATTTTTTCAGATAAGTAAAAACTGAGAGAGCACTGGCTAGTGTGACCCATTTGCCTGTAGTGTTGTCCCAAAAATCAAAGGTTGTAGGTCCAATTCTTGGTCAGGGCACATGTCTGGGTGGTGAGTTCGGTCCCCAGTTGGGGGGCATATGGGAGGCAAGCAATTGATGTTTCTCTCTGGCATCAATGTTTCTCTCTCTCTCTCTCTCTCTCTCTCTCTCTCTCTCTCTCTCTCTCCCTTCCCCTCCCTTTAATAAAGAAAATTTTTTAAATATTGAAAAAAAACTGAGAGAAACCATTGCCTGCATACCTATTTTGTAAGCAATGTTAAAGGGATTTTTCCAAGCAGAAAGAGTATACTATCCATCTGAGTCTTCTTGGGCTGTCGTTAAAAAAAAAGGTGCCATACTGCCAAAGTGCCAAAAATAGCTTAAACACCCTATCTATGAGAGATTTATTTTCCCACAACTCTGAGTGATAGAAGTCATGTTGAGAGTGCGAGTACAAGCAGGTTCTGGAGACAGTGCTCTTTCTACTTTTAAATGGCCACCTTTTTTGCTGCATCTGCACATGGCAGAGAGAGGGAGGGAAAGCAAGCTTTCCAGTGTCTCTTCTTACAAAGAGACTAATCCCATAAAACCAAGGCCCTGCCCTCCTGACCTAATCACCTCTAAAAGGCCTCATCTCCAAGCACAATCACACTGGGGGTGAAGACTTTAACATACAATTTGGGATAGGAGGAGGGCACAAACATTCAGTCAATAACAGTATCAGACTAAAACTTGAATTTATATACACACACGCAAATGAATAGTCCTAAAAATGGAATATATGAAGTGTTGAACAGGAACATCGCCTATTTGGTTCACTGTTAGATCTAACAGCTGAAAAAGTATCTGAGGTGTGCTGGTCTTGGAGACTGGCAATATTTGAATAAAGACCGTGGATTAGATTATTAGATTGTGTCAATGTTATAATTCTTGATTTTGCTAAGGCCTGGAGGAGGCACTGCATAAATGTTACCAGTGTGTTATATCTGGTTTTGCAACATTTAATCTTCACAACCACACTGAGAAAGGTATCGTTACTTTCATTTTACATTTCAGAAAGCAGACTCACAACAGTTAAGTGTGTCACACAAATTACCAGTCAACCACCCTAGACTTCACTCCCCCTGTGACTGGCCCCAAGGCCCACACTCAGTTTATAGGCCACAGGAACAGGCAGAATGCAGGACAGACGCGTGAACCCATGAGCGGCAGCAAGAGGAAGACAGTGACAAGGTGGCTTCTGCACCAAACTAAAGTTAAAATGGCCCTGCAGCTAATGGCTCAAGGAACACCTATTAATCTTGACCTGTATTTTGAGAACTTCATTTACTTCTTCTTAATAAATGATAGAATAACTGGAAGTGACATTTTCATTATTACCTCAAACTATAATGCCAAAGGACCTCAAGTGACATGTTAATTATTATGCCGTTATAGTTATGAGTCTTTTTTCATCTATTTTCTACTGGCGTCACTACCGGCGTTGTCATTAATAAAGGAATGTCAAGGATGGCCCAGAAATCGCTATTATCAAGTTAGTCACATTTTGCTTTTAAGAAGTACACAGGCTAAAGTTCTGGCCTTAAAAAGCCATAGATCAAGAATTACAAAATACATCTCTCATCATACTTTAGTAAAATGTTAATACCATTATTTCCCAGATGAGAGAACTCAAACTCAATGATTCTAAGTGATTCTGAAAACCTCACACCTACAGTTCCCTGAGATTCCAATCTGAAATTCATTAGCCAGGCTAGTTAGTGTAAACTATCTTAATTGCCATGTTAGCAGATGAGGGGGAGAAAAACTACTGACAAAAATGGGTCACAAACTACCTAGGCTTGCTCTCATCAGTTATGTAAATTGGCTTCAGACCCACAACCTAAACCCATGGAGAAAAAGAAATCAGGCTAGCTGGAAAGGCACGTGACAATACGCAGAAATATTTTAAATTCAAGTATATTTTAAAAGCACATTGTGCTGTATATTTCAGCGCTTAGCTGCACACAATAAAAGCCAAATAAATGTCTGAGGAGGGGGGAGGGGAGAAAGACAAGGCAGTCACTTCTAAAGCTGTCAATGCTGGCTGATGGCCAATGCATCACTTCTAATGCTAAGAAAGGTAAAAAGAAATGGTAAAAATTATTAATTCCAAGGTTGAAGGACTTAACAATTTTTAACGAATCTGCAATTCTGACATGCACCATAGATTAAATTTTCCACCAAATTTGAATCCATAACTCTCTCCAAAAAAATCATGGAAGATTAAAAAGCATAGTGTAATTTTGCCTATTCCCATCAAAGCTTCTCAATTCACATTCTTTTTCAAAAGCAGTTCTACAGACCAGGTGAGTTCAACCAAAAGAATGGAGCAACTAACATGCTCCACCCACAGCTATGTGACTACTACGATGAGCAAAATATCTTTAACCACACACACATTTTGTTTGAGGACATTGGTCAACTGTTAAGCACTGTCCATGTGAGTTATAACACTCAGGGAATGCTGTTTTCCCACTATTGTTATTATTTAATACTATTTTAAAAATCCACAGCCAGGTCAATAGGGAGTCAAGTGAGGTTCACTCAAAGTGCACAGACAAAACCCACTAGACAAGAACACCGTAAAGCTCATTACTGATAAGTGACTTTCTTGAAGAGCCAAGTCCTCTCGTACACTTGAAGTGCTCAGGAAATGTTTGCTGAAGGACCCAAACTGAAGCACTCCCTGACTACACTGAGCTTTCCTCACACATCTCACCCCAAGGTGGCATAATTAGAATAAAAATAGCAATAGGCACTATTTATTAACACTAACTATGTAACAGGCTAAACATGCTAATCACTTTCTATTCATTACTCCATTTAATCCCCACAGCAAACTTAGGAAGTACTGTCATTATTCCCATTCCACATATGAGAAAACTGAGGTCAGATACATGAAGTCATTTGCCCAAAGGCAAAGAGCAAATAGTAATAGAAATGAGCTTCCAACCAGTTTCTCTGACTGCAACACCTGTGTCTTAACCACAGACAAGGATGTAACATCCCCATCCACCCTTCATGTTGGAGAAAGAAATATAGCACCAAAGAAGTCAAATAAAAGAACAGTTAAAAGGATGTCTGCTAGTCCAGGGTTCCCTTGCATTTGAAAGCCCAGGGCATTATGTCTGCATGTTGTGAGTGGGAATTCTGCAGAACATGCGAATCCATGGGGCCTATTAAATGTGCACTCACAGAAAAGTACAGTGTCTGCAGCCCTCGCTGATGGTGCACTTATCATGGTTTCAATGTTTAGGCTTACACATCTCACTCTAGTTGAATAGGTTTCCACTTTTTGCCTTTTGCTAATGAAGCAAGATCTTTCCCTTTCCACTCAGGAGAGAGAAAGCCCAGCTAAGAGGAGAACACTGGCATCATGCCTTTGAAAAGCAATGGACTTTGGAACTGGCCTTCGAAGCCCCAGATTAGGTTTCTCGCCCACATCCACTGGAGCCCTGAAGCCTTCCTTCTCTTTTAGACAATCCCCCATTAAAATGCAGAAGGCTCCATCACTGCCAGACAGAATGTCAGAGCCCTGCTGGATCTGGCCAAGTTCCGGACCTGGCCTCTAGCCATTGGATCCACAGCACCTGCCCAGAGCTCCCCAGTCTGACCACATCCCTAGCCCAGCTGTTGCTGCCCAGCCAGGACCTGGCCAGACTTGCTCCCTCACTGTGTTTGTTCACTAACAAACCTCCTGTCTCATGCTCTCTCCACTGGCTCACCTCCTTCACCCTTCCATACTGCAACACCAGGAGATTTATGGGCCACACCAGAATACTCCTGAGAGTGAAAAGGAGTAGCATGTTAATACTATGCTGGATAGTGGATGTAAATCTGCAAACCTAGATCCAATCTCTCCATCAAACACCCACAGGACTTCTCTATCCATGAAACAAAATTACAGTTCAGTCTGGTGACTCTTCTAGGAATTCATCCATTCTTCCCCTTTCTTTTCTGCCAAAATTCTAGAACTTCTGGTCTACAAATGTGGCCCCCATGTATCCTCACTTCCTCTCTAATTTCCAATTGGCCTGCATTGTCCATTCTGCTGAACTGGCTTTCTACAAAATTGTCTCCTTTTTTCAGTTCTCATTCTCTTACCATTGTCTGGCCTATTTGGTTCTACTCAACCCTTCCAGCTTTAGCTTCCTGAAGGTCTCACTGTCTCATGTGTTCTGTGATTATTCCCTATTGCAAATAATAGATACATTCAAATATTTGAGAGGAAAAAAGCAGACAGCACTCGCTCTCTCACTCTCTCTCTCTCTCTCTGTCTCTCCAGCATGCTTGCACCTTTCCCCAACCCCTTCTTTTCCCAGCTTGCGTGCTCTCTCTGAAGCATGCCAGGCCTTTCCCCCTTCCCTTCCTTCCGAGAGCATAATCCTTGCTTGCTTTCTCCTAAATCCCAGGGGCTCTTCTTTTGTCTCTGTAACTTGTTTTCTGAGCCCCTGCAGCCCAACTGGCTCACTTCCATCTCTGTGGCTCTCTAAATAAACATTTGTTTGTATTTGAAAAAAAAAGCTGCCTTCTCTGAGTTAAATCTCAGTCACCCCCCCCTTTTTACATAATTATGAGATGTTCTCATCCTGGCTGCTTCCTCTGGTAGAGGGCTGATCCATCAACATTCTCCTGGAAATGTTCATCTAGGAAGGAGCACACCCTGACCAGGCTGGAGAAACTCAAGACAGCTTCTCTCACTCAGCTTCTCTCCACTGACACAGCCTCATATTGTCTCAGCCTTGTTAGCAGCCTCTTCACTCTGGTAGCTTCTGTCGTAATGACAGTCAACAGCATCTCCTGGGTCCTCATTCATGAACTCTTATCAAGTGGCCTTTGTGTATCTTGACTTTGTGTGGTGAATTTTTGTTGTCAACCCACTTACAGGATTTTACATTTATCTGTATTACATTTCAACATCTTGATTTCAATCCTATTTCATAGCCTGTCAAGACCCTTTTGAGTTTTAATGCTATCATCTATCATGTTAACCCTTCTTTCTATTGAGTTGTCTACATATTTGGTAGGCATCCTTGTGTGATTTTCTCTTTCTGTGTCAATTTCAGCTTGGAGACAGAAGATTTTTCAAATGTAAGTGTTAAAGGCCTATTCCCAGCCTTGCAGTTGCTCTGTGTGACTCCGTGGGCCCCAGTTTGTCACCAGTAGTTCTCTCCTCCCCAGTCCAATGTGACTAGGCCTGTCATTTGGAACAGTGGTTCTCAGACTTTAGTGGACACCAGCATCACCTGTCACATCTGATAAAATGCATATTCCCAGGCCCAACCTTCAGCTATTCTGATTCAGTAGACTGGAGAAAAATCCAGGAATAAGTGCCTTTAATAAGTACCCCATGTGACTAATGATAATCTGCACATAATATTTAAACATTTCCTTACAACCACAAACTTTTTTTCTGAATCATGGGTAAAGGGTGTAATAGTGGTGGAGACGAGTTCAATTTTCTAACTGCCCTGCCAATCCCCAAATGTCTTTTCAGGGAATTGAACATAATGGCATTCTACCGTCATTCAGTGATTCTTCATTCACATTTTCTAGGTAAATTTACATTCTGTGTACCAAATGACTCCTTAAAGGACAAGACACTGACTTTGAAAATAATAAGATGAATATATTTAAATGGTTCCTTTATGGTCATACATTTAAGTAAAATATTTTTGGTCTTTCTATGTCTTTGAACTGTAATTTATAAAATAATTCTTCTGGCCATACATTTATGTAATGTTCTACCTATAGTTGTTTAAAAATTTGAAATATTTCTGTGCTGTTTTTAATTTCTCTTGTTTTAAATTTCCTCCTATTTGTTTTTACCTCAGCATTATTTTATTGGGTTCCCTTTAATGTTGTTTAATACTTCACCTCAGAAGCATTTTATTTAAAGGTATATCACTAGTGATAGTTACCTTATCTTATTCTTAAATGTTTTAGCTTTAAGACAGTCTTGCCTTCTTTAAACTCTTTCATTTTGTTTAACTACCCCTATTCTCATCTTCTGCTTTTCTATTTTTGGTCTCTTGCTTTCACAGTGCCTGACAAAAAAAAAAAAAAAGTGGGTCATAGGAATGCTCACAGTGGAAGGAATCCAATTACAACCAGGAAAGTATCAAAGCTGCCTGCCGCCTTGGCACCTGCCCCTCTGGCTTCCCCCGATACCTCATCCTGAGGTTTCATGGGACTCACAAAAAATCCTGTAATAGAGACTTTCAAATAATCTACCTAGAAAATTTTATGTCATTTTTCTTTTGCTATTAATTTTTTAGGGAAGGCTATTAATTTATAACTACCAGTATTAAGACATGCATGTTCCAAATTGTCTTTGTTTTCTTTTCCTAAACTAAACTTCTGCTGTAACTACCTTCACACCCAGTCAAGTCATCAAGTAAAATTACCTACTCAGCATATATTGATTCATTAGGCCCACAGAGAGACAAATGAAAGTGGATACCATTTATTCAGTGTCTACTACATGGCACACTCTGTGATATCTTTTATGTATGATTAATCTTCACAAAAATTCTGCAATGAAGGCATTGTCTTAGTTTACAGATAAAGAGCTGAGACTTTCCTGCTCCTTTTGCTACTCCACAGCCATTCCCTCAAGGGGTATCAGGTGGTGGGGGCAGAGGTGGGGGGAACGACAGCGCCCTGGAGGGGCAGAGAGGCTCCTGGTGGAGGACACTGTGATGTGTGGCAGACCCAGGGTCTGACCTGCTGAGCCTGCTGCTATCTGACCTCCCGATGATTTGCCCTCAGCTGGAGAGAGCCCCTTCCCCAAAGTCTTACCTTTTCCTGGGCCAGCCCACTTTCCACAGCTCATGGAAGGGGGTAGGGAACGGAAGGACCTGCAGATGGACCAGCCCAAACCCAGGAAACTCTGAAGGGCCATCCCAGCTTCAGAGCTCCCTTGGGGTTGGCTGAAGCCTTGTTGTAACCGTTGCAGCCAACTCCTCTCTGTCATAGTCCTTCCCTTCCCCTCCACTCTGTGGATCTTGGGAGCACTTCCTAATAAACTTCCCACACACAGATTTCCTCATCAGAGTCTCTTCTTGGAAAATCTGACCCACAACATTAGTTTTGTGGTGAAACATAGCAATTTTTATTTATGCCTCCTCTTTAACAAAAAAGCACCAAAGCCAGTTTTCATGAATATGTAAATACAAGTTAACATATTAGAGGTGGCAGGAAGAGGATAAAGAAATAAAAAAATAAAAAAAGAAAGAAACCAAGGGGAATGACATAAAATGGAGCCAAGTACGTGGCTAATACAAAAAGGGAATTGCTTAGCAGGGCCATAAATTTGGCTCTTTTTTTTCTTCAATGCAAAAAAAAGTAAACTTATCACTTCTACAATTGACAATAACCTTACAATATTTGGTTAAATATAGAGTTTCTCAGGGAAAACGAAGACCAGAGAAAATACTTCCTGAGAGTTCATATAAAGACCATCACAGCCTTACATGAGATGCACAGGTGAGTTTTGTGGGGATGTGTGACTGGCTGGTAGGGTGACCTGCTGTTCAGGTTTGCCTGGGACCAGGAAAATTCCTGGGACGTGGCACACTCAATTCTAAAACCAAGACTATCTGGGACAAATCATGATAGTTGGTCACCCTGGTGATAGTGCAAATCCCACATCAAATCAGTAAAGAACAAATCTGCAAGGGGCCAATATGAATCAGTTTAAGTTCACATGTTTATGCAGGCCTGGCATTAGCCATGGATATTTTGGGGTTACCTAGGAGACTTTTAAACTACATAGTCTTCATACAATCCTCTGTGAACACTATTGATCTCACCTAAATTTTTGAGAGGTAATGTACAGTAGCCTCCCCTTATTCATGGTTTCACTTTTCATGGTTTCTATAACTGACAGTCAACCATGGTCCAGAAAGAAACAATGCATACATTTTAAATTGTGCACTGTTCTCATCGTAGCATGAGGAAATCCCACAGTGTACCGCTCTGTCTCACCCAGGAATGGGTGAATCACCCCTTTGTCCAATGTATTCACGCTGCATATGATGCGCACCCATAAATCTCTTGGTGGCCCTCTTGGTTATCAGAGCAACTGTCCCAGTGTCACTGTGCTGTGCTCAATTCACCCTTACAGTAGCCTAGTGCTATGTTACCATGTCTATGCCAATTCACTGCACTTCATCTGGACAGGCAGGCACTGTGTCACCCCACATCGTCACAAGCAGGGTGAGCACAGTACAGTAAGATATTTTCAGACAGAGAGAAAGACAGATATCACCATAACTCTTATCACAATATATTGTGATGATTGTTCTATTTTTGTTAGTAGTAATTGCTAATTCCTTACTGTACCTAATTTATACATTAAAATGTATCATAGATATATATAGGGAGAAAACACAGCATATGCAGGGCTTGGGACTGTCTGCAGTTTTAGGCACCCACCGGGAGCCCGAGAACATGTCTTCTGTGGACCAGGGGCATATGGCAGCAAACTTCGTGTTGCACTCCTCAGAACATAAGTAAAGCACAGTTGTTTCACGCTGTTAGTGCAATACGGATCCTTGGACTCGAGCAGACAGTTGAGCGAGAGATAGAGTTAACACTCAGGTGAAAATTGAAAAGCCTGACAAGCGCAGAAAGGTGACTTCACCTCCATTTGGTGGGGAGCTGAGGGAACATTTAAGGTCAGGAACAAAAGTCCTTGAAAGTCATTTAGAATCTTCTCAACTACATAATGGCATTCATGGAGGTAAGAATATTCTATTCAAAGAATTGGGCTACCACAATTTTAGCCTGGAAAAAAATAGAAGCTGAAAAAGGCAGATGTTGCCCAAAAAAATCAATCACAATAAAGCTCCTATAGAATAATTAACTTGACTCTTGCCACTTTTGGGTATAACTGGCCATGGTCAACTATCTGAGGAATTAACAACAAAGTAACTGAATGATTGCCCAGGACCTGCATCTCATTAAAATAAAGCATTTCAAAAAAAATAAATTAAATGAGATATTCCTACCCACCCACCATCTACTCTATACTAAAATGATAATCCACTCATCTGTAATGCTGCTGTGTTTCTAATGCATGGAGCCCAAGAGTTATAGTCAATAATCCTAATTTACGAGTTCTAGTTTAGTAGCTGTCTTTCAGCAAATAACCTGTGGAAGTCATTTAACAAATAAATATTCCCTACTCCTGGGTGATCTAATCAGTAATCACATGGATTTTCTTTCCTGGTTAAGTTCCAGTTGTCAATTGTAATTTGTAAAAGAAACCGGGAGGAAGCGGAAAACAAAGATGGCAATTATCCAGCTAACTGGGGGTTTGTATACAGCTGCACACGTCAGATATGTTACAGAATATCACCTATTTCCACTGACAAAATTTCCAGATAGTTGCTAACATTCTCTCTTGGGTTCTACTGCATGGACAATCACAAGTAAAAGGGAAATGAAGACATCCTGTGATGTCTGGTCTGTAAAGCACAGTGTTTTGTTTGCAGGTAGTGACCATTGTTTCCTGGATGCAGGTTATCAGTAGAGGTATAGTCAGTTTTACTTTTTTAACCATTTTCCTCCTCCCTTAATATATGAGTTGGTGGAAATATTTGCATAGTGAAACAAGGGAAAGTCCGCTGGAAAGTCCAAATAAGGACAATTTTTTCTGCGCATTATTTGTAGTTTTCTAGGGAAGCATTGACTCTTACTATGTAACTCAGACATTCACCTCACAAAAGCTGGAGCTTCCATGCCCTGGCTGGTATGGCCCAGTTGGCTGGAGCACTGTCCAGTAACAAAAGGATGTGGGTTTCATTTCCGGTCCAGGCACCAATGGGAGGCAGCCAATCAATTGTTCTCTCTTATACTGATGTTTCTCTCTCTCCCTTCCTTTCCTCTCTCTCTCTAAAAGGCAATGAAAGGATGTCCTCAGGTGAGGATTAAAAAAAGAAAAAGAAAAAAAAAAAAGACTGGAGCATCTACTGGGGGCCTTTGAGCTGTGGCAATGGCTCAAAAAAGATTTATAGCTCTGAAGAGTCTTGTTGGTGTTACTTCATTGTCTTGTTCACCAGCTGATTTCCAAACCCCTATTTCATTTTCTACCGAGCTGATCCCGTGGAGAACAGAATAGCTGGGTGCCAGAGAGCCATGTACTGAGGCCACGCAGTGAGACACCATGCTTTTATTCCCTTTGACTTCTTCATGGTACCATACCTGCTTCACAGCTGCCTAAATTCCATTACATACCATTTTGCTCTATGCATCTGTAGCCTTAGTCATTAAACAGGAGGGTAAGAGCGCCCTTCGCAGCACAATGAAGTTATTTCCTCAGTTCAGCACACAGGCAAGCTTTTCTTCTTTCTGAATAAGTACTTTCATCTGTGACTAAGAGGTCTGAAATTTTACTACTCAACCTGCTAACTTTTGCATTGCATCAGAGCAAAGGTCAGTAATCTTTCTGACAGAAGATTTAAAGCATTAGAAGCTTAGCATTCGAGTCTAGGAACTTAACCCTCAGCCCCCTCACAGGGCACTGCTAATGCAGCTTCATTTCAATTTCCAGCTGGCTTTCCAAAAAAGCTGAGGAGAACAGGATGTCTCCACCACCTCAGCCCCCACTCTGGAGCTAGGCACTTACTCGTACACACCGCCCTGCAAGACAGCTGGGCGAGCGCTCAGTGGAGGAAGGCAGGACTGCAGCAGGCGTCCTGGCTTTCATTGTTGTGAACTCCTGAATCCCAGAGAAATCTCCGCACACACACACCTTTAGCCTGCCCTCAGAGTGCCCAGAAATTGGATGGCCACCTCATTCTTTTTTCTAAAGGTGAAACGACCCTTATTTTTAAAAAATTTTCTGTTCTATTTTACTGTGGATATGAAGCTGTGCCTTGAACAAATGAATGACACGAAGCATGTTTCACTCTCTAAAGAAGCATATAACATCTCTAGTTCCAAAATGTACGTGCATACATTTGTTTAAAAATAGCTGCCTTCATTATCATAATGATCTTTCCCCTGTGTTTGGGAGCTCAGGGAATTAGTGATAAATGTAAATGTAATCAAGGACACTACCATGCTTTTAATCTGGCAAGTAAAAGCCATTTATATCTCCATCACTGTGGCAGGACCAGGCAGTTTTATTACCAAAAGAGCTTAGAAGTCATCTGATTGCCATCTGACTTTTTTTTCCATGTTTATATCTTGCCTGAATGAAAATGCTGGTCTTAATGTCAAGTGCCGATACATGTTACAGGGAAACGCACTGGTGTGGAGTGTAAATTGGCACTACCTTACTGGAGAACAATCTGCCAAAACACATCAGAAATGTGAAAGTACAATTATCCTATAACTCTGAAATTCCCTTCTATATATTTACCCTGACATAGTTGCATACCAAGGAAAAGATATATGTTTGCTGTTTTGCTATTTACAACAGAAAATAATTTAAAAGGAAACATCCTAAATGTCCAATAAATGGCAACTAGTAAAATATATTTAGTGTGCAAATAAAATTTAGCACAACTATTTAAACTAATAGGATATTTAAAATGTTAAAAAGAAATACACAGTACAGAAAATTCACATTAAATTTATTCAGACAACAAATATTTGCTGAACACTAAGTAGCAGACATTGTTCTATAGCAGAGGGCACCAACTTTGTCATGAAGAGATCCATGTAGTAAATACTTTAGGTTCTGCAGGCGTGTGGTTCCGGCCAGGGAAACTGTGGCCAGCCACAAAAGCGACCACAGGCAACGTGTAAACAAATGGGTGTGGCTCTGTGCCAATAAAACATTACTTACAACCAGGCTACTGGACAAATTTGCTCCTGGCTATTAATTTACTGACCATTGGAACATATAAGTGAAGCAAAACATACAAAAAGCTCTGACTCCATAGATCTTACTATATATATATATATATATATATATATATATATATATATATATAATCTGATTAGATGCATGTTCACCATTCATTAAGCATATCCTTGGAGGTGATGCCAGACACCACACTGTAATTAGCTAGTGATTCAATGGCAAACAAAAGCTATTTTGTCTCTGCCCTCTCAAAGCTCATGGTCCAGTGGAGAAGACAGGCAAGAAAGCCAGCAAAAGAACAATTAGTTTGTTAAATTGATAAGAAGCAAATAAAATGATTAACATTGGTTATCTCTGAATAGTGAAATGTCTGATAAGTTTTCCTTTATTCCTTTTTACTTCACTCTATCATTTGAAGTTTTTACAATAAGTACGTTTTATCATTTCAGAAACAATAAAGCTAGTCTCAGAAAGTTGTAAGTAATGAAAAGGATAAAAGTTTAATTTTTGTTTTCTATAGAACACCTAATCCTGATGGATTTAGAAAAATGGATGGTCTCTACATTTTTACAGTGATTTGTCTTTGAAATTGTCTACCTAGAATGAAAGGTCTTACTATCCTCTAAATAAATAAACAAACAAAAATCCTTGTCTTTGGGATATGGATGAGAGACTTAGTGAGGGACACAAAAACCTTAATTCTTCTCCATTTATTCACTGATCTCAAGTGTAAAGCAAAGTGCTTAAGGAGGTATAGGAAAGGGATAACCCAAAGACTGGCAGTCCTCTGGGATAATGGCTCCAAATATCTTTTCTTTTATTTTGCAAGGGAAGTGTATAGTAGAAAATGTGTTTTACCCAAAGAGAGGTCTGGCCTTTGCCCTTGGCTTCTGGGAGGTCACCTGTGACATACTGAATACAGCATTTTTGTGTAGGGTTGGGGCTGGCCACACCTGACAGTCTTAGGTTGGGGAGTGGCTGTGACAGAAAGACCATGTTATTAGAGTGGGAACTTTGGGTCTCATGGTCTCAGTCAACCTGGTGACCCAGTTCAACTGCACAGGCAATTGATCAACCATGCCTATTAATAACGCCCCAGTGAAAACATTGAAAACATAGCCCAGGTGAGCTTCCTTCCCTGGTGGACAGCACTCTATGTGTATTGTCAGGAATTGCCAGCAGGAGGACAACAGAAGCTTCTCCCAGACTCTGCAAATCAGTGCATTTCCTCGATGCATCTCTTTGGCTGATTTTAATCTGTATCCTTCCTCATAAGAACCACAACCACACGTATATTGGTTTTGGTGAATTCTTGTGAGTTCTTCTAGTGGATTATGTAACTAGAGCGAGGTTTTGAGAAGCCCCTCAAACTTACAGTTGGTGTCAGAAGTGAGTACAGTCCTGTGGAGAACTGTGCATTTTGGCAAACTTTATATAGGGGATGTTCAGAGGAAAAGAAGAGAAGACAATGTGTTAGTGGAACTTCAACTCTCCATTTTTGATGAGATTATATTCTCTGGGCCTCTTTCTCCCTCTGCTTTGTCTGAATTTCAAACACCATTCACCGGGTTTAACAGAAGGAATACCTGCATAGCACTTTCCGATTTTACAAAGATGCCCAGCTGCCCCGATAAAACCAATGTCATTAGGGCACATTTACATATAGTATCTCCATACTGTACCTATAACTTTATCTGTAAAACATTTAAGTACAATTTTTTTCTTCTTTAATATTTGAGAAGCAAATAAAACTCAAAGACTCAACTTAGTGCATATCCTTGATGCAAGGAGCCTGAATTTTGTCAAAATATTTGCCTATCTGCTTTTTAGTGAGTCAGAGAAAAATGTTTCATTTGGCCTCCTAATTCATTATATTAAAAAAATATTTCCTAGAACACCAGGTTTAAATACATTCCATTTTCTCAAAAGAGTTACAAAGATAACGTGTTTGTGACAGTTTAGATGTGTGTTTGTCTATTGTCGAGTGTTGATTCCGCGTGGCCAACCACCTCTGCTGAACCTTTCTTAGGGGAGGACTTGGGCTTTCTGCAATGGCAGCCTCTAGTCTGCTTGTCTCTAAGGTATGAAAATTTGAGAAAATCCTTAAAACTTAGGCTGTCATTTCCTTAGAGATTACCCTAGTGCCTTTCCCAGCCAAATGTGAGTATATCATAAATCCTAGCTCATCCAACCCGTTGTTTTTTAAATACCAAACAATAATCCTAGAGAGCTAGCATTGTGAACCTCCATCAAAAACGTGGTCTGAAACTCAGAAGTATTTCCTCCTTGCCTGCCTTTTACTTGCACAAGTCATATGTTATTCATTTTGAGGACTTGAATTCAGGGTAGAGTCAACCTCTAAAAACTCAGTCTCGTTCTGTGCGTGTCCTTGCCCAGGACTTGAAAAGATCAGGTGCGATTCAATTATGAAGTCGTGTCTGACTTTTTGAAGTGTAAATCCACTGCACTTGAAAATGGCAAGTGTAAAATCCATTCTTAAAAAGCACTCGACATTTTCACATACAGCTTTACAGCCATGGAAATGTGAAGTGGTTCAAAATAGATGGCCAAGAAGAGCTTTTTTGAAAAAAGGGGAAAAAAGGGGTTCTAATGCTTCGTCAGGAGCAGAAGTCTGATGTTTAGCTCTTTGTTTTAACTAGAAAATTTGAGCTTCTTTAAAAGCTGTGCTTTGTAACACTCACCTGTGTGAGCTAATTTTTTCTCATAACATTTAAACTGTAGATCTGTATGCTTCATCTCACATGCCTTTCCCTTCACAAAGACTTAATAGGCTGTCTATATTCTGCACTCGCAGTGAGAAGTAATCATATAGATCAGGAGTTGGCAAACTTCGTCTATAAAAGGCCAGACAGTAAATATATTTGGCTTGGCAGCCATATGGTCTCTGTCATCTCTGCTGTTTTAACATGTAAGCAGCCATCGACAATATGTACACAGATGAACATGGCTGTGTACCAGGAAAACTTTATTTATGGACACTGAAATTTGAATTTCATGTAATATTCACATGCCACAAAATATTGTTCTTCCACCATTTAAGAACCTAAAAATTATTCTTAACTTGCAGGTTATACAAACACAGGAGTGGGCTAGACTTGGACTCCCTGCCGTAGTTTGTCAACCGTTGATATGGAGGGCAAAGATAGGTTAACAAAAGAAAGCATAAATTGCAGTACACATGCTCTGAGGTTTTACATGCTCTGTGGGAAAGATCTGTTGGGGATCCTCAACACCATTCGATGCCATCAGGGGTTCAAGACGCTGGTCGTCCCACTGACGTCAGCCAGTGCGCCCTCTGGCCTGCCCTGCTCCTCTCCCGGCCGCAGCCCCTCCATCTGGGAGCCCAGCTGCACCCAAGCACCATCCTTACACCGGCAGCACTGGCATCACCTGGGAGCATTTTAGAAATGCAGAACCCCAGGCTCTGCCCCCGAACCTTCTGAATCAAAATCTGCATTTTAGTGAAAGAAGCCAGACACAAAATCACATATTGTATGGCTCCATTTACTTGAAAAATAGAGAATAAGTAAACCCACAGAAACAGAGAGCAGGTGGTTGATTGCCGGGATCTTAGGAAGAGGGAGGAATGGGGACTAACTGCTTGCAGAACATGAGGTTTCCTTGATGGCACTAATGTCTTGGAACTAAATGGAGATACTGGTTGCACAACATTTTGAATATACTAAATGCCACTGAAATGTATACTTTAAAGTTATTAATTTTATGTTATGTGAAGTTTACCTCAATAAAAACAATTTTTTAATCCACATTTTAAGAAGAATCTCCCAACTGATTTGTACGCACATTAAAATTTGAAAAGCAACCTCTCATTAATGAACTATCAAGTATTTTCAGTCATTTTAAGTCTGGTTTATAGAAATATTGGGTTTTCAAAACAAAGGAACAAAATATCCATCCATTGGTGCTAATGCACATAGCATCACAAAATTAATGGTTATCTAAATATTATTGACACATTTTCTTAAACCTTTGGATTATAAAATGTTAAAATAATCTCACTTTTTAAGTCCTTTTTCCCAAACTTGTCCTACATATTCAATGGGGAAATTGCTAATATGTATGATATATCAAATACACTTCACCTATTAAATATGTTTGTGTAATATTTTCTTGTTCTGAAAACTGTTCACCAGCACCACCTATTTCTTCCTGTTATTTATTCAACTATAACATTCTTTAAATTTGTTTAACTTTCATAGAATAACTCTCCAGAAGAAGTTTACCCTACTTGATATTCAGTATATATTTTCTTATGACAGCTTTATGGTACAATTAAATTTCACACATTTTTCCAGCCCTCTCTGAATATGCATTAGAAAGCCAACCATCATAATTCTAAGCCAATTGGCTTAATTTGCTTATTTAAGCCCACTACATCTCACAGCCCTGCTCCATTTCCGTACATTCCTTTCCCATCTGCACTCCATCCACCTGCCCAAAGTTACTGGTTGTGCTGACAGTGAAGAAAACCACAGGGCACTGGCAGTCGAAATATAATTTCCATTTGATAGCTTGTTAGAAAACATAAAGTCCCTATTTAGATTCTGAACTTTAATATGCCCAACTATATAGCAGTTTCAGGGTCATAGAAGAGACCAAAAGTTGAATATCAAGAGCAGCCTGGGCCTCCATTTTTTCAAAATCGTTAGCAGAGTTTAACCTGTGAAACATTTTCACAGCATAGCTTATGAGAAAAAAATCCTGATGTTTAGATGGACTAAGTAACTTAATAAGGCTCATCTGGATGCAAAAATAAATGAGCTTCAAGTTAACATCAACTTTTAATGCTTGCCATTTTATGTTAATTTGTATTTTTAAATTATGGCTGATTCTTTGCAATCAGTCTATAGCTAATTATATCTCCAACATGTAAATCTGATGAAGTTCTGGGACCAAAGAACAACAACAAATACCCAACAAAGACCTTGGAGACTCAGAACTATGACAAGCCTCCGTCAACTGGTCAGACCCAGCCTGCAAAGCAACCCTCAAGTTCTGAACTTCTGTTGCTGTTCCTTCCCAAAGAGCGAAGCTTGGTTTGTGTAACCATGGACACCATATTGATGCATCCGGTTGCAGATATTTTTCTTGACCTTTTTGTTATCTTTGTAATTGATGGCTCTATCCTTGGGACGCAGGAGCTACGTGTTAGGTAGATGTAGGCTGGATTTTTGAGAAACCTCCCTGCTGATACAATCTAAATCAGGAAGCTGAAGTAAAATATATTCTTCTACCTGACATTAATATTCTGCATGGTCTTCAATACCAGACAAAGGCATCCCTGCAATTATTAAAAGATATCAGATCTAACTAGAATGTATTCTAATGACACATTCTCATCAGTACTTTAGATTCTGATAACACAAAAACTAATAGTTAACATTTAATGGGGGTCTACCCTGAGCCAGGCACTTTGTAAATGCTATTTATCTCACTTTTCACAACAACCCCGCATGACAAAACTGAAAAATAGTTAACCAAAGATAGCAATCTAGAGTTGCAAGGAGGAGTGGTGGCCAGAAAGCATGATTGTCTGCTCCCACACTGCCTAATTACCCACCGCAGCTGCGCCACCCTGCCATCACTCACAGCCACGTCCAGGGAGAAGCCCAAGGAGGAAGTGGAGGCAGAGAATGACCACATCAACTAGAGAGTGCCAGACAGGATGGCTCTGTGGTCCAGTTCAAGATCCAGAGACACACCCCACCCGGCAAGCTGATGAAGGCCTACTGTGAAAGACAGGGCTTGTCAATGAGGCAGATTTGATTCAGGATTGATGTGCAGCCAAGTAATGAAGCAGGCACCCCGGCCCAGCTGGAGATGGAGGACCAAGACTCCATCACGTGTTCCAGCAGCAGACAGGAGGCTCGCAGGTCACCGGCTGCCTCGTGGGATATGGTCTCTAGAGGGACCAGCCCTACTTTGCCACCATCCATGCATTTGCTGTTGAATAGTGAACACGTGACCATGCCAATCACGGAGGAGTCTGCAGGAACCTAGGACATCCACCAAAATTCCTTTCCTCTCTGACATAATGCAGGCGCAACTCGAACTGTCTGCAGGAAGGAACCCTCACTTGAAATAGGGCTGGCCACAGTGTCATGTGTGTTTAGGAGAACTGAATTGTGAGGTTTGGGGGGTTTGTTTTTGCTTTCATTCTTGTCTTTCCCCCTCCTGTGACATTTCTTTGAAGCTTGTGTGATGAATGTCCCCTTTCAGTCTAGACAGGAATCTTATCCTAGGTATTGAGTAAGCCCTCCTGCTTATTTTATCATGTAGAGACCTCACATCACCAAAGTGGGGGTGCTTCTGTGGGACAAGCTTTGGGGGCATTGTGGAGATGGGAGATAAACTTCCTGTTGCTAAACATTGCTAATTTAAGTTCTGTGAGGAAATGAGAAAGTTGAAGAGAGAATACTGGAATGATTTGTAAAATGTGAAAAGAAAAATAACCGAGTCCCTCAGTAGCATGGCCCTGGATGCTCCATTCTGCTAGTGCCTACTCAAGCAGGTGTCAGTCCAGGGCCCCAACAGGGCGTGAGCAAAATGGGGTACAGTGAAATGGGCTCTTCTCCTTTTTAAAAAAATTTTCATTTATAGTTTACGTTCAATATTAGTTTGTATTAGTTTTAGGTATGCCCTTTTGTTAATACAGAGGAAAGTAATTCCCATGTTTCTCACTTTCTAGTAGTACTGTGGCCTCAGAGTTCTTGCAGTGTTTGCTTATGATGAATAATTACTGTCTCTATATAAAAAATAGGAGTAAGTGTTGCTGATTTGGCAGTGACATTTTTATGCAGAAGAGCTGCTTCAGAGTGTGCTTACAGATGGGTCCCGTGCAAAGACAGCTTCACGTCCTTCTCAGGGACTGCTCTGCCGCTTTCCAAACACTAGCTGTGATTTCATTTGTGGAATATTTTGGAACCTGTACCTATTAAACTGTCAGCTCTCTGACTGCCCCTCTGGATGGAACCCCTGCTGCCTGGTGGCCCTGCTCTGCCTCATTCTGGCCCCTGGACAGTGAGACCCCGACCATCTCTTACTTGCCGGGAATCTTGCCTTTCCTTTGTGTTTTGCTGTTAGGGTGTGGATGTGGTGTCTGTCAGCTCTGTTGTTTGTTCACAATTTATACATTCTTTGTTGTCCTTTACCACTGTAAACAGTGAATATACCAACCTAGGAAATGATCGAAATGGAGTGGTCTGATTTTAGAGTCAGGTAGGTCAGGGTTGTTCAAATCCCAGTGCAGCAAATTCAGCTAATAATTTACCTATCGACCACTAGCTTTAAGTCTACAACTCTGACATTTCACAGGGGAAGACACTGAGGCTCAGAAAGGTTAAGCAACTTGTTCAAGTTGACACAGCCAGCTGTTGGCAAATTCAGGACCAGAGCCAAGATCTCCTGTCTGCTCAGCCATCTCTGATGTCCAGGGTTGGGTCCCACGTGGTACCCTGAGCTGCTGGGATGGGCTCTGGCCACCAGCATCCCTGAATTAGAATAAGCAGGTTGGAAAATCACAATCTTGTTTTTATTAATCTTTCTCAATATTTGTATAGTTCACATTTATTTCAGTGTTTCATATTAGAAATATTTGAGGTATTTATTTAGAAATGTGGTAGTGTTTTTGTGACCAGAAATATACCATAGGAACTTAACTCTTGTTTATATTAATTAGCCTATGGTAAAAGTGGTTTTGCTAGATATTATTTCACTTGTGAACAATGCTAAATGAGGCCTTACTGTATAAGGGTTCCAATTGCTCCATATCCTTACCAATATTTGTTATTGTCCATGTTGGAGTTTTTTTATTATAGCCATCCTAGTGAGAGTAAAGTCATATTTCACTGTTGTTTTGATTTTCCTGAAATTCTTAAGAGATTTGAACAAGGGATGCCTCGTTTTCATTTTACCTTGGGCCCAGCAAATGATGTAGCTGATCCTAACTGGAGCAAAATATCTATCATGGGATTCCCAGCACACAGGAACCACACTCCCAGCACACAGGAGCCACAATACCCAGAGACTGAAAAAAGGCTAGGGCATGAAAGGAAGGAGAAGAAACCCTCAGACACCCCGGAGAACTGCCAGGTTTACCCTCAGAGGGGACCTACTGGGATTTCAGTTCACGCACTGTCCAAACCTCCCGGCATTTCTACCCCACCCAAGCCTTTCCCTCTCTTACCCCCTTCAGCTCGAATTTCTTCAAGTGAAATGAAACTACCTCTTTCATTATCCATTCAACGACAGTCTGCTACTTGCCTGCTGGGTACTGAGCCAGAGTTGCGGGGACCAAGGCAGATAGTCCTGAGCCCCTGGATTCTGGAGCTTGAATCAAAAGCCTGGTTAGATTACCACATTCATCAAACTTCATTCACATTAAATCAATATTCTATGTATTAACTGACAAACATAATTTTTACAAAATCAGTTTCCCACGGAGGAGGAGGAGGGAAAAAGAGGATGTGGGATTCCTTAATTTGGGGCAGAGGCAGCCATTAAGAGGTAACAGAAAATGGAAGGCAGAGAAACAAAGAACGTTAAAATATGTTATAAATTTGACGAAGAATGACCCTGTTTGCCCACACTGGGCAGGGCTGAGAGCCGCCCTGCCCAGCGGCGTGTCCGTCTTGCCAGTGCCTAGTGGCAGTTCTGCTTGGCTTGATTTACGGAGATGAGACTGGAGCCTATTTTTTTTCAACACTGCCTCTTTCCCTGAGGATTTGTTAATTGAGGTATCACCTCTCAAGAATCATTGAGTAAAACTAATATATTACATTGCATGTTTCTGATTTCCACCAGGCCAATTACTTCGCAATGTGAATTAGAGGAAAGACCTCGCTCTTGAGCATGTCAAATAGGAAGCAGTTTATTCAGGACCAAACGGGAAGAGGTTGATTTCCCTAATTTACACCCTGGAATTAGACTTTATTTCATTTCTTTACCCTATTTCTAGAAATGGAATCATAAATTTCTCCTGACAGGTTAGCACAGATTAATTTTAAGTGCTCATAATTCAGTTATCTCTGGCTTGTCTTGACCAGCATTCAGCAGAAGTTCATCACATAACTTTGTAACACCCAAAATTGTACATTTAACCCTTATTAATATCTTGGGATGGTTACGTCCTATTGAGAAAGATTATTAAATAACCTAGCATAATTCTAGGGTTTCCTAGACTCTTAGCAACTTGAAATGGTGAAATTAAGGACCCTTAGTATTTTCATACTTCTGAAGGTCTAGCAAAAAAAACAAAAACAATAAACTATACACACCAACATCAACAAAAAGCTTATTTGTATTTGGCCAAAATTATATCAACTCTCACATTCATCAGATATTCTGACTGGCAACCATGTGTGGTTGTCATCATTGTTGTTGTTTGACTAATAAATATATATATATTAGTCATCACTTAATAAAATCATTTTGTAAGTATTTTTAAATCTGGGTACATGAGTGATGTGTCAATCACTAAAGAGGTCCTTGGTATTAAGAAGTTTGGGAAAAACCTGCAATAAACTATAAAACATCAGAAAATTCTATTCCTTTAGCAGCTATTGCTTGTGAATGAAAAGCTATTTACGAATTCATGTTCCTCCTTTCTTGTCCCATTCACAGGTCTTTTCCCCTCTCACTCACTCCCACCTGTCACTTGGAAGTGACCACACTTGAGGGCTAGGGCTCCCAAGCAGGTTCTCTTTATAGGTTGCACAATCAAAATAATTTACATTGTTAACATACTATTTTCTTGACAGCCTCAGCTTAGATTTCATTTTGGATATTAATATCAACTGTTGTCTCTCGGCTCACTGGAGGGGGTCTTGCCCAACAATGAAAACCCAATGAAATCCTGCTCCCATTTGAAGGTTTGAGCAAGGATAGCTCTGATTAACTTGATTCTTCTCTATTGGGAAGTTCTAGAGATGACCAAGCTAATGCAACTTCATAAACTGGGTCTTTACCAAATGACTCTCATCATTTGTTAGAAGTGAATTCTAGCTCATACCTAGCCCTACCAAAAAGTAAGTTTAAATGTACAATAAATCAAAAGGAGGCAGAAAAGAGGTAGGGTTGGGCCTTTCCTTCTATAAAGAAGATAGAGGAGCAACAGTTCCATGTGCACTCTCATTGTCAAGAGAGTTGATAATACTAATAATGGTAATAATAACAATAATGCATAAACAAATATTTTGTTTATACTTTTCTTTCCAAAAACAAATTGAAACACTTCCTAAAGAGAGATCTAAGATGGAGAGGAGTAACTGGAAGCTACACTAACCTCCAAGGACCAGTCCAGAATTACAATTAAATTATAGAGAAAGCATCGTGAATAACCAACTGAACACTAGCTGGAGAGAAGCCTTATAACCAAGGACAGACAGAAGAAACCACTTCACCACAATGTGACCGATAGGGAGTGTGGAGACACAAGAGGGCTGGCTGGGATCCCACAGGCAACAGCTGAAGACTGGAGGGATATTTCTGTGGCCAGGGAGGTTCCCCTGAGAAGTGTAGGATCTGAACCCCAAGCTGGACTCCCCAGTCTACAGCACCAGAGCCAGGAAAGGAACCCAGATAACATCCAGCTGGGAAAAGCAGCAGGGTTCTGTCTGGCAGGGAGGACAGCTAGAGATGCAGAGCCTCTTAAAGGGCCAACACACAAAATTTTGTTTCCAGTTACTTACCCTGGGCTCCAGCAGAGGGAGAGTAGAGTGGACTAGAGTTGTTTGAGGAGAGTCTGGAGCTGGTGGCTCTGGGGAGAGAACTGAACGAACAGCCACCAGAATCCCTGCTGAGTCATTGCCCATACAGCAGAAGCCACCTTTCTCAGGCAGAGCACTGCCCTCCATGTGGCCTCAGGCTGAAGGGAAACAAGAGCCCTGCCCGCAGGAATTCCTCTGCCCCACCCTGTGGCACTTAAAATGGACTGGTGATTTCAGCTTAATTGGTTTAACAGCTGATCTGTTTAATGGCTGATTAGTTTACAACAAAGGCAGAAAATACAAAGAAGCAGTGAAACTGGGAAGATAAAGAAACAGACCCCAAGTGAAAAAAAAAACAAGAGAATTCTACAGAAGACAACTAGATGAAAGGAAGGCAAGCAATTTATCAGATAGAGAGTTTAGAGTAATGATTATAAGGATATTCAAAAGCATGAAAAAAGACATAGAAACCATAAAAAAGGACCAGTCAGAAATGATAGAGAACCCCAAAGATTCCACTAAGAAACTACTAGAACTGATAAATGAATTCAGAAAAGTAGCGGAATACAAAATTAATATCCAGAAATCAGTTGCATTTTTAAATGCCAGTAACAAACTAACAGAAAGGGAAATAAAAAAAACAATCCCATTAACAATTGCTACAAAAAGAATAAAATACCTAGCAATAAACCTAACAAAGGATGTAAAAGACCTCTACTCTGAAAACTGTAAGACACTGAGGAAAGAAATTCAAGAAGATACAAATAAGTGGAAGCACATACCGTGTTCATGGATAGGAAGAATTAACATCATTAAAAAAATCCATACTACCCACCCTGGCTGATGTATCTCAGTGAATTGAGCATGGGCCTATGAAACATAAGGGTCGCTGGACCAATTCCCAGTCAGGGCACATGCCTGGGCTGAGGGCCAGGTCCCCAGCAGGAGGCATGTAAGAGGCAACCACATATTGATGTTTCTCTCCCCCTCTTTCTCCTTCCCTTCCCCTCTTTAAAATAAATAATATCATTTTTTAAAAAAATCTAATGCAATTCCTATCAAGATCCCAATAATGTATTTCACAAAACTAAAACAAATATTTCAAAAAAACTTACATGGAACAACAAAACTTACATGGAACAACATAGGAACAGTGATCCTGAGAAAGAAGAACAGAGTTGCAGGAATCATGCTCCCTAATATGAAACTGTACTATAAGGTCATAACAATCAAAACAGCATGGTACTGGCATAAAAACAGGCACATAGATCAATGGAACATAATAGGAAGCTCAGAAATAAACTCACACCTTTACAGTCAATTATTATTCAACAGAGGAAGCAAGCACATACAAAAGGCTAAAGATAGTTTATTCAATAAATAGCATTGGGAAAATTGGACAGATATATGCAGAAAAATGAAACTAAACCATCTTCTTACACCACACACAAGAATAAATTCAAAATGGATCAAAGACTTAAATTTTAGACCTGAAACCATAAAAGTCCTAGAAGAAAATATAGGCAGCAAAAATTTGGACATTGCTCATAGCAATTTTTTATTGGATATATCTCCCCAGGCAAGGGAAACAAAAGAAAAAATAAATAAACAAATGGGACTTCGTCAAACTGAAACGATTTTGCCTAGCAAAAGAAATGATCAACAAAATAAAAAGACAACCTACAGAATGGGAGAACACACTCACCCATACATCTAGTAAGGGGTTAATATCCAAAATGCACAAAGTACTTACAAATCTCAACACACACACACACAAAACAATCCAGTTAAAAAATGGGCAAAGGGCCTGAATAGATACTTCTCCAAAAAGGACATACAAATGGCCAATAGACATATAAAAAGATGCTCAAGGTCACTAGTCATCAGAGAAATGCAAATTAATGCCACAATATGAGATAATACCTTACACCTGTCAGAATGGCCATCATCAATAAAACAACAAACAACAGTGCTGGCAAGGATGTGGAGAAAGGGGAACCCTTTTGCACTGCTAACAGGAATGCAGATTGGTGCAATCACTGTGGAAAGTAGTATGGAGTTATCTCAAATAATTAAAAATGAATCTGCCTTTTGACCCAGTGATTCCACTTCTGGGAATATATCCAAAGGAACCCAAAACACTAATTTGAAAGAACATAAGCTCCCCTATGTTCATTGCAGCATTATTTACAATCACCAAGATATGGCAGTAGCCCAAGTGTTCATCAATGGATGAGTGGATAAAACAACTATGGGACATTTACATAATGGAATACTACTTAGTTGTAAAAAAAAAAAAGAAGAAGAAGAAAATTTTACCCTTTGCGACTATATGGATGTACCTGGAGAACATTATGCTAAGTGAAATAAGCCAGTCAGAGAAAGACAAATACCATATGATTTCACTCATTTGTGGAATTGAATGAGTAACCTGAACTAACGAGTAAAATAAATACAGACTCACAGACAGAGAGCAGGATGACAGCTAGTAAAGGGAGGTTAGGGGGTAGAGGGATCGAACAAAAAGGAAAAAGGACTTGCCCTGGCTGGCATAGCTCAGTGGATTGAGCACGGGCTGGGAACCAAAGTGTCCCAGGTTCGATTCCCAGCCAGGGCACATTCCTGGGTTGCAAGCCATAACCCCTAGCAACCGCACATTGATGTCTCTCTCTCTCAAAATAAATAAATAAAATCTTTAAAAAAAAAAAAAAAGAAAAAGGACTCATGGACATGGACAACAGTGTGGTGATTGTTGGGGGCAGGGGGATATGAGGGGACTAAAAGGTAATGTAAAAAACTATAATAAAATTAAATTTTAAAAAATTAAAAAGAAGAAAAAAATAAACACTTCATAGAAATCTCTAGCAGCTGAAGTCTACCTGTCATAGGTGACATAAGTTAACAAAAACAAACTCTCATACTTGGCCTTGGTTACACCATGTGGGAGGTGGACGATAGCTCTCCTTCCTCCCAGAGAGAGAGCCTCTAATCACGTAGCTTCAGACACTGCAGGGCCAAGCAGAGTAGAAAAGGTTGGGTGCTATGCTTTGTTTTGTGTTGTTTTTTTCAGTTAGGGAATACCATTAGCCATAAATACTAGTTATTCACATCCTATTTTTCTTATTATTTTTCTTTATCCTATAGGCAATGAAAAGCCATCAAAGTTTTCTGAACAATCAAATGACATTCTCGAACTTGTGTGTAGAAAGATAACTCTGATGGCTGTGTGAAGAATGAACAAACTGATCGAGAGACAGAAGGTGAAGCAGATAAGGAGCTTCTTACAAAAGATGGTGCCAGGCCAGACCAGGATAAAGGCAGAACGGCAGAGGAAAGGATAGATAAAAGAAACACAGCAAAGAATAAAAGTCACAAGTAGTTAACTGCTGATTGTGGATGAGGGAGAGGGAAACATAGAAATGATGCTCAGAAACCAACTAAAGGAGAAAGACATGCACTGAAAAGCTAGAAAGAATGTATTCTACAATGGTTTTACAGATGCTCGAGAACCTTGCCTGTGTGCCACACTGAATGGTCCACACTCACTAGGACCTGCTCAGATGGCTGGCTGATACCTGCCTCTCAACAAAAGGGGAGAATTGAGCTCATTGTTGTGGCCCAGTAGAAAAAGCACAGATTTGGAGTTGGCTGGGTTAGATTATATGCTTGCCCTTCCTTCTTCCTGCTCCACCCTGAAGTGACCTAGGGCAGGCTACTAATCCTATCAGAGCCCATGCTTTCTGATTCCGAACATGAGGACTATACCCCTCATAGGACTGTTGTAAAAATCAACAGTCCTATGCAGGATGGCACCTACAGCAGACCTGGCACATATCAGGGGCCAAACCATTAGTAACAGTTTTCAGCCACAGAAGTAGTCCCACATGGGACTCAAAGAAAATGCATGACTTTCCCATAGTCTTGCAGTAAGTGAGTAATAAAACCAAATCTCAAAGTCAGTTTGCCTCAAGCAGTCTTCCCCATAAGCAGTATTTCCCAAGCAGCAAGAACACGAGACGCTTCCTCCCACATAGCTTTCTTTCTGTTCTCTGTGTCCCATGCGGACTTTCTTTTCAGGTCCTGAACAATGTCCAAGGCAAAACACTAAAAAAAGACCTTCATTCCCAATAGCAAAACATTTTTCTACTTATACAGTGTCTATTGTTTTCCTTAGCCCATGTAGCAATTTTCCTAATTCTGAATGACACAATGTACCACATTTTATTTTATCAGCTATGAGGGGGGACCCCAAAAATGGGATTTATAAAAAATTGTGTTTTATTCTTACATGTTTAAACTTCAGTCACCTTCAAAGTACTCTCCATTTGATAGAATAGATCTATCAAGATATTTTTTCCACTGTTCAAAACAGTTTTGAACTCATCAATTTTGATGCTTTTTAGAACTTCAGCCATGTTTTGTTTTTCCTCTTCAACATAGGCAAAACAATTCCCTTTGAGGGTTTTTTAAATCAGAAAAACAAAAAAGTTGCTTGGGATGAGATCAGGTGAATAGGGAGGGTGGAGGCACAGAGATTATCCTGTTTTAGGTCAAAAACTGCTGAACACTCAGCACAGTGTGGGCAGATGCGCCCATAAGTCACCCATCATGAAATTGGCAAATGCGTTGAAAGTTCAAAAAACATTTCACTGAAGCAGAATGCAGCCTCTCACAACAATGCCAGCTGGTACACTGATACAGGTTGGTTCCTAGAACACTCACCTAGTGGAAGGAAGCCTGAACTATAAGGGATGCACCTTCTGGAAGATAATTCCAGAGTTTTGTGGAGCCCCCCCACTTGTATTATTATACAACTGTCCAAGAACTTACTGTCTTGAAAGGACATTTTGTGATTTTTTTCTCAGTTCTGTACCTTGTCTGAGCTCAGATTGACAGTTCTTCTGTTCCACATGGTGTTAACTGGGCTTGGTTTTGTGGCTGCATTCAGCTGGAAAATCCAAAATGGCTTCGTTCATGTGTCCGACAGTGTGGCTGGAACAGCTGGGAGCTAGCTGGGTCTCTCTTTTTTCTACATTCTTCAGCTCTGTGGCCCAAGCTTCTTTACAAAACAGCTAGCTCCCAAGGAGCAAAGCAGACATTGCTGGGCCCCTTTGGGCTGGAGCTTAGAAATCCAGAAAGTCACCTCCACCACATTCTGTTGGTCAACACAAATCCCAAGGCTAGGCCAGGTGCAGAGGGAGGGAAATAGATGCTCCCTCCTGATGCACACAGCCTCCCACAAAGACAGAGGAATTATTGGGGGAAATATTGGTGGCCATCTTTGAAAATACGTATTTACCAAACACACTATTTGTAAAATCGAGGCTTCCAAGTCAACAGAGAACTATTTCATTATGACTTTTTAAAAAATATCTCACCCATTCCTCAACAAGGGTAAAATATCTTTTACCTCTGATTTCCAGGAAATATTTATTTCTTTAAGGGTCATAGCGGATTAGATGGTGGCCTTCAAAAATATGTCCAAATCCTTAAAATCTATGGCAGTAACCTTACTCACAAAAAGTTTTTGCAGATGTCATTAAGAAGTTTGAGATCAGATTACCCAGGTGGGTCCTAAATCCAATGACACGTGACCTTCTAAGAGACACAGAGGAGAAAACACACAGAGAAGAAGGTGGTGTGAAGACAGAGGCAGAGATGGAACGTGGTGGTCATAAGAAAGCCAAGAACTGCCACAGCCACCAGAAGCAGAAGGGGGAAGAAGTCTCCCCCAGAGCTGCCAGAAGGAATGGGGCCCTGCCGACTCCTTAACACTCTTGTCCTCCAAGACCCTGAGAGAATAAATTTCTGTTATCTCAAGCCACCCAGTTTTTGGTACCTTTTTATACCAGCCACAGAAATGTAATTCAAGGACCTTCCTTCTTTATAATTCGGGTTAAGTGTCTCCCTCCTGCTTTAGGGCTGTGTTTGGCAGGGCACTCACTGGCTATGACTCACAGCTCCTACCTACCCCGCCCACACAGCAGAGGTACGGAGTGAAGCACTTTACCTGAAAACTCAGCACACCCAGGTTTTGAGCCAGTCCTGACAGGAACATGTAAGATGTTAGAAGCTTCTGTCTCACCAGATCCTTCTGGAAACAGTCTTGGAGCTCCAAGTTCCCAGGGCTGTAGCCCTTCCCTTCATCCATTTGGCCCCCCACAGGGAGGGCTCAGGCTTGGGATCAGGGAGTTCAAGCAATAGCCCCACCACCTGTGAACTTGAATAAACTATGTAAATTCTTGGAGTCCTAGTTTCTTTCTCAGTAAAATTAGATTACATACCTTCCTCTTGGAACTATTTCAAGTATTAATAAAGCATGTAAAGCATCTGGGACATAGTAGGACTCTCAAGAAATGGTGCCTATTTTAACTAATATTCTTTTTTTATCTTTATCATATATTCTTCCATTACCATTTAGTCCCCTTATGCCCCCTCCTCCCAGCGATCATTAACTAATATTCTTATGATCTGCCTTGTCTGCTGTCCACCTGATGCCCCGTGGGGCTGGAGCCATAGTCTGAACCCCAATCTGGTAGGTGAGGTCTCTGACCCCTTCCTAGCTCCTGTCAGCCCCTCCACCCTCCCAAATCAGCTGTCCTCCCTGATGTTAACCTAACTGCTGCACCATTGTTACCTGGCCCACCCTGTAGATTCGACCTACCAGGATTTAACAGTGATGCAAGTCCACTGTCCCTCTGAATTAAGTCAGAATTCGTGGGACCTGGGCATTGGTATTTTTCAAAGCACCACATCATGATTCTACAGACAGCAGGGGTTGAAAACCCATAACGGGAGGTTAAGGCTATTCCTTTTTGGATCAGTACTCCGTGGCCTGGCCCTCCTGGTTCCGACACTCTCCCTTCCCTACTGGTATTGTTCCCAGACTAACAACATCGGTGTCTCCTGGGAACCTATCAGAACAGCAGAATCTCAAGCCCCACTACAGACCTGCTGATTCAGAAATTCTGAGGTAGGGCCCAGCATTTGTGTTTTAACAAACCCTCCGGGTAATTCTGAGGCACACAATCTGAGATGTGTGGCCCTAGTGTATTTCAGTGAAAGTTCACACTATCTAGTAGCCTCTGAGATAAAATGAAAAACCCTACCTGGGGTTCTACCAAAGGTGCTGGTAGCGCCCTCTGCAGGCCATGCAAATAGAAATACACCAGACCTTTTAGAACAGGGACCTACATTCCGCCTCACAAAGGGCAGAGCTCCTAGCAGCTGATACACAGGGTGTGCCCAGCCTGTGGCTCCACAAGCCCACAGCCCTAGCAGCCTGGCCACTCTGCTGCAAGCAACAAAATCGATGCAATGAAATTATCTACAAGGTCAAAAATCTGAGTCTGAACTATAAAAGTACAGCATTTGACATTTATACTGCCAACTGCTTTCTATAGCATCTCAAATATTTAACAAATAGCACCTCCTGATATTTAATTTTTCAGGGTTAACAATGTATTTGATGTTCACAGGATGTGGAGTCAGATATCAACCTTACCCTGATCGTAAATTCTGCATTTATCTTACCAGGACCTTGTGAGCTAGGCTATAAAAGGATGTCAGGCTTACAGGATTCAGAGCTAAGTGCCAGCATGCCATGACTGGGCATTTCTTGCTGTGACCCACCCTGGAGGAGACACAAAGCAGATCCTCAGACTCTTGGGCCCCTCCTTATAATGGTTCTGCCAGATTCTGTTATTAAAGCTTCCTCCTTAATTACTGACATATGTGCAATTCAAGTTACTTTCTTGCAATTATGTTATTCAGCAATAATTGGATTTCTAGTTTTAATTGGGCCTTAAATTAGCGACAGCTTTCATGAAAGCCATTACAGTGATTTCTAACTACAGTTTTTGCTGCTTTTTGAGTACATTATATTTCAAACAGAGTGATTCACCAGTAGAAGTCACAGCTGCAAGGAACTCTTACATGGTCTCCTATTAATGATTACAAGTTGGGTGCTATTCTGTTGCACCTAAACTTTTGCTGCAAATACCATCCACTGATCATTGTTTTGTCACAAGGAAGTCTATCTCCTGCTCAGGGTTTAACAAGCACAAAATTCTGTTTGTGACAAAGACCCAGCCATGCAACCAACTATTTAGCATGGTTAAATGGGACAAGAGTCTAATTTTTTGCCACCTGCTACTGCAGATAAACACTTGAAACTAATATAAAATAAAAGAAAATCACATTATTTTTCAATGCTATTGAAATCAACATTTTGTTACAGAAAGCAATATCCCATTGGTATCTTCTTTTCCTAAAAGGACTGTCTACTCAAATCAGCCCAACAAGTATGTGCTGAGTGTCTGCCATGCGCTAGTTATTGCAAAGGACACTAAGCTAGTGAGAGACAATGCAGTGATGTGTTAAGAGTATGAATGAGTCAGGCCACCTGTTAGAACTCCAGCTCTGCTACTTCCTGCCTCTGTGACCTAAGGCAAATGGCTGAATCTCTCTGAGGTTCTATTTCCTCATTTATAAAATATATCTCAAGGTTATGTGGATTAAATGATTTACTCCATGTGAAGGACTTTTAAAGTACCAGCCACATGGTAAGCACGTACTAAATGCTAGTTCTATTACTCAGGCTCAAGGCAGCCAGGACTTTACCTCTATTGCTCATCACTGTATTTCCTGCCTCCAGAGTGGTGGCCAATAGATGATAAATGGCAGGCGCTTTTGGTCTAATAAGAAAATCCAGGACTACAGGAAATGCCCTAAGAATGAAGAGATTCAAAGGAGAGTAATTTTGTCTACTTTGGAGTATACCAGTCAGGACATTGGTAGAAAATGGATGGAACATTCAAAAGGAATAATTGAGGAACATTTCATGAAACCACCTCTCACAAAGTAAGGTATGGGATAAATTCAGAAAAATGAAAAATATGGTAAAGCACTGCAGGGTTAGCAATGGCAGAGCACCATTACCCAACCCCAGCCCCAACCCAGGCCTGGAAGGTACTGGAAGGACCTGAAAGGGTGGAAGCTGTGGAGCAGGGCCTCTGAGAGGAACTGCAGCCTTCAGCAACCAGTGCAGTCTCTGCCGCCTGCAGCCACACAGGGAGGGAGCCAGAGCAATAATTACCCTGCCCTTCATAACACTCTTGCTCTTTGATCTTGTCCTGTTGTCCAGACCCAATCGGAAGCAAGAGGGCAAATGACATCACCCACACAGGTCAGCTTCCAAGGCACAGAGCAGAGTGGAGAGGAGTGGAGAGTGAATGTGAAGAAGTAAATGAAGAACATTTGCCAAAGGGGGAAATTAGGAAAAGACTTGGTAGGGGTGGAATTAAAAATAAACCTTTAAGCAAGGTTGGAGTATACAAGGTGAAGTTGAAAGGGTTGGGAAAGGTAGCCCAGATGGAAAGAACAACATGGGTGAATTGAGATAGGGAATGGCAAGACAGGTTTAGGAGTCACCATCCAATTTGATTGTGGAATAGGGCACAAGTTTGTAGTAGAGAGAACATTGAAATGATAGATTGGGCATTGTTGGTGGGAATGTAGACCGGTGCAGCCACTGTGGAAAGCAGTATAGAGATACCTCAGATAATTAAAAAGGGAGCTACCTTCTGACCCAGCAATCCCACCTCTGAGAATAGATCCGAAAGAACCCAAAACACTAATTCAAAAGAACATAAGCACCCCTATGTTCATTGCAGCGTTATTTACAATTGCCAAGATATGGAAGCAGCCCAAGTGCCCGTCACTAGATGAGTGGCTAAAACAACTATGGGACGCTTACACAATGGAATACTACTCAGCTGTAAAAACAAAAAAGAAGAAAATTTTACCCTTTGTGACTGTATGGATGCACCTGGAGAACATTATGCAAAGTGAAATAAGCCAGTCAGAGAAAGACAAATACCATATGATCTCACTCATATGTGGAATCTAATGAACAAACTGAACTAACAAGCAAAAGAGAGACAGACTCAGAGAGAGCAGGGTGACAACTATGCTGGGGGTTGGTTAGGGGATAGAAGGATTGAGCAAAAAGGTAAAAGGACTCATGGACATGGACAACAGTGTGGTGATTGTTGAAGGTGGGGTACAAGGGGTTTAAATGATAATGGAAAAATACAATAAAAAATCAAAAAAGGAAAAGATAGTTTGGAGATTCTCACACAATGTCTCAAATGACTGAGGACTTGACTTTGGAGGCAGCAGCGGCCTCTAAAGTTTGGGGTGTAGTAGATAAAGATCAAAGCTATGATTCAAAAAGTCTGAATTTACATGTGGTGCATCAGGAAGACTGGAAAGTGAAAAGACCAGAGCTAGTAAGGTGACTGTTTTGTACAATGGTCCAAGGCAGAGAGAAATGACGAATGAACTCAGGTGGGAGCAACAGGAATGGGGCTACGGGAACATGTGGGTTAGATAGAAGGTGAGGGTGGGGAGCCAGAATTCAGAAAAAGTTAAAGATTTTTTTTTAAATGTCTGACATGGATGGCTGAATATCTAGGAGGAGAAAGGCAAGCATAAAAGTAGGTGTGAGATGCTTCAGCTGTTGGGGGCAGAAGAGTAATAGCAAGGAAGTCACTGGGTGTCTGCTCCCATACGTACTCGCCACCGATCTTGTACAGACACCTCTCAATCCCAGCCAGCTGGATTCCACCCCAGCTCATTTCCGCTTGTGCTCATTCTTGTTACTCTGGCAGCCTACCCGGTTAACCTGATGTGCTTTCTTGGCTCTGTAATCTTTGATATCTGCCTCATTTCCAGGTCCCTGCCTCCTTACTGTCCTGAAGCTCAATCTTGGTTCTAAGCCCACCTCCGGTTAATCTCAGGCATTTGAGGGACTTGTGTTCAGGGACCCACTCAGCACTGGATCCATGCAAAGCAATGCTGTCCTGCAGAACTGTCCACGATGATGGACATGTTCTATACTGGCACGCCCATTAAGGTAACTGCTAGCACAGATGGCTATTGAGCACTTGAAATGCGGCTAGTGAGACTGAGATAGTGAAGTTTTAATTTTATTTAATTGTAATTAATTCTAATATGGATAGCCTCAGGTAGGAAGCTCATTTCAGTGTGGAAGATGGAAAAGAATGAAGGTTTGTTAGATTTTGAATTTTTAAACAGATGTTGCTGGAAATAGCCCTAGGGGAAACTATGGCAAGAATAAAGTGTGTCTTTAGCATGTTTTCAGCTTCACTTCTACTTCCTTTCCCCAAACCTATATATCATGTCAGAAGCTACTTTCTGAGCTTCCCGAAGCAGAGCTCAGCCCTGACCCGCTCTGCCCCACCCTGCCTCTCCTTGGGACCTCTCTGGTGTGTGTCAAAGACCCCAGGACTTGTGCTGCACCAGGCTGGGATTGAGAACTAGGTGAACAAAACAAGGAGAGGGAGACAGGGCCACGGAGGGGGCCACAGCCAATCAACTGAAACTGTCCAGCTGACCTCCAGAACAAAAATTCTAAATCTCACCATAGATCGTACTCTAGGTTTTTTCCACAGCATTTTTCATGTTCTAACACACCAAATAATTTAGTTATGTGTACTATTTAATGCTCTTCTCCCCACAAAGAATATAAGCACCACAAGGGCAGGAAATTTTGTCTGTATAGTTCACTAATATATCAAATTACCTGCAGCAGAGTCTGTTGAATGAATGAATTGGACCAGGCGAGGAGACAGGGATTGTGACAAGTGACACATAATTTCATCAAGATTCTAGGATCCCAGCCCTGACAAGTGTGGCTCATTTGGTTGAGCATCATCTCACAAAGCAAAAAAAAATGCCAGTTGGATTCCTGGTCAGGGCACATGCCTGCATTGCAGGTTTGGGTCCCCGGTTGGGGTGCACATAGCAGGCAGCTGATTGATGTTTCTCTCACACATTGATACTTCTCTTCCTCTCTTTCTCCCTCCCCTTCTCTCTCTCTAAAAATAAATAAATAAAATATTAAAAAGAAAACATTCTAGGATCCCAGATAATAGGTGAATACAAGAAGTAGAATTTATTTCAAGACTAGACCAAAGGGTGAGACCCAGGAGCACCCCCAAAAGAATAGTAGTTGCCTGACCACAAGGGTAGGAAGGACTATGAAACCAACCCTGAGCCCAGGAAAAATGAGTGTTAGAATTGATTAGTTATGTCTGCCATGAGTGCAGGAGGGATGGTCTAGAAGCCCCATGTCTGTCAGTCTTGACTGGTGGGACAGCAGGGACTTCTCCCTGCACTCCTTCCTGGCACAGGTGACACCATGGACGACCTTAGTAATCTAGTGAAGCCTGAACTCCTCTTTATAAAAATAGTTTTGAAAGTGTTAAATAAAATACAGAATATTAAAAGAAGGCAAAATATAGGGTGGGCAACAGTAACTTTACAGTTGCTCATGTGGAAAATAACACAATATTTAATAAATAGCAATACAAGCATAAATTCTGTTTTGTGTACTCACAACTATAAACCTACTTTTGCCCCAACCTGTAGATTGAAATATGGTTATCAAATATTTTTAATAAATTTATGATATAGTAATATACATGGTTCTTTATTAATGCTTTAAGTAATAAACTAGAGACAAGTATAATAACTACCATAATTTTGGAGTGGTATTAAGTGAAAATATTATTCTGATATATCTATAATAATGTGATTTGAAAAAATCTGTGATTTTTTTTTTGCTGACAAAATCTCTTCAGGTTTATTGCCTACATTTATAGTTGAAGAAAATACTAAATTTTATCTAGAGGTGTCCAAGTTCATGGTTACCATGAATTAATCATCCCTGGCCTAGTCTAATGACACCTATTTCCACCTCCCCAGTAGGCAGAGAGATGCTACTAAAAGCAAAACTTACAAGGCTTCAGTAAAGGTGTGTTGATTCAGAAGCCATTACCTTTCACTTGGTGGGAGAATGTGGTTGAGCTAATCAGACTACACACAGTCATGAGAAAGATGATCACTGGTAACTTATAGAGACTATCTCATTAATCTATAGTCAGTCTTTATAAAATTTATTCATGAAATATGAATAAATTCATTTCAGGAAATGTGTATTGAGCATATACTATATGCAAGGCACTATTTTAGATACTGGGGATATATCAGTAAACAAAATAGACCCCCCAAAAATCCCTTCCCTCATGAAACTTAGGTTCCAGAAGAGGGCAGTTGCGGGACGGGGCGGGGGGGGGGGGCAGTAGCATAGTCAGACAATAAACACGAACAAATTATATAAATGATGTCATACATAGGTACATAATAGATGCTATAAAAAATATATAGAACATTGTATAGAGAGCCAGAGAGAGAATTGCAATTTTAAATGGAGTAATCAGGGTAACACTTATTAAGAAGGTGAAGTTGACATTTAATAAAAGACTTGAAGGACATGAAATCAACCACACTCTCTTGAAAAATGAGTTCTCTTATCCCAAGTGGCCATGTTCTTCTTGGGTCAATAGGCAGCCTGGTTTCATGAAAGCCACGCAAGAATGCAGGTCCCTGTCCTCTCTTGGCCAGTTGACTTTCCCCAGACCTGGTTTCCTCAGCTGTGAACAGAGAGTTGGTCTACGTTAACTCTAGGGTGGGGGAGATGCATCAGGGGTCCTGAAGGGAGACAATACTAGACACCAAGTAGCTGAAAACTGGAATCACTTTCCCACCTCAACTTTGGGTCTGTTTTATACAATGCAAATCAGATTTTGTGTGAAAAATTCTCACTACGAACCCCCCAAAAAGTCTGAAAGCCATTAAATAATGATTATAATTATAACAATTATTCAAAAGAAAAAACCCACAATGCTGTATGCCGCTGCCTTGATGCCTCACTTCTCACACAGCTTGCAGGGATTTCACTGCTGCTTTAGGCTTGATTTCCTTAGTTTCCACACGGAAGTATTTATAATGATGCTAATGAGTTTCAAAGCAAGTCAGATAAAATGCACATCTGGGGTAGGACTGTGAGTTCCTAGAAGACGCAAGTTTCGAGTTAGGGAACTGCATCGTGCAGCTTCAGGAGAGGCGGCTGCCCCGGGAAGGTGAAGTGCAGCCTTGCCCCTCCCAGCCCCCAGCTGCCCCAAACACCCCTGCCTGCCCCACTGATGCAGTCCAGGTTGATTTCATCTGATTATCCCCGCTGAAAATAGTCCTCCAGCACACACACATGCACACTCACACACACGCTCACCTAGAGGAATTTTCTAATAGGCGATAGATCCTCAGGACAGGGTCCCGTTCAGTCAGATGTCAGACATAGCATACCCACATAACTGATTATACCGCTCTCCCCATAAATATTCCACCACCGAGGAAGAGATTTACGATATTGTATCTTCAGTTCAATTTTCAGAACGATTTACAGCTCACACACATCCCAAAACTTATTACCAACTGCATTATTTGAAAACAAAGCGATAACTTGCTCTCCTCCGAGAGGACCAACAGAGCCTTCGGCGGCGCGCTCTATCTCTCTCTTCACCATCTCCGCTCTCCTCTTGAGAGAGTGTATATATCGCAAATCTCTTAAGTGAAATTACGAAGTACACATGCTACACAGTGCTCGTTGTCTATTAAGTGAAAAGCCTTCAGAGGACCACATATTTGTCTTCAAACTGGGAACCTTCACAGGACTTCACAAGAAACTCAGAGGCCTAAAGCAGAGATTGGGCTGAGAAACAATGAGCCTCTCAGAGCGTATTCCTGCAGATACAAAGTGGTTTACTAATATCTGACACCGAGGCACAGATGTTGACTTTAGCCATTCATCATGTTCTACTGTCCCCTGACTTTGTGGCTTAGATTCCTGTCCTTAGCCCTTCCAGTGAGAACTTGCAGCAGTGTTCCCAAGCCCTGGCTGCCCATCAGAACCCTGGGGAACTTTAAAAGAAATACTGGTCTCCAGTCACGTATTTAGCACATCTCGCTTAATTGATCTAGGGTTGGGACCAGACATCACCATTTTCAAACGCAGAGCCCCTCAGATGATTCCAGTGCAGCACAGATGAAAACCTCTGACTTCAGGTCCCTGAGCTTCAGTTTCCTCAGCTGTGAACTACAGTTAGTAAGCACTTACTTTAACAAGTTGTGTGAATTGTTAACCATCGTAGCTCACACTAGTACCTGGTATGCATTAGTACGTCAATAAGTGTGAGTTGAATTAACCAGTGAGTAAACAAATACCAAGCTCTAGGCATGGTACTACATGGTAATCATCAGTAAATGAGAGCTAACACTGTTACTCAAAATGCTTTCAAAACCTTTAAATTTACAGTTTTTACCAACAAAAATGTTCATGTTTGACTCTTCTTTCCCATTCAGGAGGCATTGCTTTCTTCCAGGACCAGAGTTTTGTTGCATTATCACATAAGAAGAACTATGAAATCAGCCACACAAAGAAATACCATCATTCAGCATCTTCATGCATCTTTTTATCCCATGTTTTCCTATGTCCTGTTTCAGTCATATGTCGGAGAACAAACACATTCCTCATTTACTGAGAATGTATTTACCCCCATGACTAACTTCATATTGACATGGAAGAAGAAAACAATGCCCCTAAACTCAACATGCTTCCAAAAACTGAGCAAAAAACCTTTGTTCATGGAGGCAAAATCACAAAAGGAAAAAATTTTAGAGAGTTCCTCTTCATTTTAGTGCCAACAGCATCAAAGTCCTTTGCTGTTCAAGCAGGAGTGGAGCACCAGTCATAACTCTAAATGAGATGCACCCCTTGTCATGCACACAATGCAATCATGTGGGCCCATCTCATCCACCTGTGCCAACAGCCACGCAGTCTGTCTGCTGCAGAAGTAGCCCCGAAGATCAGTACTGGTGATGAAGGCAGCTAGAAGAATCACTGCCCCTGAGCTGAGCTCCTGGGACAATAATGGATGCAACTGCAGACTCAGTCACCAGAGAAGGGGAATGCTGCAAGAGTAGCCAGTGATGTGGCTCACACAGTGAATCAGGCCATTTACTTGAGCGTCATCCCTCCTTCTTCCTTCTGTTTTCTGAATGTGAATCTCTCCACATCACTTAGGTGGCCCTGTGATTCGCTTATGCTAAATCTTCCTTTTAAAACCAGGTACTTCGCAGTCGTGTTCTAACAGTTTCACGTTTCACTCCGGTTTGGTCCCTGTGAAAGCCAACTTCAGACTGCTCTTTAAAACAGGAATACTTTTCCCTCCCTCCGCCAATCAGGTCAGCCCCCGACACGTTGTTCTGAGATGCATGTTCCCCCAGGACTGCCTCCCACACTTGCATCTTTGAAAAATATCTATAATAAAAATTCAAATACATTCCAAAGTGAACATAAATAAAACATAATTTCCTCCAAATGATTTATAAAATACTAAAACATTCACTTCCCTGTCTTTCTGCCTGTCAAGAGAACCACCGCACACACATCCTTGGGGGGTGGAGCCGCTCCACTTTCCCCTGCAGAACCTTCCCCAGGCGCTGCCTTGAAGATAAATACCCAGAAGCCTGCCGCTTCTCCCGGAATGTCGATCTCACTTTACCCATCAAAGCATCCAATGATGCTCTCCATTAGTGAGATGGTATAACTCTACATAAACTCCTCAGAGGGTCCTAATTTTAGCGAAAATGCTCAGATGTAAACAGGATGGCAACAGGTGGGGGGCAAAGGAGTGGCTCACCTTACAGGATTTTACTGTAGCCCCAGTCTTAGGGAAGGCACTGTGGAGATAAGATCACTCCCCACCCCACCTCCGCCTTTCCGGTCCCCTGCCAATGCCCAGTGCCCTGCCTTGGTAACCACGGAGACGCCTAGAGTCTTAGGCTTTCATTGCCATGCACGGAATCCCCAGGAGGGCCTATGAAAACACAGGGTTCTGGGGCCCACTTCTGAGTTCTGATACAATAGGTCTTGGGGAGAGCCTGAGAATCTGCATTTTTTTCCAGCTTTATTGAGATATCATTGACATAAAACATTTTGTAAGCCTGAGGTGTACAATGTGATAATTTGATATATTGAAATGTATATATTGTAAAGTGATGACCATAATAAGGTCAGTTAACACATCCATCACCTCGCATAGTTGCCATTTTTGTGTGTGTGATAAGAACTTTCAAGATCTACTCTCTCATCAACTTTCAAGTATGCAGTACAGTATGGTTAACTCAAGTCACGAGGTTGTACATTAGATTCCCAGAACTTACTCATCTTACAACTGGAAGTTTGGACCTTTGCCCACCTTCACCCATTTCTCCCAACTTCCCCATTCCTCACCCACCCTGACAACCACTAATCTATGCTCTGTTTTTATGGGTTCTGTGTTTTTAAATTCAACATATGAGTGAGATCATAAAGCATTTGTCTTTCTCTGTCTGACTTAACAAGTATTTCACTTAGCATAATGCTCTTTGTCCATCCACAGAGTCCCAAATGGTGGGATTTCCTTCTTTTTAAGGCTGAATAATATTCCGTTGTCTGTCTGTGCATGTATAGGTATATCCAGAAGTGGGATTGGTAGATCATGCGTTAGTTCTATTTTTAATTCATTGAGTAACCTCCATACTGTTTTTGTAGTGTCTGCACCAATTTAGATTCCCATCAACAGTGCACAAGTGCTACTTTTTCTCCACATACTCATCAACACTTATTATTTCCTTTCTTTTTGAGAACAGCCATTCTAACAGGTATGAGATGACATCTCATTATGGTTTTGATTTGTATTTCCCTGAAGGTGCGCGACGTTGAGTGCCTTTTCATGCACCTATTGGCCATGTATGTATGTTCTTTGAAAATGTTTACTCAAGTCCTTTGCCCATTTTTAATCAAATTATTTGTATTTTCGCTACTGAGTTTTATGAGTTCCTTATATACTTTGGATATTATACATTTATGAGATACATATATGATTTTCTGCCATTCTGAAGGTTGTCTTTTCATTTTGTTGACTGGTTCTTCTATTGTGTAGAAGCTTTATGGTTTGATATAACCCCACTTGTTTATGTTTGCTTTTGTTGCTTGAGCTTCATGTCATAACAGAAAATCACTGCCAAGGCCAATGTTAGGGACATTTTTCCCTATTTTTTTCTTCTAAGAGTTTCATGACTTGGGGTCCTCATTTAAGTCTCTAACCCATTTCAAGTTATTTTTTTGTGAGTGGTATAAGATAGGGTCCAGTTTCATTCTTCTGCATGTAGGCATCAATTTTTTTAGCACCATTTATTGAACAGACTGTCTTTTCCTCATTGAGTATCCTTAGATCCTTTGTCTGATATTAGCTGATGCTATGTGCATGGGTTTATTTCTGGGATCTCTACTCTGCTCCATTGATCTACATGTCTGTTTGGGGGCCAATACCATACTGTTTCTTATTACAATAGCTCTGTAGTATAGTTTGAAATCAGGACGTATAATGCCTCCAGCTTCCATCTTCTTTCTCAAGGTTGCTTTGGCTATCCAGGGTCTTTTCAGGTTTCATACAAATTTTAGGATTTTTTTTCTGTAAAAAAAGGTCATTAGAATTTTGATAGGGATTGCACTGAATCTATAGATGGCTTTGAGTATTATGGACATTTTATCAATTAGCATATTAGTTCTCTTAATCATTAACATGAGATATCTTTCCATATATTTGTTTCTTCTTCAGTCTTTACCAACGTCTTATAGTTTTTAATGTACAGATCTTTCACCTCCTTGATTAAATTTATTCCTAAGTACTTTATTGGTTTTGATCCTATCGTAATGGGTTTGTTTTCTTTATTTCTTTTCCAGATAGATTACTGTTAATGTATGGAAACATACCTGATTTTTCAATATTGATTTTGCACCCTGCAACTTTACTGAATTTGTTTATTCTAACAGGGTTTTTTGGTAGATCCCCTAGAATTTTCTATATATAAGATAATCTGAAGAGACAATTTTACTTCTTTCTTTTCTTTTTTTAAATGTTTTGAATTAAAGAACATGAACAGAACATTCTTTTTATTTTTTAAGATTTTATTCACTTATCTTTAGAGAGGGAAGGGAGGGAGAAAGAGAGAAAGAGAGACATCAATGTGCAGTTGCTGGGGGCTGTGGCCTGCAACCCAGGTATGTGGCCTAACTGGGAATCGAACCTACCACACTTTGGTTCACAGCCCATGCTCAATCCACTGAGCTACAGCAGCCAGGGCTACTTCTTTCTTTTCAATGTGGATGCTTTTTATTTCTTTTCCTTGCCTAAATGCTGTCTAGAATTTTCAGTACTATGTCAAACAGGAGTGAGGAGAGTGCATACACTTGTCTTCTTTAGAAGTGGACACACACTGATCTTAGAGGAATAGCTTTTACATGAGTACAATGTTAGTTGTGGGTATGTCCTCTATATCCAATTTGTTAGAATCTTCACTTCTAACAAGTTCCCAGATGATACTGATACTGCTGGGCTTGGAACCACACTTTGGGAACGACAGCTCATCTAAGTGCTCAGGGATCAAGGCTTCCTTGATGGGACTCAGGGAAGAATGAAGTTGTGCTCAGAACAATTCAAAATGTACCAGACCTGGTCACATTATATTCCATAAAAAGATTCCAGGGCTATATGATTCCTGGGGGGTTCTACACACACACACATACAGGAAGATTCATGACACACTAGGACTAATTCAAAATAAATTAGATATGTGATGGATTCTTCCCTTTGAGTAACTCACAGAGTAGTTAAATAAAAGTTACAAAAATAAAAAGAAAAATGCAAAACATGCATTAGAGAAGTAAGCAATGAACTGCCCAACAAAGTTAGGAAATTTTAAATAAGGAGGTGACCCTGGACCCAGGACTTGAAGGGTAAATTGGAGCAGAAAGGTGAAGTAGGGAGTTCCAGGCAATCAAAGGGCATCTGAGAGCTGAAGGAGCCTGATACGCGCAGGAAATTAAAACATGCCATGTGTACTTGCGGGAATGTTCGGAGACTAGTGTGTGTAGGTCCTTAAATGTCAACCTACGGAGTTGAACCATGTAACAACCAAAGGATTTTTCATGTCAGATCTGTGCTCACATGGGAGACCAGCACACTGTCCTTCTGAAATCACCTTTAGGCTCCTGTCCAGTTCCAGCTGTCTTCAGTCTCCAGAGACATCCTAGGGTATGAGAAAGCATTAGCCACAGAAATTAAACAGACTCAATAAATGAACAGAGAAATTAAGATACAAAACAGAGACCACCCAACAAGCTGCTATCTGGAGGCTCCTGCACACAAGGGTAAGATCTGCCTCAGACCCGAGAACTTTACGTGGCCAGATATTGGCAGGAATTCTCAGAGCCGGGCTGTATGGTCAGCCATCCATGCGTGTCAGCATGCGGGTATTCTGTTGGTAATTATGAGGCTATGCAGACTGCTTGATGTACGGCCACTGAACTGAACACAAACATGAGTCAAGCACATAATTAATGATAAAAAGTATTAAGATAGTTACTGTATGGGTATAAGTTTTGCAGTCACAACTCAGATGTACATAAACAAATAGAACTTTTAAAAAATCATTTCCCTATAACTCAACCTACCTCAGCTCTCAAACCTACACTTCACCTGAAGTAGAAAACCTTGCTTAATCACTCACAGGAAAACTCAGCCAATTCAGACTTCTCACCCTCTCCTTTTAACTCTTTTTTGCCCAGGTATTATGTCAGTCGTGGGGCTTCGGCAGCCTTCCTGTGTACTGGAAGATGGCACCCTTCCCCATCTCCATCTTCTGGTCATATGCTGCGTCCACTACTAATACATCTTGCAGGATGTTCATGCCCTTTGGTCACTAACCACACTGCTGCTGAACTATACAAGCTGTCTGTCCCCTGCTCTCTGCGCACTGGGGCCCTGCTGGTCACCTGCTTCCTGCTTGTTTAGATCTCTAGGCCTCTCAGATCTCCTGGCCACTGTCAGCCCCTGCTGCACCCCTCTTCAGGACACAGAAACCCTCTTTACTCTTCCACACTACTTCAGGGCCCAGGAAACTTGACTATTATGGGCTGTCAAGTCTTTTCTCCTTATGTACACTACTCTGTCATTCTTATACTGGGGACCTAGTTGATACAGGGGATGCTAGGTCTAAGAGGTTCCCGTTTTCTCAGGCTTCACCCAGAAAACAAAGCACACATACCCCTGCTCTGGACCTCCCCCCAGACCTCTCCGGGCTTTCTACTGTCTAACCCCTGCCAAGGACTCATCCCAGGAGGTGTGGGATCCCTTCTCCAGCACCCACCAGCCCTGGGTATAGCCCCTCCCACCTACCTCCTACCACCAACTGATTGAACTTATATCTCTTTTTGAGCAGTAAAATCTGTTATCTAAAAAAACAATCAACCCCATCTACCTTGGAATTATTTGGACGATGTACCTTGGTCATTCTTTTATTACTGAATATCTACTATTGTAACAAATATGTCCTAGGCACTTAGGATATATCAAAAAACAAAACATGCAAAAAAATATCTGCACACTGAAGTTTATACTAGTGGGAGAAGGCAGACTATGAACAGCAAATATAAAATATTGTATTATCACATTGAGTACATCTTATCATATACTTCTCATAGGAGACTATATGATAAGATTATACAGCATGCTTACTAAGTAAAGACTGTATTAGAAGACAATGAGTGTTATGGAAAAAGAATCCCACTGCTAGAGGCTGAATGCAAACCACCCCTCAGGTTCTGGGGTGCGGGGTCCTGGCACCAGCAGGTTTTCAAATCTCCCGAGTGATTCTAATGTGCAGCCAGATGTGAGAACCACTGCCTTTGTCCACGGAAATCATCATCATTGCTCTGTGGGAATTCTCTCTTGTCTTATTAATTTCTCTACTCATTAACTCACTCAATAAATTCAATAATTCCTAAGAGGGTAGGTAGGGGGTGGAGGGATCGAGTAAAAGGGGAAAAGGACTCAGGGACACGGACAACGGTGTGGTGATTATGGGTGGGGAGGGGAGTATAAGGGAACTAAAGAGTAATGGAAAAAACACAATAAATGTGTTTGTGCACCCAAAATTTAAAAGTTATAATAATTCAATAAATGTTTATTTATTAAAATGCAGCCCCTCCACTTTCCAGGCTTGTTCTAAACACCAGGGATAGTGAAGAAATGAGACAAGGTCCTTCCTCTCATGCTGTCTGCATACCAGAGGATTGTTTCTTCCATTCATCACCTCGTTTAATTCTCACAGCACACACACGCAGTGCGATCACTCCACTTCCCAGGGGAGGAAACTGAGTCTTCACCAAGTTAAGAAACTTGCCCAAAGTCCTACGACTACAAAGCGACAGCGCTGGGACTCACACCGAGGTCTCGGGAATCCAAAGACCACATTCCTGCAACCTGTCTCGGCGCAACATTTCCCAGTGGAAGGCCTTTATTCATGCTTCTCTCCATTTTATTTCCAACACTTCATAATGGACCAGTTTTGTGACAGAATTTAGCAGAATCAAATTTGAACACCTCAAAATTGTGTAATTGATTACATTCAGTTTCCATCACAAATTACTAATTTGATTCACACTTGCTAATGTGACACCTGAGGGAAGGAGACATGGGTGGGTGGTTAGGCCTTAATGACCTATAATATATGTGCTAATCGTGTAAAATAAGTGTGATTTTAAATTCCCAGGTGGGCTATGATTAGACAGGCCACATAGCTATCATTTATGTACCTGTTGGACACCTGAAAATTATTGTAATCAAGCCTGGTAAATTCTGAAATTAATTTTCATTAAATCTCCCCATATGAGAGATACACTGAGGGTATCTCGATGTATTATATGAGATATTCTCAATGAATATCTCATGCGTTGAGATGTGTATCTCACACGATACATCATGCATGATATGAGATCATCTACTTTTAGAAGTTCTAAATCTTTTATCATCATTTCACATTCAATACAACTTTGAGTTTTTTTAAAGACATATGCTATTCTGGCTGAATTGTGCCCCCAACCAAATTCTTATGTTCGCACTCTAGCCCAGTGCCACAGGATGTGACTGCATTTGAAAACAGGGCTTTTAGAGCGGTGCCTGAGTTAAAATGAGGCCATTAGGATGTGCCTCAGCCTTCTGTGACTGGTGCCCCTACAAGAAGAGGAACTGCGGACACACAGAGAGACTCTGGGATGCGTGCTCACACAGGAAACAATGGAGAGAGGAAGCAGTGAGAAGGCCGCCATCTGCAAGTTAAGGAGGGGGGCCACAGAAGAAACTAAACCTGTCGACACCTTGACCTTGGACTTCTAGACTCCAGAACTCTGAGAAAATCATTTTCGGCTGTAAAACACCCAATCTGTAATATTCTGTTATGGCAGCTGTAGCAAACTCATGCACGTGCATACTGTGTTCAATTGAACAAATAATTACCTTTCTCTGTCTGACATAAAAATATCCTCTTGGCATACACCATGGACCCTTTCTTCAAGGAATTTACAGTCTCTCAGAAACACACACGTGGATGAGACAATTAGAGAATAATAGCAGGTCCAGTAGAGGGGCTAAGTGCTACCCTGAGGCGATCAAAGCCAAGCGAGATCAGCATGGGTCAGAGAAAGATTGCAGTTAAAAAAGAAGAGAAGGTTTTTTTTTTTATTTTCACTGAATTTATTGGGTTGATGGATACAATTAGAGCTTAAATGATTATAAACTTTTTAAAACACACACACAAAGAACAGAAGGGAAGGCACTGGGTTGGGTGGGGCTGTGGTGAAGTGGACAACAGTACAGAGTAAGAAAGGATAACGGACAGTAACACACAGCGGTGAGGAGTCTGTGGTTTGGAGCCACCACTGCCAGGTGCCAGATACGCGACCTTCAAGTGAGGAGACGGCACACCTTGCGCGGCTGCAGCGCAGAGCAATCTGCGGGCATGTGTTACATTCTCAGTGAGTATGACGAGAGTATGGGGAGGGCAGTGATGAGAACCTCGCTCAGAAAAAAAGACAAAGATTTAGCCTGAGAAATAATGAAAGATAAAGGACATCTTTGCTGAGGAAAGATGCTAACCTAAGGTTAGCATCTAGGTTTGAAGCTAACCTAAATCCTCCCAATAAAAAAGGTTTTCCCTGAAAGGAATATTTTGCTTCCAAATTGACAGTACATCAGTATAATAATAGCTGACATTTGCTGAGCACTCAGGCATGACAAGCTCTATTTTGAACACTTCACATGTATGAATTGCTTATATATGTTCATAATAATTCATTGAGGTCAGTCTGATAATAATCATCCCCACTTTAAAGATGAAGAAACTGAGGTGGACAAGGTGACACACACATCCCACAGTTACACCGTTAGTAATGGAGGAGGGATTCAGGCACAGGCAGGTCCATCCAAAAGGACCTGAATCCCACATTGCACCCACACTCTGCTCAAAAGCACCTACAGGGCTCCATGCAAAAGAGCTCTTAGAATCCACACCAGAGAGGCCCTAAGTTACCCAAAATCATGCAGCAGCCAGTGGCAGTGCCAGAACATGAAGTCCTGTGAATGGTCCATGCCCTTCTCTGGCTACACCCTGGCTTTCGCTCTTCAAAATGCATAAAACTGGAAATTTTCAGGGAAGGTCTTTTTTTTTCCAGAAAAATACATACTCTATAACCCTCCCAAAGAATTCTGTTGGTTTTCATCAGACTCTGGGTACTTCCTACTTCTCCATGTGACTTAGTAACTGTCAGAACAGAGAGAGAGAAGGAAATTCTCAAAATATAAATTCTATGACAATGGGGGAAATAGAAATTTAAGTACAGATTTTCTTATGTATCCATAGAAAAAGCTAATGTTTATTAAGACTAAAATATGCACAGTAACTGTTTTTTCTAATTTAATCCTCACACCGACCCTTGTCCATAGATGCCAGTGTTATCCCATTTCAGAGATGAGCAGACTGACAGTCAGAGAGGTGAAGTAACTCATCAAAGCTGAAAGGTTGTCAGTGGCGGGGCAGGGGCTCAGACCCAGGTCTGTCAGACCTCAGTACTCATACTCCTAACCCACGCTGTTACCTCCAACTCACACTCTCTTCTGTACTTCTGCTCAAGCCAGGCCCCCACTGCTGAATGCCTTCTCTCTCTCCTAATCCTAATTATGTTCTAAAGCTGCAGTTCCCTGCCACACCTTCAACTCTTTATACTAGAACACAGGCATCAAAATCCCCCAGGGGGACTGGCTAAACTGTAGTTTCCTGTACCACACCCCTAGTTCAATGAATTATAATCTAGGAGAATGATGCAGGGTCACTGGGGGACCCTGATGCTCATGAATGTTTGAGAGTGTTGGTTTGCACTACCCTGCACAAAACTTGCACACTAATCACAGATCGACCCAGGGGCACTGGGGGCTGGCAAGGGGTGCACCAGCTCTGAGCAAGTTTGGTCACAAAGACAGCTGCTTGCCATTTCTCATAAAAGCAAGACTATAAATGTTTACTGAGCTCTTAGGTCCGCCAACCAAAGCTGGGTTACCCATAATGTGGCTTAATTATGGAACTAGTTAACGCTTTGTACTCATAACTAAAAAGAAATTAGGTACAGAACACAAAGAAATAGAGACTGTGGGGGTTCATGTTGACTCCATATTTAAGTTAAAAAGTATCCATACCCTTTTGGCATTTCCACTTCAAACATATAAATGTTCAGGAAAGGAAAATGGATACTGGAGATTTAAATCAAGCTTTGTAAGAAGCCACTTCTAAAAGCCAGGTGGCTAATGCAAATTAAAATACATTGTGATCCTCTTCTAAATAACAAGGAGGAGAAGAAAAGACACATTTTCAATAACATTTATGAAGCATTGATTTCCCTTTCTTTCTTACCCAGGGATACTCCATTGACTCCAGAAATGCCACCCTAAATAGGAACATGATTAACAATGATGATTTGGTGACAGGTGCATTTAGAGTAAAGCAGCTCCTTCATCAGCATTAATGAATATTTATTGAGCACCTACTATGTATAATGCGTACAATGAAATGGAGATTTGAAAAATATTTGGTTTTTTCAAGATTTAATTTGTTTATTTTTAGAGAGAGGGGAAAAGAAGGAGAAAGAGAGGGAGAGAAACATCAATGTGTAGTTGCCTCTCATGCACCCCCTACTAGGGACCTGGCCCACAACCCAGGCATGTGCCCTGGCTGGGAATTAAACCAGTGACACTTGGTTGGCAGTCTGGCACTCAATCCACTGAGCCACACCAGCTAGGGCTGAAAAATACTTAGGTTTACACCCTGGAGACCTAAGATGACAGTATCTGAAAGAATGATTAAGCAAAGCCCTAAATCAGATCTGGAACATTTAAGGAGCATCTACATCAAGTCTGACCAAAGGAATTATAAAGACAAGTGAACATAAGTTTTCTGCAGTGGCCTCATCAACTAGCAGGGTTCGGTGAGCAGGAGTGGCCTTCTTCTAGCCACCCTTCTGTTTTTCCAGAACAACCATGACTGAACAAATGGTCCCCTGGCCTTGTCAATAACTCCAGATAATTTGAGAGGAGGGGAAAATCCATGCATCCTCTATTATATTGCTTTTAGTGTCTGTTAAAAAAAATGCATATGATTAGAAGGTACCATAAATTCAGCATTATCTTAACTTGTGTTTTATTAAGCACAGCAGTACGGATGAAAAAGGAGCCACATACTAAACCTGACAAGGTCAGGGGAGCCCTGCATGGTGGCCTTACAAACTCAGAGCCCAAAAGTGACCATCTAGGATGGTCTGAAATTAAAGCTTTCTAACTAAAAGGGGTTCATGGTGGGTAGTCATGTCCTCAGCCAGTATTGCTGTTGCCTAACATAGGTCCACCTCCACCTTAACTAAGCCTGTCTGATATCTTTTTTGCACCTAGGATAACATACCTGATACAATGCCTTTTGGAATAACAGAGTAATTTCCTTTTTTCCAGACCCTTCAAAGTACAAGCACCAGAGGGGAGACCACAACTCCCCTCGTTGTTATTGTTGGCTGTTAACTATCCTCTACCCGCCTATGCAAAACATGCGTCTATCATTTTACTTCTTATCCAATCCCAGAGGTTTCCCTGCTTTGCCTTCTCCCACCTCCCTGACCTAGCTCCAGTGAATTTCTATAATACCCTTACATCTTCTCCTTAGATGTATAAAATAAGTGGTAAAACTGCCATTTTCCAGACCATTTTCTCAATTCGTTGAGATTTTTGTTTTCCGGCAATTGTCAGTTTGGCTCAAATAAACTCATAAAAAATTCTTACAGGTCTGGATGTTTCATACATTGACAGCATTTTCTACATATGCCTAAAAAGTAGTTCAATCATCTCATTTATTCAGTCTACAGACAATCCTCGGAACACTGGGGGATTTGAAGTTCCCTTTAATCATGTCAAGGGCCCGGAGGGAGCAGAGGTTTGAGTCCCACTAGCTGAGATTTGTGGCCTCCGCTTATCATCTCAAGGGATTTCCTCCCAGACTCTTCTTAACCGGGCTGTGGAGAGAGAGCCCTGGTGCCCGCCGAAAGCACCAAGGTCAGCCCTGTGAGGAAATGGGGAGGCTCACAGCAGACGCCAGGCTTCTGCGGTTTCTTCACAGCAGCATTTTCAGAAGCTGTCGGGGTCTTCATGTTTACAGCTGGGGACCGAGCCTACACGGTCTCAGAGCAACTGCTTCATTCTCTGTGAAGGTCTGATTTCACCCCAGAGGACGCCCTGACTGGCATAAAGCGTGGTGAGTAGAAAAGGATGAGGCAAAAAAGCATTGTCAAGAAGGTCATTAGTGCCCAATTCTCTCCACGGGGGGCAAGCATTGTCCTTAGGAATAGTTACACTGTAAAACTGTAGGCAACAGAGAAGTGGATTAAAGTAGATCGTTCTTAAGGTTTATTCCTCAAAACCCTCAGAAGGGTTTCAACTTGGGGTCATCCACCAAGCATAAATGTTGTGGATAACAGTATTATTAATATTCCATAAATTCTTTATATAGTACTCAGTGGAAAATCATCATTTGTAATATTTATCTGGTGCTTGAATGAGAACATGCGATAATATGACAATTCAATTTTCTACTTTGACACCTCAAATATGACCAAGTCATTATAATCAATCAGTAATACATTTATCATCTACATGAAGCCAATTATGCACCAATAATCAGTGAAATTTCGAACTTGTAACCTAGCCCATGTGCTGTGGTGACAGGGAAGGTGGAGACATTTGCTGTAATTATGTTGTTATTGCCTCTAAGAAAATGTTTTATACCTGAAAGGGCAGGCAGTGCTCTTAAAACCTCAGTTCCAGTCTGGCTCTTTATGACAAATTGCCTTTTGAATCATAAGCATCTTAGAAGGGCAATAGGAGACACAGTCACCAAAACACAGCAGGAGTACGTGCCTTTAGAATCACATAAACTGTGGTTCAAATCCTGGTTGTATATTTATTAACGGCATGACCTTGGGCAAGTAATTGAAGCTCTCTAAGCCTCAGTTTCCCCTACTGTAAAAGGGATGGTCATAGTTACCGTGCAAGGTGGTGGAAAGATTCACCGTGCTATAGGCATAGAGGTGCCCTGCAAATTATAAGAGCTATCATTATAACCAAAAGAACATAACCAAACTTCAGGTCATGTTTTTAAAAGAATAACTCTTGAGACAAGAGAAGCATTTAAAGCATAGCACTCATTCTAATCAAGAGCTTTTTAAAATATTCTGATTACTAGAGAACAATTACATGTACTATTTTAATAACATCATAAAACGGTTGCACTTTGTTCTTTGTTTATTGCATTCTAAAACCCCATGTTAGAATTATAGGCATATAAACTGGGGTTATTAGGAGTGCCCGCAGAAGGCACTTACTGATGCATCATTTAGCCTGAATCTTGTCTTTGGAAGAGAGAAATCCAAATGGCTGCTTCTTTCAGGTGTCGCCCAGATCCAGAGTGTTCATTTGAGATCATCTACATAGCATATGTGTGTGCATTTTAATTCAGCTTTCCACTGTCCCTCCTAGGAATTTCTCTTGCCCTATGAGACAGTAAAGAATACTGTCTGGGGCCAGGGTAGATTTGGAGATAACCAATATGTGGAGGGGGGGGTCACTCTGGGAAGCTTCCCATGAATCCCTTCTCTGGTCCCAAAGAGTTGGCTTCAGGCCTCCGGGAGCCACCGATACTGCCAGGGATGCCTGAGTCAGGATGAGCACATACTATGGAACACACAAAGCATGTCATCACCAGGGGTCTGAGCTCTCGTCGCCTATTATGAAACAAACCACCCCAAACATAGAGCCTTAAAAAAGTTATTCTCTCTCATAATCCTCTGGGTTGACTGGTGGTGCCACTTCCTGTGGTGTCTGGCGCGGTGCCAGGATGGCCGCTGTCATCTGGGGACTTGGTGGGGCTGGAACATCCAGGATGGCTCACTTCTGGGCGCACTGCCTGTTGTTGGCTGGGAGCTCAGCAGAGGCCATCCACCAAAACCCCCACACGTGGAATCCCCACGTAGAAGGGGCTTCTTACGGTTTGGTGGCTAGGCGGCCAAAGGTGGCTCTCAAAGAAAGCAGAGTCACAAAGAGCCAGATGGAAGCAGCAAGGCTGCTTCTAATGACCTTGCTTTGGAAGCCACCAGTGTCATTCCCACCTCGCCCTGTGGGCCAAACCACTGGCAGGGCTGGCCTGCGGCTCCAGGGCAGGGCAATCAGAGTTCTGTCTCAGGGGTGCTGTTTTTTTCAAGTGGTTTTCAATGTGTGATTGATAAAGTGCAAATCCGTTGAAGGACATTTTGAATTCTTAATAAAGTTTAGTCATCAAGTAATTTTTAATCAACCTATAAAAATGTATAAGCCATCTAACAAGATGATTAAGAATTTAAGCTTTGTAGTCACTTCCCTAGTGCCGTGAGGCCACACTGTATGATTAAAAAGTTGGTCATCAGTGCCCACTTTGGACTGATTTAAGACCAAAAGGGGGAACTGTGGACAAAAATAAAACAGGGGTTCTATGAAAAGTAACCTCACAGGGTGATCTAATCATAAATTTCTAACTGGGCAGGTCAGCATGGGGAGTCAAGCCCCAGGAATATAACTTCTTAGTAAAAAGCTTATCTTTGCTTCAAGCCAGCCCTGTCCATCATTTCTGTGCATCTAGGTTAACACACCTTGAAATAAGCTATAACCACATTCAAGAGAGCACACAATCTCGTTAACACTCCTGTAACCCAATCCTGCCTCGTTTTTTCATTCACCTCCAATGTAAACTTTCTTACTTTCTCTCCCTCATTTCATAAATGCATAAATGCATAAAAGAAGCTGCAAAACTGTTACTCTCTGGAGATCTTGCTCCACAGCATGTTTTGTCACTTTGGCTCAGATAAACTTTTATTTAAAAAAAAATTTTTTTTAAACCGCTTTGTAGTAAGACAGGTCTGAGTTTAAATCCTCATATCTACTGGTTGTATAACATTGAGAAAATCACTAAGCATCAATTTCTCTACCTCTAAATTGGCTATAGAAATGAACCTCACAGAGGAGCTCCAAGGATTGCAGTAAAAAATGTATGGCCGAAGCTTAGCACTCTGAAAAAGTTTGCCTTGTAGTTACTGCAATTCCAGAAGGCAGTGCTGCAGCTAAACCTCTGTCCTTCTCCATCTGCCTCCTCCATTCCCCATCCCCCACCTCACTTCAGCTTCTATCCTATTTGAGTAGATGCTTTGCTACCATGCCTGACACATGGACTAGCTGGGAAGTGTCCTTAACTAGAAACTCACTGGGAAGATGTATTTTAACATTTGTTCATACAAAAAAAATATATCAAAGACAAACCATTTAAGGGGCAACATGTTGATGGAAGAAAAGAAAAAAAAATGAAAAAAATAGCCCTGTCATAATCAAATATTCTTTTTTATTTTTTAAATATTTTATTGTTTATGCTATTACAGTTGCCCCACTTTTTCCCCTTTGCCCCCCTTCACCCAGCCCATCCGCCACTGCCATAATTAGTCCCTCACCATTGTCCATGGCCATGGGTCCTTCGTAAATGTTCTTCAACTAATCCCTTCAAAACAGAATTCTTAAAAGCCCACTACCTGACAAATTGGAAGCCAACTCCTACGTATTAATCACACATGGTAAATTAGTTCTGACCCATTTGCCACATTTCTTGGGACAAAATTGACCAAGAGGCAGAAGCAGGCTCCACGCATAATGAGCTAAAGGTGGTTTCTGAGTGCACAGTGGGCACATCAGGCCCCATGCCAAGGAAAGCAGGGGTAGGAGGGGCTGTGGGCTGAAGCAGGGCTTGTAACTGGGGACCAAAAGAACTGACTCCAGCCTATGTGGGCAGGGTAACAGGGCACGTTAAATAAATGAGAGGCAGGAAGTCCTCAAAAAGAATTCTAGTGGCCTCCTTGGGAATGTTCCTCTTCCTGCCTGTTCCAAGCAACTCTCCCCAACCTGGAGTGCAAAACTGCACTGTCATCTGACCCAAGCTTGGTCGGATCAAGACCAAGTCTAGGCCTGCCAAGTTCATGGTAAACCAAGAGCTCACTGCAGATTTTAAAGTAGAAATTTTGCTCAATTCAAATATTTTATTGGAAGGAAGGAAGGGAGCTCTCTGGCCCTGAAATGTGCAAGCGACTACCTTAAGAAGCAGTGAACTGGCCTAGCACACATAGAGCATGCGCCACCCCCCACTCCCCCGCATTCTAAAGCTAACGAGAGCTATGCAGAACAGCCATGCTGCTCTGCTCTACAAAGTGTCATGGGAACTCTGCAGGTGACACATTTATGCAAGTTGGATGGACTTGGTGGCAATGCTCTGGCATGGCATGGTCAAACAAAGCTCTCCTCGTGTCCCCAAGTAAAGCTTTTTTAAGGGCTGTGAGAAAGGGCTGCCTAATTCTCTGCACTGTGTAATCAATCTAGTTATACATTAAAACCCCTGTGGATGAGGCCTTCTCAGTAGTGGTTTTCTCCCAGTTCTCGGGCAATACCTACAAATTCGCCTGGCTACCCATATTCGTTGTTGCCATGTTCGATGCTCTATATTAATGATGTTGAACAAGGGACTTACCGGCAATGCATTAGCCAGTGCAAACAGACTCATGCTAAGACTTTCACATCTTATTACAGTATGTGTTACACTGTTGAGGAAAAAACTCTTAGATGCTAACCCTTTTTTAACTTAGAAGCTAGAAGGGAGAGCCATTATTTAACATTCTGTGGGTGCCCCCAAACAAGAAACAGGAATGCCTTGCTAGGAATGCCAAGTCCCTTTGAGAAGTTTCCTAACACACCTAGCCACAGCAACCATCTAGCCATTACGTAGACGTGAATTGCTTATATACTTTTGTTTCAATTCAAGAGATTGTAGTTGGATGACTGGGTGGTTCAAATGAATCTCATCATGTTTTGCCCCCTGTCTCCACCCAGGGAGGTGATTTTCCAAAAATTCTTATTGGCCAGACTATATTTTCATGAAAAAGAAGGGCCTACCTTCTGTAATCCTTCATGAAAGCCTGCCAGTAACTCATGGATGATACTCAAACGGTTGCCCCACACCTTCAGGCAGCCATTTATTACTTAAAACCATTATATCAGTGAAAACTCGGTCTATATGTCATAGAACTAAATTCTGCTGACTACACTCAGCCAACTGTGTGCACTTAAACGTACACCTAATTGGATGGGAGGTTAGCCAGGCAAAGGTGACAGATCTGCTGCCACCAGGCCATGCGGAATTGACTGTCACTCATTAAAGTTATCCTTAAGATAAAGTTAAATCTATTTCATTTCCTTGCTCGGGATCAGTAAAGTAAATAGGACTAAGACAGGGGAATTAAAGGAGATATTCTAGCGAAGAGCATTGACAGCTGAAATATAATCAGTTTCTAAGATTTATAATGCTATTGACTTTTCTTTTGCATCATAAATTTCACTGCTGACTCTCTGCCTGGGCTTTATTATAATATCATATCATATTAGGGAGATCAGCTTTGCTGGTGACGAATGAAAACCACTGATATGAAAAAAAAATTCCCATTATCAGCTTATCATCTAATTATATTAGCATCTTTGTATCCTATTATCAACTTTTTTTATATGAAATAACATTTCCTAATGACAGGGATTTCACTAATGCTATATGAGTGATACTAATATCATTTGTGAGTTCTCATCATGCATATCCTGCCTGAAAGCAGAGAATATTTGTTTTCTACACAGACTTCAACAATTGCAAATGGTGTCTGGCAATTCAAGTAAAAATGATGCTTCATGGAGAAGCATTCTCCCCCTGCTTAGAACTGAGGGCCCTTCACAATTTGTTTCCAACTTTCAATTAATAGCATGGTGACTCAAAAGATGAAGGTGGGTACAGCAGATAGGAAAAAAAACTGCTAACCTACAGAATGTAGAGTGGAATGTATCTAATTTCTTTGATTATCACTCATCCTATTCTCAAACTCAAATCAGGGTAAAGTTAGGTCAAGTAAACTATTATCCAAAACCACAAATGTTCTGTATCAAGCATTTGCCCATGCCACTCAATAAGAGATTTTTACTTATTTCTTAGCAAATTCACACCTTTCTTAGATGGAGTGAAACCTGATAAGGGGGAAAAAAACAGCATTTCTAAAATTCATTTTTTAGAGTGTGATCGAATCATTGGAGTTTGTGGCTCTATCTGCAAGATGCTGAACCAGTCAATCACCTCAGCGATTCAGTATGACAACCAGTCAATGCAGTGAGAAAATCAATTTTATCGGCTCATTGAACTGAACCAATGCCTGTGGACACATGCAAATCAATGGCCCTCCATGGCTTCCCATCACTGCTATGGCAGCTGCTTCTCTCTCGCCATGGTGGGGAAAGCTGGTCTCACCCAGCCAAAATTTCCACAAAAGGGAAGCCCAGCTCTTTCACATATTTTCAAGTTCCCCTGGCATCTGGCACTGAACTATGAGACACTTGTTAGGTAGTACCAAATACATGCCCTGGCCAACCCCAGCCCAGGGCCCCGGAGAGCAGATTGGGCTGCTTGACGAGCTCCTTGGCTGCTGCTCATTACTTTTAGGATTCAGGATTTGATTTCAACCCCAATGTGTCACAGACTGACAGTCAGAACAGCTTCTCTTCAGCATTTCTTCCAGGTGCTCATGACAGAGTCGTGTACCTGCAGGGCCAGTCATAAGATTCCAGAATTCCTACAGCAGTTAAGTAGCTTTACTTTATGAACCCTCCCCACATGTCACTAGCTGAAAAATAAGTCCCTGAAATGGAGCTACCGGGTGTTTATAACCCATGCAATGAATGGCAGATCACAGGGTTTATTAAATATTGAGTCACTGCCCTGGCTGGTGTGGTTCAGTAGACTGAGCACCAGACTGCAAACCGAAAGGGGGCAGGATCAATTCCCAGTCAGTACACATGCCTGAGTTGCAGGCCAGGCCCCTATTTGGGGGCGTGTGAGAGGCAACCAATCGATATATCTCTCACACATTGATGTTTCTCTCCCTCTCTTTCTCCCTCCCTCCCCCTCTCTCTAAAAGTAAATAAATAAAATAAATTGAATGACTGGGCTGATTAATTAATTAATTAAAAGCAATGGCTCTCAAACTTTAATTGGCATTTTTTAAAATCACCTGAAATCTTTTTTAAAATATGGATTCTTGCACTCCACTCCCCTGCCCCTGAAGATCTTATTTGTCCTAGATGGGGTACATGTATCTAAATTTTAACAAGCACCCTAAGTGGCATGCTTTGATTCAAAGCATCAGTTGTCTTCCATGGATCTGGTTCTCTGCTACTTTAAAAAACTATGTAAATGTTTGCTATAAGAAAAATGTTGTAAGTTGACCCATTTCTACAGCAAGTGTCTATTCCTGCTGTTGTTTTGATTTTATCATTTATTTAAGCCTAGGAGAATAGCCAAGCATTTAGAACATATTTCCAGCTCTTAGCTTCAGTGAAAATTAGCTGGGAAGACCTCCCTAGTGAGATGTGTGAAAATATTTTCACCCGGAATACCTGAAAGTCTCAAGAAATATTTCCCCCCACTTGGCCTTTTTGAGTTACCTTAGCCTCAGTGTATTTCCAAGCACCCTGGAGCAGAAAAAGAAAAAGAACAGGTCCCGGGCAGTTTCCACCATTAAGGAGAGGTGAGAGGAGTCACAGAGAAGCCTAATTAGGCTGTCAGACTAAAGAAGAAAGTACAAGAAATCCAGCTTCTTAGAAAGCAACACAGAAGCCAAACAGCATGGAGAAGGTAAGGAGTTTAAAAATGTCATGTCTCTGAAGGTTTCTCAACTTTTCCTCGCAGGGGGACATGCACCCTGTTCGGTGTCCCTGTCCTGAGGTGGATAAGCTTCTGTGACAGAGCTTTTGTGGCAGAGTGAACTCAGTGGCTCCCTGTACGTCGGGGCAGTAAGTGCCTTCAGGGTGAGGCCTGTGATCGCCAGTGTAGCGGTTAGGAGCTTGTTTTAGAGTTAGACCCCAAATTCAAATCCAGATTACCACTGACCAATTGTGTGAGCTTCACAGCTTATCCTCTGAACCTCAACTTCCTCATCTGAAAAGTGGACGCAGTAACGACTTCCCTGGTGGAATGGGTGCATGAATTAAGTGAGACAGCCCATGAAAATCTTAGCAAACTTGCATTGTAAGCACCCAATAAATGTTAGCTTGTATAAATTATGAGCCATTTGGGGTCCCCAGTACAACTTGTGATAATGGAAGGGAAAGGAGGATCTCTGATACCCACCCTACCACTGCCCGCCTCCACCTCCAGCTGGGTCCCTGAGGAAGACAAAGTGAAGACCAGTCAAATGTGTGCTGCTCATCACTCTAAGAACTTGACATCAGCCTTACATGAAATGCCTAACCCTCATGTCCCTGCACCAAAAATTCCAGAAGACTTCCAAGGCCTCATCTTCTGTGTCTACCCTTTAGCTCTTAGCTCTTGAAGGTTCCCACTGTCCGGAAAGATACTCAAAAAAAGGATGTCAATGGAGAGAACACCAGGACAGACGCCCTCCTGAAACTACACACTGGAGACCATGAGCCCCTGCCTTGGCTTGTCTGGGGCAATCCTGGTGTCATTATTAGTAAGACGCCCTCGCTCATGCCGTCCTGCTATGGTTATCCAGCCCCTAGGCATCGGAGAACCAGAGTCCCTCCAAGGCCCTTGCACACGTTGGAAGCAGATAGAGCCTCTCTCGTGACACCACCCTTGGGGGCTAACAGGGAAGAGAAGCAATCAGGGAGGAAAAAGCCTTCAAGGACATAAGCTGCTGGCCCTCACCTCCATTCCACAGGCCCTGCTCCTGAGCCTTGCAGCCCAGGCGGACCCCTGGGAACCCCTCTGCTCAAACCTCTGTCAAAGCCCCTCTTCCTCATGTGGGGGAGCCCAGGATAATTTAAATTAGACCCTTAATCACTCTCAGGATAATTTTAAAGAGACCCTTAAACCTTGCTCCTAACAGGGTCTCCAACCAATGCAAGAAACTCAAAATGTGAACTTTCACTTCAGAAAAAGCCTTTTCAGGGACTTAAAAGCTAATACATTGTTGATGGTCATAAGATTCTTGGGTAAGGAAAAAAAGATGCTCTAACAAGTCCGAAAAAAATCACAATCAGCCATATTACCTAATTGCTGGCACATAACTTACATTCACAATGTGCTCCCAGAATATGACCTCACTTCTGCTTTTCAGCAGGACCATGAGATCGCCATCGTAGCCTGAGGTTCATGAGTGATAAAAGGACACTGACTAACGTTAGGTCATTGGCCAAGACGACACAGCAGAAAGTGGCCAGCCTGGAACCCGCCCCCCAGGCTTGTAGTTTCAGATCACGTGAGTCTCTCCCATACCACTCACATCCTACCCAGACTAAACTTGCAGTAGGGTATACAGAAAAGGAAAGGAGAAAAACACAGAGAAGAAAAAGTCCAGGAGGGACCCTTTAAGTAGCTCAGGAAGCATCTCTGACCCGTCCTTTTCATGCAGACATGCCATGTGATGAGAAATGATTGGAAACCAGGCCACGTGATTCACTCAGTTTGACTCTGACTCAGGTGCTTCCGTAATGAGAGCATCTCACTCACTGGGTGTGATGCTAAGATATAAAGGCTTGTACTTTTGCTAACATAACCCCTAAACACACAGGAACACAGCTGGTTCACCTGCTGCTCAACCCAGGGAAACAGATGTTGGAGGGAAAACCCTAGTGGGAGTCGATGTCAGGGCCTCCCTCGTGGCACCATCCACAGAGCTACGGCTGCTCCAGTGTCCAGCACTGCTGAGGGGAGAAAGCACTTCCACAGGCCCCACCTCACCCGCTCCTGTCGGCATCCCTGAGAAAGGGGGAGGCAGAAGAGAAGCAGATGCCCCCATCCTGTAGATGGGGTGGGAGAATATTTTGAGATAGTACACTGTGTTGTTTCTTTCTCTGCAACCGTACTATAGGGGACAGAAGCGGACTATGAAGATCAGGCCCCCGAGAGCAGGGCTTTCAGGGCTGAGCAAGGTTCTCGGGCCCAGCCTTGGTTCAGAAACCACAGAGCACCTGCCGCCAGGGCACAAGGCTTGGCCTGCAGGGACAGCGCAGATGCCAGCTGGGACCATTCAGGCCTCATGCTGGGCCATCCTCCCGGGAACACAAGGCACCACTGATATGCCCGAGTTCTTGTACAACCCAAGGAAGTTGGAAGGAGCCCCAGAAATAACTATAGATAAGTTTCTTGCTCACCCTAGGAGATAAGCACAACGTGGGGGTTTTTTCCAGCTTTTTTTAATTAAGGTAATTTTTAATAGCAATTTAAAAATTCACACCAGAAATACAGGGAAGGTACAGAGATGTCCCCTATACCCCCTGCCGCTACAGGTACATACCCTCCCCCATCATCAACACCCCTCACCAGAGCGGTACGTCTGTTACCGTTGATAAACCGATACTGATCACCCAAAGTCCATAGTTTACAATAGGACTCACTCTTGACATTGCATGTTTTATGGGTTTGGACAAATGTATAATGACAGGTATTCTCCATTATGGTGTCATACAGAGTAGCTTTGCTGCCCTAGAAATGTTCTGTGCTCTGTGCATTCATCTCTCCCTCCACCCCCAATCACTGATCTTTTCACTGTCTCCTGAGTTTCACCTTTTCTAGAATGGCACATGGTTGGAATCATATAGTATGCAGCCTTTCCAGATTGGCTTCTTTCACTTCAGACTGCATTTAAGGTTTCTCCATATCTTTTCACAGCTTGACAGTTCATTTCTTTTAGCACTGAATAATATATTCCATTGTCTGAATGTACTACAGTTCACTTATTCAATCACCTCCTGCAGGACAACTTGTTTTGTATAGACTTTGTTTAAATGAAGAAATATGAAACTTCTTATGGATTTTATTTTGTAATTGTAAATTTCTTCCTACCATATGAGTGAGAAAAAAAACTAAGATGCCAAACATCCATAAAAACCCATTTTTAAGGTAGAAGGGCAACCTGTGCTCATAATGAAACACTTGGTTTATTAGACAACCTACTGGCTGATTTATGGTTCTCCCTTTATTTTCTACCCAGACCTCAATTGTTTAAAGTGGCTTTGGGGTACCCTGTTCTTCACTGACTGCCTTGATTGATTGCCTCAATACCAGTTATGATCCTAAGGATGTCTTGCCAAGACAACTTATGTGGTTCCCTTTGGAGGGGTTACCAAGGCTCCCAGTCACTAAGAACTTTTTGTGCCCTGGTGACAGGGCCTTTCATTAGGACATAAAAAGTAGCTCAGTTTTTTGGTTTCTTGTCTTGGAAGAGTCTATGAGTGTAAACTCACATGATATTCATCTAGTTGTAAATGTCTCTTATACCTGTCCTGTTCTGCTCCCATTCTGTAGCACTCTGAATTTTGGCATATTTTTTAGCATTTGAAGATTTCTTTTCTAGTGTTTCTTGCTTTCCAGCTCAGTTACACAGTTACGGGTTTCTCTTATACTTAACCCAGCATATCTATGCGTTCAGGGCCCACGGACAGCTTCTCCTGGCACCTTGGTTTGCCACCCTCAGGGTAATCTCTGTAAAAATGTCATTCATCCCTTCATTCATTCATTTGACAATTCTGAATCCTTATGAGGTTTCAGGCATCATGCAAGGCATATGGGATGAAATAAATATGAGTGACATGAATGTCATTTCCTAGCAAAATTATAACTCGGAAAGGCAGCAAACTCCAGGGTGGTGGGGCTTGTGCTTGGCACAGGTTTGTACAAAAGGGAACAGGAGCAAAGAATACTGAGCCACTGACTCACAGGAAAGCTGGGGACAGCTGTGCACATATGGCCCTGGGTGATGAATGTGACCAGATGAAATCCATCCATGATCAGCATGTCAGTGACACAAATTGACCTTGACATTTCTGATCTGCACCTGTTTTAAAATGCAATAGAGCATCGGGTAAAGTGGGTTGTTCAACTACTCGAGAAACCTGGGTCAGAGTTCTCTGCTTCTCTGTGAAGCGTGAGCAAGTCATTGCACATTTCTACGCACCAGTTTCTCGCCATATTGTTTAGCCAGTTGGCTTAAATATCTCTACAATCTTCTCTAGCTGAAGATTGCATGATTATTATACTGAACTGTCATCATTTTCCCACAAAAAAAGCACTTTTATTAAATTATTTAAGGATATGAAGCTAAATATATCTGTTTTTGCTGAGGTCAACAAATGCAAATTTAGCTAAAGCAGCAGATGTGGAAGAAGAAAACAGACAAACCAAAACCTAAAGAAAGATTTGTGGTGAGCCTTGGGTGCAGTTAACACAACAATGCAGGCACACAGCAAACTGAAACCGAGATTGTTTAGTATGAATGGGTGGAAAGTCGCTTTGACTGAAATTTGTGGTCACTTGCTTAACCACAAACTTCTCAAAGTCGCAAGCAGCATCTTTTCCTTGCAGCCCACTGCTGAGCACCAAGAAGCCCTTATTAATACAAAATGGTTGTTCAGAAGAAGAGAGCACCAGTTTCTTGGTGTCTGTTGGGCTGCTGAAAACATTCTTGCAACCTGCCACAGGAACACTCCGATCCTCCCTCCGGGCAAGCAGCCCCTTTCCTTAGCGTAATGAACACAGTTATCCAACTCCCAGAAACCCAACATCAAGGATAACAAAAACTATGACCTTGAGAACACAAATTGGTATGAAGTGAGGTAAATTATGGTGCTAAATGCGTAGCTACAGTTGCTCACCCAGTTCTGAATCTGTTGTTTACAATCTTCAACTCAGCTCTGCCAACGTCGGGTTCCTGTCCCAGCGGCCAAAGCAGACAAAAGGGGAAGCGCAGCGCCACCTGCTGTCCATCTGCTGGGAGCTGCAAAGAAGTTGCTACTATGAAATCTGAAAGGAATTCCAGTGAGACTGTGACTTAATTTTGTAAATTAATTTACTCTACTGTAAAGGAATACATGAAATTTAGTTGTTTTAGTATGTTTTATTATTTGTTATTGTTTTTGTCATATTCTAATAAGGGTCTCATACAAAAATGAAATTTGAAATTTAAACCTAGTTTAGAATATTTTAATGTATGTTTTGGAAAACCACACCATACTTTTTTTTTTACTTTTTAAATATGTTTATTGACTTTAGAGGGAGAAGAAGGGAGAGAGAGAGAAACATCGATTGGTTGCCTCCCACATGCACCCTGACTGGGGATCAAACCCACAGTCTCGGTATGTGCCCTGACCAGGAATCGAACTGCACCCTTCTGGTGTACGGGATGGTGCTCTAATCAGATGAGCCACACTGGCTGGGGCAACATACATTTTCTTTTAAATCATCCAACCTTAATTACAATATTTTCCTTTGCATTCATCTTAAGTACCATAAAATTAATGCCATACACTCAGGTGACTATTGTCTAGGGGAAATGTATCAAACAATGTTATAAAAGAAACAGCATCTTTTGAATTATTAAGATAAATATTTTAATGTAAAATATTGAAATTTAAAGAAACTGATTCAAGTGTAGTCTTGCTTTAAAAAAAAAAAAGCCAAAACTTTGCATCAAGTTTACTGGTCTTAACTGGACTCAGTATGGGATTCTATTTTCATAAAACCTATTTTAAGCACTAGCAGTGGTGCATGGGGACTCTTTCAGCTATGAATGAAGAAGCCCCGGTTAGGACTAGATACTGACTTTCTAGCTTGGATGATTTGGAGCTTGAGTGTTATGACTAGAAAAAAAATGGTGAAGATGTCAAGGACAGACACAACATCCCCGAACCCTTGCCTCCCACACAGCCATCCCTTAGACTCTGCATCGCTGCCACAGCAGCGACCCGGACAGTGAGGCCCAAAAGGCCCCTTCCTCTGGCCTCTCCCTTCTCCCAACATCTGACTCCAGTTGATTTTACTAATTAAGCTTCTATTTCTATAACAAGTAGGAGTGACAGCAGGAGATAAATGCTTGTTTTTAATACAAATATTGCCAAAAGTGTTAAGAGAGAAAAAGGTGGTAGAAATAGTTCTCATGAAACAAATGATAGATTGAGCCATAAGAAACAGCTACTACTTGAATATTTTTACCTAAAATAAAGCAATTTTGCAAACTACTTAGGAAATATTTAGGAGACTCAAGAAAAAGGAACACCAACATGAATGTGACTAGGAAATAACATCCCATGGAAGTGCAGTTTTTATCCTCACAGAATTTGTTTATGAATATGATCGTGCTTATGTAACACTAAGTTGGACAAAACTAAGCTGGATATCACTTAGCTAGATGCATACACACAAGCACGCCTCCAATAGGGACTATCAATTCATGTGTTAAGACGTAGTTTCTCATCCTGTTTTAGTAATGAAGTCTCTGTCAAACTTTTCTTGTTTTAATATAAATAAGAACTACACATAAAATTAACATCTTCGTACATCACCTAAAAGACATGCTCTGTTGCAAAAGTCCATTTTTAAGGCAGTCACTTGACAGTAAGAAAGCATCTCCTTAAGGAAATGAAAAGAAATTAAGCACCCAGCCAACTCATGGGAAGGTGCATAATTTACAATGCAGCTACACTACAATGTTATTTTACAAACCTGAACTGCAGGCTCAGAAAGCAGAAAGTTGGGGGAGAAAAAGAATAAAAAAGATCAAAAAGTGGCATTGTAATACTTAGTGTTTGTGACACCATTTCTAATATTCTGATGTATTATGCAATTTTTCAGTACCAAAATATGTATTTAGTTCTAGATAGCATATGAAAGAATGTGAAGTCTGAATCATTTATGTATTCAAAGATCAATGACTCAATGGTTCAATTTACACCACATTACAAACTTAGGTTCATTTTTGTTGTCTAGGCAAAATCACACATGTAAAGATTCCAATAAGCAACTAGATGTGCTATTGCAAAGCTTCCGGTGAAAGGACAAAACTTATTCCAATTCAAAGACTTTCTGCACAAGTGAAATACGAAAGTGGCAGTATTGAAATTGACCAAGATCCCTCAACCTCAGTCTCTAAATGATGCAACTAAGAAAGACAAAGACAAACCTGAAATGCTGGCTTCCAAACAACCTATTACAGCTTACCATAATAAAAAGATTGACACTCTGGGAAAAAAAAAAGAAAGAAAGAGTACACAAATTTTCAAAAAGTACTCCTCAAAGAGCCGGTGTTATTTGAAGATGAAGGAGTCAAAAGTAAAAGTCTGGAGTTAGCTTTTAGCCTCAGGAAGAACATTGGCAGCAGCTGGAAACATTTGTTTCCAGCATAAAAATATGCTTTTAACTGAACGATGATACTATTGACCTCATTTTTTTTGAGTTAGTACTCCTTAGAAGAACTATAAGTTATATCAAATACTTGACTTTACATTTGTGACTAATTTTCTTCATTTTCTAGAAAGACCATTTTAGTAAGGAATTATTTTATATATTTCATCTCAATAATTTATACTGTTACAGTGTATATTTATCTATTTTCATAAATTTGTACTTTACTTGAGGTTTTCTAGGTTCACAATTTTTATTTTTGATATATGTGAAGTTTTTAGTCCCAATGACATCTTCTTTTGGCGTCCAGAGACGCCAGGACATCTTCTTTTGGGGGACAGGACCCAACTAGGGCTTTAAATGCAGATTGCCTCTTCTTCCTTTAGGGCTGGGAGGGGGGCATTTTGACGGTCCGTGTGAGAGATACCTTACTGGTGCTAGACCAGAAAATTCCACATTGGCTGATTAAGATTACCTTCCTGATGAAGGCTAAAACTGCAGTTAGGTCAGGTGTTAAGTCTAGGTTTGGTATCATGGGCTTTAGCATAAGCATCACCATTTGGGGCCTGTGTTTTTCTCTTTAACATTCACACCATGTAGGTTTTGACTAGGTGATATCCAGCCTTCTGTCCAACTCTGTTGGGAACCGCCCTGACTGGTATCAGAAGCTGAAACCCCCACCTAGGCTAAGGCTAAGGGAACGCCCTTGGAACAGTAAGCTAGCAAGGAGACAAGGGCTTGTCTCCCTGGCAGGAATGCTGCTTCTGCTGCTTTATTCATAAATGAACCCCAAAAAGCTTGGTCGGTTAGCCAAAAACGGGTAAGATTCCCCACAGGGGGAACGACCTAAGCCAGGCACGATCACTTTGGGAGGCCCCCCAAAAGAAGGACTTTGGGGGCTGCAGCAAAAGAGGGTGACGGACCCTTGCTCCTCGGCTTTGACATAGCCTGAGTTCTCATCGTCTGGGAGAAAATCTCCTTATTGCCTTAGTTCCCACCTAAGCCTGAAACAATGACAGGGTGGTATAGTTCTGTGCTGAAAAGGGGCAGATTCCCAGGGTGATCAGGCCTAAGAAAGGACATGTAAATTACTGTGAAACCTTCTTTGTTTAGAATGCTCTCAGTTGAATGAGAGGGGTCCAAGGAGGAAGTTTGTTCCTCAAAGTCTTACAGCTCTTTGACTCCCCACTCAATAGACCAGCAGAGTTCCTTGTTTTCTATAGTTCCTTACTTCTCCCTGATAAGTACTGTACTTTACCTGAATTATTATGGAAAATGAGCCCAATAAAAGCAGGTATGGACGGTAAATCAGGGCCCTCCCCACTAGGGGGGGTGGCCATTTCTGTCCCTACTTCCCCACAGAAACTAGTCTGTCTCTGTGCATGTGTGTTTGTTTCTCGCGTGTTTTTCGGCGAGCCATCCACAGCATTCCGTGGTCACTGCTGGCTGGTGACCCACGCACAACACAACTCTAAAAAACTACTCCCTGTTTCCAATCATTGCAGAGTCATTCTTTGGCAATTATAGCATTTTGTTTTATAATAAGAAATGTGGACTTGAAAAAATATATATAGACTCAGTCTTCATCCCCATTTCTAACATAGCACTTCTAAAACCCTTGGAATTTTCTAAGTGATGATCGCGAGCAAAGGGTCTTGATATATTAATTATGTGACTTGGAAAACATACAAGGATGGGAGCTGGTTGCCAGGGTAACCCACCTCATGATTAGTATCAGTGAGGTGTTTGTTAAATACTTTATGACACATATAAACAATGAAATACTATACAACTGTCAAAAAGACTGGTGTATCTCTATTTGTATCAATATGAATAATCTGCAAGTTATGATAGTAAAAAAAAAAAACCTAGGTACAGAATGTCTAGTATAGTATGTTTTCATTTGTGTTATCTCTCTTCCAGTTGAATCTTTAGATCATAAACGCTGTGTTCTGGCCAACCGGCATGGTTTAGCTGGCTTTGTGGCCACACTGAGGCCACAACACCTTTCCACTTTCTCTTTACCATCTCTTCTGTTCACCTCCAGCCCAACAGAATATTCCGTTTCTGTCATGGCTGTGGTTGACAGGATTAATGTGAGTCTAGAACATAGAAAAGTTAGATTCTTAGATCATTTCCTGTTTACGATACAGTAAGAGACTAGATGTTCAAATTACAGGCTTCTACCTTGAGGTTGTTTGATCTGTGGATTTTGTTGTATTTGTAAAATTCTGTGGATATGGGATAATGCAGCATTTTTATGTGTTCATGGCCTTCGAGTCTTAAAAAACTGGGGCCTATGAAAAGATTTTTTTAGAAGTTCTCCCTGAAATTCATATAATATTGGATGTCAGCTATAACTAAAAAATGAAAATTTTTCTATAAATTCTAGAGTACAGATCTGGGGTATAACTGAGCATGCCTTAGTATCTAAGATGTAACCAATTCCCTAGCTATGACTGAAAAAATAAAAGTAAACAATTCTCTAGCTATGACTGAAAAAATAATAGGAAATGGGAAGAAATATAGTGAGACTTTAATTTCATCATGGTGACTTGAGAAAGGGAAGCCCACTTTTTGTACTTTGTTGGAGCAACAGAAGGAAAATGAAATAGTCAATTGTGCTTTAATTGTTGACAAGAAAAATTACAATATTAATGAGGAGAGGAACTTAAAATTTGCTGGGAACTCAAGAAGTTCAGTTCACAATCAAATTTTGGGGCTGTTGTGTCACTGGAATATATGTCCAGTGTACCAGAAGCAAGGGAAGTGAGGGAATTCTCCAGGGTAGAGAGACCTCTACCTCTACCAGAATTTATTGTGTACGTAGACTTTAGGTTTCCTTAATTAATGCTCTTCCTTGACCCATTTCAGAATTTCTAAGAGCAACATAAAAGAATTTACATAAAGCCTTCTGGGGCTTCACTGTTTTTTTAATTAGCCTAGGAAGTGTGTAAGGTTTTTGAAGTAACTCCCACAATATCCAAGCAGAGTATGTTGCTCTGGATTTGGTCAGAAAACAGACTCACTACAAACACTGAGAAATGAGTTTAACATAGGAGTTCAAGTCTGCAGCTAGAAAAGAAGGAAAACAGTCACTCACATCCTGGACTTACACTGACGCCCTGGAGGAAAAGGAGGAGCCGGACCTCACAGGGAAGGGGGAGAAACCGCTGCACTGTCACAGCTGCCCAGGGGCAGCTCTGGGGAAACCTGCAAAGTCACTCTGTGTGGCTACCACGACTTCCTGTGAATGACGGCTGTTGCTTTCCCTTCCACCCTCTAGGTCCCCATGCCAGTTTCCCTCTTGCCCAACTCTAATTCAGAATCATCTCCTGATCCCCTTTTACCTAGTTTCTCCGTCTCAGTCTCTTTTCATAATTCCTCTTTATCTCTCGGAGATCAGTCTCAGGACCTCCTTTCTGATTTCATCCGGTCCCATGACTTTAAATAACATCTCTGTACTGGTGATGTACCCCAATATGTATCTCCAGCTCAGACCCTGCCCCTGAACTCTTGTCTCATGTATTCAAGTGCCTCTTGATTTCTCTGCTTGAATGTCTAGTAGCACAAATCAAACTCTTGATTCCCCCAAAGAAAAATGTTTCCCTCCATCTCCCCATCACAAAAAATAGCAACTCTGTCTTTTCAGTTGCTTAAATCAACAGTTCTCCTGATTTGTCTCTTCCACCCCAAGCCTAATTCATTGCCAGACCTTGTTGTCCTTATGTTCAGAATATTATCGAGTATCTTACTATGTCTCATTACCTCCACCTCTGTAATCTTGTACAAGCTCCCATCTGGATTTCTGAAATGGCCTCCTAAGCCAGCCCACCCAAGTCCACTTCCAATTCCGCCAGCAGAGGAATCCATCTGAAACATAAGTTAGACCACATCGCTCCTCCTCTGCTCAGAATTCTGCAATGATATCCCATTCACTCAGAGTAAAGTCAAAGATTTTACAATATTTATCAGAAAGGCCTGTCCTGATCACCTTACATAAAACAGCCATCCCATAAGTACTCTCCTCTACCTGCTTTATTTTTCTCAATAGTGCATCACCATCTGACCTATTATGAATTTATTTAGTATTCTATGTGGAATCCCACCATGGACTAAATTGGGTCCCTCCAAAATTCACAGGTTGAAGCTCTAGCCCTAATGTGATGATATTTGGAGATAAGCCTTTGGAGCTAATTAGGTTTCGATGAGGGTGGGGTCCTCATAATGGAATTAATGCTCTTATAAAAAGCAACACCAGAGAGTTTGCTTTCTCTCTTTTTCTCTCTACCATGGGAGGCCCTAGCTTTAAAACCAAGACAACTCTTTCCTCATTCCCTGAGAAGGAGTGCTGTCTACAAGCCAGAAACCTCACCAGGAATCGACTCTGCCTATACAGTGATCTTGAACTTCCCCAGCTCCAGAGCTGTGAGAAAGTTAATTTCTGTTGTTTAAGCCACCCGGTCTGTGATATTTTGTTATGGAAGCCTGGTAGACCAGGACACTCCCACCCTCCCCAACTAGATTATAAAAATCATAAGGGACCAGATTTTATTTTGTTCACTACTGTATCCCAGCACCTAGTTGCCACTCAAAACACAAAGTATTCACACAACAAATAAACTACTGAATGAATGAGTTGCCCAGTCTTAGCTCGAATGTGGCAGAGCTTTGGCTAGCTCAGATGCTAACTGATAACTATAAGATGAAGTGGGAACAACTTTTCTATCTTAATTGGATGACTCTAATTTGCAAATGACACTATAAGCAACCCACCTTCAATATTCTGGAACATTCAGAAAATACAAATACAAATTCTGCCTCTCTGGTTTTCTCCTATTTGAAGGGAGTGGTCCTCTATTTGAGGACCCCATAGCATATCTATCCTGCCACAGACTTCACCCAGTGAGCAGCATTTAGGGATTCCGAAAGCACAGCATTAAATTCCACTCCCCATGCAAACCACAGAAATGTGTTTCTTCCTTAAAAGCTATCATCAGAGCTGTAACTCCCAGTACAAGAGCCAACCAATACACACTTGAGGTCCTGACTTTGAAACCAAGGCAGTCCTTTCTTAATTCCCCCAAGAGGGAGTGCATGTTGTTACAGAGACATAATTCATGATGCGAATTAGCTCTAGATAGTAATTCATCTGGTTCCACTAACACAGAAAGCTCAAAACCATTCGGACGCATTTCCTTCAGCTGCTGAAGGAGAGTGCTTTCCAAGCAGTAAGTAATGACTGTCTCTGAAAATCAAGCCAAATGGGCCAGAAATGAGAAGCAGTTTGTAAAATCCTGTGTCTGGGCCCACCAGAGCCAATTACTCTAACAGGGGCAATTTGTGTGTCTTTATTTGGATGCTTGAGATAGCCTGTTTATTGCAAGGTAAACGAATTGATGTTCTCTCTCCGTGTAATTGAGGAAAAGCCTGCTGGATCACAAATTCATCCAGTGATTACTTTAGGATTCCTCTGAGAAAGTGCTTACATAATTTCCTTTGTATGTGTTTTCCAAAAGGACATATGTCTCCTATCCAGTGTTCTCAAGACCACAAATGTACCCCATTGATTTTCTCTGTCTACAGTGCGTCGATTTTCAGACCATAGTGTGTAAGGTGAGAGGAAACAATAACTGTGTATAGAAAATATTGATCGGCGACCATTGATTGAAGGCCCCATGGTGTCAAAAGATTAGTTACTTTTAAGAGAAGTACTAAAGGTGACTTTCAACTACTTTTTATTGACTAACACGACCAGATAAACCCTTCTATTCAAAGCCATAGACTCTTCTCCAGAAGCCATAATGAAATAGACCATTTTAGTCCCTTGCGTGAGATCTAAATAATACTGTCAACGTATTTTCCAAATACATATAAACATACACAGTACTGTTACCAAATATCATATTGTAATTTAACTACACTATTAATATCTTTAGTGTTTACTAAGTTCCCCAAATTGTTCCAAGTGATTTTTTAAATATTTTTTTCTATTTACTTATTTAATCTTCACCAAACCCCTCTGAGGGAGATACCAATTTTATCCCCATTTTATTCCACAGAAGAGAAAACTGAAGCACAGAGAGATTAAGTAACTTGTCCAAAGTCACACAGCTAGTAAGTGGGAGAGCCAGACTTTGAAATCACATAGGCTGGCTGTAGAAATTATACTTTTAACCACTACACAAGGGTACCACTCAAATACTGAGGAAAATGTAAGAAACTTCATTGGCCAAAATTGCCAATGAAAATTATTCAAATACTAGCCACACTTTGGCACCTGAAGAAGGTGAAAAGGGAAATGTAATTGTTTAAACTGTAAGCAATTTTTCTGATTTATCTTCAAAATTTATACTTTCTTAGCTTAATAACATACTCAAAGAAAAATTCCTATTATGATTTATTATTTTAAATCCTCTAGACTTCAAATCGAAAGGATTTAAGAATCTAAAGAAATCATAGAGAAATACAAGTCAAAACCACAATGAGCTACCACTTCACACCTATAAGGATGCTAGCATCAAAGAGAAAAAAAAACAAACAGAAAATAACAAGCATTGGCAAGGATGTGGGGGAAATGGAACCCTTGTACATTGGTGGTAGGAATGTAAAATGGCACATGTGTTATGGAAAATAGTACAGAGCTTCCTCAAAATACTAAACACAGAATACCGTGGAGTCCAGCAATTCCAAGTCCAGGTATATACCCCCCAAGAGAACTGAAAGCAGAGTCTTCAACAGATATTCATAAACCCATGTTTGTAGCAGCATTATTCACAATAGCCAAAAGGTAAAAGCAAACCTAAGTACCCATCAACACGAAAATGGATAAACAAAATATTATACATACATAGAATGGGACTTTTATTCAGCCTTAGAAATGAAGAATATTCTGACACGTGTACAACATGAATGAACTTTGACATTGTGCTAATGAAATAAGCCAGTCACAAAAGAACAAATACTGCATGAGTCCACATACATGAGGGACCTGGAGTCATCAATTATCAAAACAGAAAGAGGAATGATGGTTGTCAGGAGCCGGAGCAAGAAAGAAATGGAGAGTTATTTTTTAATGGGTATTGAGTGTCCATTTGAGATGGTGAATGGGTGATGAGTAAGGAGTATCCATTTGAGAAGGAGATTGGTGATGGTTGCCCAATAATGTGAATGTGCTTAATGCCATGGAACTACACAATTCAAAAGTAGTTAAATTTTGTGTTATATATATTTTACTACAATAAAAAAGACTAAATATATTTGTGTGTTCCAATTAGATAGATGATAGATAGATCCACTCTTTTTTATAGTAATTAAGCTATGAAAACTGTTCTATATCTTCTTTTCTTACCATAACAAATTCTCTTAGAAATAATTGCATATTAGCATACTACTTTAAAAAGCTGCTTGAGATTCTATGGTGAGGGATACCATAATTTATCTAAGCTACTTGTTAGCAATGATTGTTTAATTAACTACAGTCTTTTGTTGCAATAGACAATGCTGCAACAACAAAAAAAATCCTCTAAAATAGAAAGTGCACAATAGTTCTTGCATTGGTCAGGAAAGATGAGATAATATAGTGTTAAAATAAAAACAACCCAAAGCCATTTACTAAGGTAAGAAAAAAATCTCGACTTCTCTTAAAACAGCAAGAGTTTATTTCTTACAAATGCGACATGTCCTACAGGGGTCAGCAAGAGCTTCTGCTCCACACAGCTCCACCACCCACCTCCCGACGGCATCATCCAGACGTTACAGCCTCCCTCCTCAGTCACTGGGCTTCCCACCACGCAGTCCAGAAGGAGACTCGGAGCTCTTAGCCAGAACTAGTATTCGCCATCTCCCAACTTTAAAATGGCTTTAAAATGTAGGAGAATAAAATGAACTATCTGATGAGTGTTATGACTACCTCTTCCACATTTCAATCACACAAATAGAAATAATTTTCTCTCTACAGGTAAATTCAAAGTTTGCAAATTATTTATGGAAAGCTTCCTAACTCTCAACTGATTATATTTCATTCAACAACTATTTATATCACTCTTACTACATGCTGAGTGCAAGAACATGGTAAGCATTCGATACATATTTGCTGAATAAACAAAGGAATGATCCCTAATTATACTAGTAAATGTTGCCATTTCTCCCAGAACAATCCAACTACTAAAAATGCGTAGAAAGAGCAAGTAAGAAATGACTTCTGTTTTCTCACCTAGTTACTTGGCCAGGGCCCAAATTACCCTAACTTCCTGTTTGAGGCCAAACCTTGATAGTTGGGAGAACCAGGAATCTTCCTGAGCTCTAAATTACAAGTAAGCAATGATCAATTCAAAATTCTCATTGTTTCAAGGTCAGCCTGTAAGCCTTGGTTGGCACTAAAACATCTCAGCTTACAGTTCACATTTGCATTTCACACGAACATTATGCATAGGTAAGAGAAGAGAATACATTCAACCTAATCCAGTGGCTAATTAGTAACACCTGCGCCAGACACTCTCCCAATCTTGCTGTTAGGTTACTGTTTGCATTAAAGGGTAAGTGATTATGCCTGTCAAATTGTGACAGGACTTGCTTTCTTTTTCTGTTCCTGTATAAATTAAATGCCATATTTTTAAATATCCCGCAACATTTTTAAATGACATTGCTATTTTTGATTTCCAGTTAACAGATTTCAATTGTCAGTGACAGAATTATAATTGGATTTATAAAAAAATTAGAAAGGTGTATTTACATGTATAAGCTTATCCCTTTAATCATTAATATCAGAGTGTCTTCTCCACTCAGACTGGTATTCTTCATTTTATCTGTATGGTTGGCAGGGCACCCGGCATGGGTAGATAATCAACACACACTTGTTGAAATAATCCAACGTCTGCCTCAATGTTCATGGCTCCCAAATCTCCAGTCCCAGCCACTCTCTAGCTAAACATCTTTCTGCGTGTCACCATTCTACAGACAGTGCCTGCTCTTCCACAATAAGCATTTACATTTTTTCTAAGTTTACAGTCCTTCAAACCAAGGTCAAAAATTCAGATGGCCCCTTGCCCACACTCAAGAGAAATCTCTCTTCCTCCAATCCTGGAGGTGGTGTCACGGTGAGAAATGGGCGTCAGGCTAGCAGTCCTAACCCAGGAGCACAGGGAAACCTTTGGAAATTCAGGAATCCCCCAAACTTCACACAATCAGTGTCATGTGGATCTCGTCCCTGCCTCGGGGAAGGAGTGGTGCGGCTGCAGGGTAACACGTGTCTGTGGCATTGCCACAGTGGCAATCCCAGGTGGAGTGGAACAGGGTTGGGTGTCAGTGTGGTCACCAAGATGGTTGTTCCAGGTCTGCATGAATGGCATCCACGTAGGATCAATGGTGGTTGTTATGAGACCTAGTGTGCAGTCAGGGCCGGCTAATAATTTGCAGAACCCAGGGCAAAATAAAAATGTGGATCCCCTTGTTCAAAAATTGTTTAGAATTTCAAAGTGGTGACAATAGGGCACTAAAGCAAGTGTGAGCCCTTCCGAGCACAGGGCCCGGTGCAACTGCCCCGGTGACAGGCCCATGAGGCAGGCCTGTTTGCAGTGTCAATGTGATGACAGCAGTGGCTGCACAATCCATGTGTTTCATACCAGCGGGTCTCAGTGACTGGGCTGCAGGGCCAGGTCGTCGGGGTTGATGGGGAGCAGCAGAGATCTCAGCAGCACTGAACTCTAGAAACAGCAGTGCAGATTATAGCTGCTAGTGCCTGACTCCTCAAAAGACACTTCTGGGGCTGGGGGTGGGCATTACTTCCTGGCTAATGTCATTCCCAGTTCCACAGCTGTCCCCATGATTCTGTGGGCTACCAATATCTTAAGAACAGAAAGACTCCCTTCCTATTTCAAAACCAGATTTGCTTATTCCGTTCACAACAAAGAACACCAGCTGGTCTGTGGCCTATATGCCTCCAATGGGGAGGTTTGGCAGTGGCTTTTATCAGAGTCACAGGGTTCTCGGTCTCAGACTCGAGTCTGACTGCACTTCAATCCCAACTCTGTGTCTTCCATGCTTCATGACCTACTTTCCCCTTATATAAAGCAGGATTAATAAAATCTGCTTTGCAGCGTGGTTGTGTGAGGAATAAGCAATAACACACAGGGGAACTGCCTGCCATTCATGTACTTAAATTTAATTCCCTTTTCCAGACTCCCTTAAATTATAAATAAAACTCAAGTTTCACCCTAAGAAATGGGGTTATAAGGTGAGTTAATAAACAAGGATCAGTGATGGCTCAGATGTGTTTAATATTTTTTTTAAAAATTGAGTATTCTACATTTACTAAAGATATTTTGAAAATTCAAATAAAATCTACAGAAAACTGAGATAGAGCATTCTATAAATTATACAGGAAAGATGAATGAAAAACTCGATATAAGAATTAAATACCATGATAGTTCAAGATCACTACAAGTGCTTCGTTTCTGGGATTGACAGGTCAAGTGAGAGGCCATGTGCCCAATATTTCTGAATTTTGGGATGGCATCTGACAGGGTCTCATGATACTTCCTGGCGCCCTTGCACACAGGAAGTGGTAAGAGGTGGGTACCGGAAGTGACTCGGCACAGTGGGTCCACAACTAGTTCAATGACCACGGCCTCAAGCACGGATGATGACGTAGTGAAAGAGCAGGGTTTCTAGTGTGCATCCTGGGACAATTTCCTTGGTCCTGTACACATGCATACTATGACTTCAGCAAAGTCAATCAACTCATTTAATTATTTATTCAAAAAGTATACAGTAAAAACCTACTATATGTCATCCACTGTGCCAGTCACTGAAGATAACATGCTGAAAAAACACAGATGTCTGTATTCCAGAATTTTAGAGGTTAGAGAACAACAGAAGTGAAGCCAATAGACTATTAATAATGCGGTCTGATAAGTGCTGGGACCGGCATAAATAGAGAGGAGTAGGGCAGCTCAGCGGTGGGCCAGCTCAGCCAGTAATGAAAGAGTCCTGGAAAAGTCAGTCGCAACTTGAAAAATAAGAAAGAATTAACAGGTATTTAAAAAAAGGGAAGTGTTACAGAACAGTATGTGTGATGACTCAAATTGAGATAAAGCTTGGACTATTCCAAGACTCACGCTCCCAGTTGTATGTGTAGAGCAGAGAGTGTGAGGTGGGAGTCCTGAGAGATGAGGATGGAGGTGACAAGAGCACTTGAGAGGCTCACTAGTGACACTATGTTATATAAGAAGCCCTAAGAATTTGGGCAAGCCAAAGCGATAGGCTAAATACAAGAAATTTAATAGGGATAAACGTAAATTTCAAAATCTAACTACTGAAGGACAGGGTGGGGCCTGGGAAAAAGACATATGGATTTTTAGTTGATGTCAAGGTCAGTGTGATTTGAATGAGTGAGGGGGTAACCCATAAAACAAACTGCTTCAAAATCCAAGTCCTAAAAGGGAAAAGACAGAATCTGACTTCATGGTGTGGTGCTCGCCATAAATTTTGTGTCATTGTATTTGCCTTCAAATGTCAAAGGGCTTTTGACAGGGAGGTAGGATCAGACTGTTCTGTGAGGCCTCAGAGGACAGATGGGCATGGGGAAGAGAGAGGAGCGCACATGTGCACTAAGGAGGAGAAAAAAAGTCTGCCTAAGCTCATCAACACCGAAAGGACTGCCAGGTGTGGTGGGGGGTTACTGTGCTGGGGCATGGTCAAGCGGAGGCTTGTCTGTGATCATGGGGACGATGTCTCCAAAGGCCTTCATGCAGCTCTGACGAGGTATGGTAGGAGTGAGAAGATAGAAAATGGATAAGAAATGACCCTGCCTCCTAGGCAGTCATAATGATGTCATGCTCTGCATTCAGCGGTACATAGACATTAATATACTGAAGTATATTAAGTATACTGAAATTAAGTATACTTCATTAAGTATACTGAAATTATACTCTCACTCAAAACTGTTGTATTTTGGGGAGGTTATTTCCCCTAAATATTAGTTTTTACAACTCAGTATGTATTAAAAACAAATCTGTATCACCAAAACATCTTGTATTCCACTGTGAAGTTAAAATGGCATTGATTTACAACCTAACATAAGCAAACCCACACTCTGACCGTAAAGATTAAAAAGCTGTTCTCAGTGCACGCCACCACGGAACCCATCCAATAACTACAGCTCCAAGCTTTCTGTGAAGTAAACTCAGATTTCTGCCCCCAGCTGTGCAATATAGAACCTTGTAGACAACATTTTTAAATTTACCATTAAAAGTATAAGAACCTTTTCCAGACCCTACAGAAACTCCCCTTTGAGACAATAAGAGACGTTTTTTCATGGTGCTAGCTGAAGAAGACACAACAGGTCAAAGTCTTTATACTCAGAGCGCACGTGTACTCATTTATTTCAACTTCTGCCTGAGAACGAACCACAGCAGTGGTGACCTGCAGTTTCTTGCAGACAGATTCACCCTGAAAAGATGCAAGACAGTCTTTCTGCTCAGCATGCAGTATCCACTCCTCTAGTCCGAGACTCTCATCTTGGATGCACATTTTCTTCAAGTTATGGATGTTCTTTGCAACATTCACTTGACTTTGATCACCAATTTGACAGTTTAGCTCTCCTGCAGAAAATATTCTCCAGTTTAGAAATACAGCCTCAAATAGAAAACTGTAGATTAGTCAAAGCAAGGCAATTTTTATCTATTTTAGAATCTTTAGAGACTTTTGAGAATAAGATATTTTGAACTTGCTACTTTTTATTAGTATTTTTTAAATACAATATAGTAATTTTTATAATGGACTCAGAAAAATAAAGTTTGGCAAACATCTCTTTTATATCAAGGAATTAGAAAAGTAGAGAAGGGAAGAAATAAGGCACAACAATTTTTTAAAAGATTTTATTTCTTTATTTTTAGAGAGGGAAGGGAGGGGGAAAGAGAGAGAGAAACATCAATGTGCGGTTGCTGGGGGCCATGGCCTGCAACCCAGGCATGTGCCTGACTGGGAATTGAACCTGCGATGCTTTGGTTTGCAGCCCATGCTCAATCCACTGAGCTACACCAGCCAGGGCTGGCACAACAATTTTTAATATTTCTCTTCAATGTGGTGAGGACTTAAAATATACTTTGCAAAACAAATGATATCTACCTTTCAGAAACAGGACAGAATCTACATGAAGTACGATCAATAGGGCTTTGGAAGTTTTACTCTGTGATGCTGACTCCATGAAATTTCCTTAATTTGATACAATATAAATCATCTAAGAGTATTGAAATTAAATATAATTTGAAATTAATGATGTGAAGAATTTACTTCAATTATCATTTAATCAAACCACTTTCATAATTTAGCTATTCACCTTGGCTTCCCAGAAACTAATGAAAGGAATAGCTTCCCAAATGGCTGGGGGAGGTTGACTTTGGTATCCAATCTTTACCACATGACTACCTCTATAACCTCGGACATGTCACTTCACTTCCCCAGACGTAGGTCCTCATCTGAAAAGAGGTATAATATTACCTATAGCATAGATCATGTTCATCTACATGGCAAATACTTCTCAAGTGCTCACAAGGAGCAAGTCTCATAGATACTAGAAATTCAGTTAAAAATAGGATAGGGTCCCAATCCTTATGAACTTACACTTTAGTGGAACAGGAAAATAAGAAAGCAGACAAATAATTACACATCATCATGACCACACCTGATATTCTGACTGTGATCACCACCAAAGAGTCTGCACTCAATTCCAGCATGGAAAGAGAGGGGGATTCCCCCACCACCTCGAAATTCTCCAATACCAGCTGGGCGTCCTACCGTTCAACTCAATTCGGACACCATCTACCTTGAGATAGCACCAGATTCCACAGGTTAAGGGTTGAGTCCTCGAAGGCTGCCCCTCCCTCTTCAGGTGCCAATCACAAATCCAGGTTGTCACCTGTGCTGTACCGGTCACCAACTATGGACTGGAGGTTACAACGACTCCCCTCCTTGGGTCCAATTAATTTGCTTGAGTTGCACACAAAACTTAGAAAAATACTTTACTTACTAGATCACTGGTTTATTATAAAAGGATATAACTCAGGAACAGCCAGTTGGAAGAGATGCACAGGGCAAGCATGGGGGGAGGGTGAGAATGTCCATGCCCTGGTAGGTATGCCACTCGTCCAGAATCCCCACATGCCCACCAACCCAGAAGCTCTCCAAACCACATCCTTCTTGGTTTTTATGGAGGCTTCATATTGTAAGCATAACTGATTAAATCTTTGGCCACTAGCAACTGATTTAACCCCCAGCCCCTTTCACCTCCCCAGAGATCAAGGGTGTGGGAATGAAAGTTCTAACCTTCTAATTACCAGTTGGTTCTCCTGGCAACAAGCCCTCATCTTTTGGTGGGTCCAAATGTCACCCATTAATATAACAAAGGACACTTTTAACACTCATCACTTAGGAAATTCCAAGCTCAGTGGGGATTGAAACCAAATATATACATTTTTATTATAAACCACAATATCACACCACTATCCAGGATACACACAGAGGTAAATACAGGGCATAATAGGTAGAGTCCTCTCTGTGGAATGATTAGTGTTGCAGTGAAGATGACAACAAAGTGGGACCACAGGCCACAAAGCACTCGGTACATAAAAAACATTCAATAAACAGTAGGTTTTATTATTGCATTGCTTCAGGACAAGATAAGGAGAAAATTCTGGAATATAAATAGGTAGGATTTGAAATTTAAAGGAGTAGCAGGCTAGATAATTTCAAAAATTCTCCTGCAAGATACCTAGGAAAACTGAGTTAAATGTAACAGCCAGCATTTCAAATGCATAGCTGAGTTATTTAAAAAAAAAAAAAAAAGAAAGAAAAAGTAAGGGAAATTCCCAAGGGCCAAGACTAAAAAGCAAGTAGTAACCCACAGTTGTAGGCTGACACCCTAGCCTGGGCAGTTGGCCTCAAAGTGATTTCCACTTTCCGTTATCTGAAGGTTTGGGTTTTAATGGCTGCCTGGGGACAGAAAACAAGGCCTTGAACTTGCAAAAGGTAAGGATTTGAAACTGAAGTCCCCCATAGATTGCTCGCCCTCGGTGAAAAGAAGGCTAGAAAAAGGCTGCCCACCAGCAAAGAGGAAACACAAGGAGATTGGCTCGCCTTGGCACAGATCCAGGGTGTTTGAAAGTAAAAATCTCCCCTGAGATTCATGACAGGCCTTACCTTCCTGCATTTGGGATTAAAATTTGGTCTCTGATTGGCTTCAGAAACTTCAACACAAGCAATGAACATATAAGGTTTAGGCAAACATGCCTTCGCAATCCACGAGTACACAGCATGCTGGAACACAAACCAGTGTGGGCAAAGCCAGCAGCAATGAGAAATCGGGTCCTCAAGGCCTCCAGCTATTGGAAATACCATTTAGAGGATACAAAATTAGAATGCACAAAAAAGGCCTATGGTGACCCATGAGTAAAAATTGAGAAGAGGTTACACTGGTGATGGGGTAGAACACACACACACACACACACACATACACACACACACAAATTAATGGGAAATAAAAAACAAACTGAAAAAATTGTAGGGGGTGGTGGGTGACTATAAAATTGTATGGAGTCGTTTGGAGGATCTCTGAAATTTAGACCAACGTCCCAAACTGTCTCTCACAGAATGAAATTTACAGATCACAAATTTTAAAAAGGTGCAGGACTGAAAACAAACTGTTGGAATAGTCTCTTCCTTAGTAAAATGAAGTATCCTGTGTTTTTAATACAGTATAATAGGATGCCCGAGGAGATCTTAGACTTTCATTAGAAGTATTTTATTTATAAATGAAACGGCTATTCATTTTACAATTTCGATCAAGGATAATTTTTACAAAGAGACTCTCTTAGGAAATTAGCTGCACAAAATCAGTGTATTGTTATCTGAAATACATGTAAAGTCAAAGGTTGATTGGGAATGTCCAAAAGAACCAGTTGTAAAAAACATGGGTGTGTAGAAGTAGGGGCACAGCCATGTCGTTCTGTATTTAACATCTGCTTAGAAAGTGGTCTTCCATATCTGCGCCCTGGCGGGTCTGAGGAGAGGAATAGGAGCAAGGGGAAGAGGCAGGAACAAGAGAGAAGGGCAGGAATGGAGTTGGCACTTGCACAACCTTGTATGAACATGACTTCTCTGTGCACCTGGCAGAACCACAAGAGTCCCTGGGCTGGAGTCGCCTTATCCAGTCAGCACCCGAGGCAGCCGTTCACCAGGCAAGTGGTCCAGCACCCAGGGGAGGTCAAGGGAAGAGGCTGGTCAGCCGCCAGAGATCCCACAGGAGGGGACGTGGCCGTGGGGGTTCCACCAGAGAGCCAGCATTTGCACTCTGCTAGGAAGGCCTCGTTTGCCATCAGCGTTACCAGAAAAGCAACAAGGAGAAGACTGCAATTACCAGAGAAGAGGACGGGTGCTTGTCCCTTCCCCTCAGCCTTTCCTCCATGCTCGGGATAGAAAATAGAAGAAGAGCAACACGTCTGACAGGAACTGGGGGAGAGTTTTCAATCAGATATGAAATTGTTTAACTGGACAAGGCTGCTTTAATAACAGAAAGTGACCAGAAAGTTTAAAATTATGGGATCTTCCCAAGGTGTTGTTAGGAGTTTCAAAAGTAGGATTTGGTGTAGAATTATTAAAAGCAGTGTATGCCCAATTTATTCTGCATCTCAGTACTGCAGTTAACTATGTTAAAACACAAACAGAACAATCCAGTTCTCGGTTTTCAGTCCCTCCCTTGAGTGGTAGACCTGCATGAAAGAAGCAAATTTTACTTGTTGATTGAAATTTACATCTATCTAGAGAGATGGAGTGTTTGGGCATAAAACGTTAATGAAAAATACTTCACAAAGCGACAAGTGATAAGGGCTGACTGAGCTGCAGAGACTGTGAGCTGAGAGAAAGAAAAGTACTGTGAGCTATGCAGTGAAGTTCATGGACAACATAGGACCGACGCTGCTCCTGGAGAGATGGATATAATCAGCATTGATAAAGAACCGTGGGGAGGATTTTGCAGGAGGAAGGTGTAGCATGAGCAAAGGTTAAAAAATCCAAGCACCACGATCTACCCAGCTGCTGTAGGATTGTGTGAGGGGGCAAGGGACGTAAGTTTGAAGAAAGAGTTCCAGGTCAGATTTCAGAAGCTCTGACATATCAACCAAAAAAATTTGCATTTGATTAGATAAGCAACAAAAAGCCATTAGAGGTTTTGCACCAAGGCTGTTGAGATGATTGTCAGAGGAAGACATAGAAGAATTTAGCAAAAGAAAATATTTATTCTCCAAGAGGGCAAGAGAGTCAGACTTCAGAAGAATGAGCTGGCCCAAGTATTTAAATCTGAAAGCGGCAAAATTACCCAGATTACCAAGCTTACATCAGTCTGTCCATGAAGAAAAAACAGTAGCTTTCTCACACAGCTTCCATATTCAAAAAGTCACGATGTCTCTTCAGACACCAGCATGGCCAACAATCAAGTACCAAATGGTTGACAGGGATGACTCAAGTGTTTATGCTGGTAGCGACCAAACTCCATCAAGGCGACCTTGTTGTTCTCAGTTTACATCAGAATGACATGTTTTCTCTGACTTTCATGAAGGAAGTCCTTAGTCATATTGGAAGCAGGACAAAGGGTCACTTCTTGGTTCTACATGATCAAAGCAGAATTTGTGGCCAACAAACTTGACTCTGGTGTGCACGATGGGTTGCTGAGATGAGCAGAATAAACTGTGTGGGTCTGAGCTGCGTGTGTTTTCCAGCTTCACCAGGAAGAAACTGAGCTAAAGGACCAGCCAACACATTAATAACATTTCACACAATGTGACTAGGCCACGGCACACAATTGATTGTGCAGCTTTCAGCCCCACTTCGCAGCCCTTCTGATTACCTGCTGAACCATTTACTTCTCCTTCAATAACTCCCAGTGAATTAATCTGAGTGTGGGTGTGTTTCGAAGTTACTTTCAAGAAGACAAATGATGTGAGCCTCACAAGCAGCGCCCAGAATTCAATTATTGGCAATTAGGCAGTGCTGATCTCAGGAAGAGTCTTCCTGCAGGACCCTGGCCGCCTCCCTGGCGATGTCAGCGTTACTGTCAGACATCTGCCTCCTTCATTGCTCGCTCCAAAACACGTGACTCGTCTCATTTTATTACATTGCGGAGCCTTCCTCCTTGCACCTGGAACCTGCAGTTGGTGCCCTGCTACTGTGTTTTTCATCTGGCCACACAACAAGCTGTGTGAAGTTGCACATACGTCTCAGGAGTTATCGTACTGATTTAGACATTAAGGGATTTCCATTATTTCTGCTACCTGACTCTATTTGTTTCTCTGATGATGAAAAAAAAGCTCTTTCTGAAACCTTGACTGTATTAGTTTGGTCTGTACTATGCAATGGGCTTTCTTGTTATCCAGTAATTATTAAGCATAGAAAGTATGATACTTCTGTATAATGTGATTCATAAAGCCGAGAATTATTTCCATATATGTTCAAAATGCAAAATTCAGGCCTTCTCTGATCTTCCTTTCTGTCACAGAATGAGTTTTTAAACAGAATATTGAGTGGAATTTTTCTGTTATCCTGACAGTTATTAATTTAGTTACTCTTTGTGCGTGGGGTTGCCCATCAAAACATACAGTCAACTCCCTAACTTTGCAGTTACAACTGTGTCTGGGAGCACATGTGTAAAACGGCATCAAGGCAGGGAGAGATGGTATTGGAGGTAGAGGGGTACAGAGAGGACAAATTTTAAATGTTTTGAACTTGGGAGAAAAGGTATCAAAATGGTGTGAATAAAATTGTTTTTGTTGATTTTTTTCTTATATGTTTTTATTATTCTTTGAAATTATAATAAATATGGTTATGTCACAAGTAACATCCACATAGGATTGAGAATACTGCAAAGATGTTTTGCTCAACAAGTGCCCTCTTAATAATTTAACTAAAAAACTTAATTGTAAATTAGTACAACGTAAATTAAAATACAAATAAAACTGCCCTCTTAAAAGTAATTTTTGAGAGCAAAGCTTGTCCTTTGAACTTCTGTCTTTTCCCACTGGTGGCAATTTTCCCCCTAAGTTGGTTTACTGGCATTTTATGGAAAAGCATCGGGTTGTCTAACTGGGTATCTAACACTAGGGCAGAGGGACCCCCTACTTACGCTGGATGCTGGAATGGGAAGCGCAAAACTGCCCACTAAGGCCTCTGTTGTGCATGGTGGTGAAACACGTATAACATAAAAGTTAACATTTTAGCCATTTTTAAGTATACGGTTCATCAACGTCCGGTACATTCCCATTGCTCTGCAACCATCTCCAGAACTCTTCCTCTTTTACAACTGAAACTCGATACCCTTAAAACAAGGACTCCCCATTCCCTCCCACCCCCAGCCCCCGGCATTTACTTTCACCCCTCTGAGAAACTGAGTCATTTTCCTCAGTGGCCTCTGACCACCCCCACCAGTTTTCTGCTCTGGGAGTTAGTCATCAGCTTTGTCACCATCCGTACCCTGCGTGTCTGCTCCCCTCTCAGCTCTGTCACACTCGTCTCCATTCCTTTCCTCAGTATCACTCTCCCCCTCCTTGCATTCCTAACCCTACTCAGGGCTCTTTCTCCTTAGCATTCCCATGGCTGGTGTAGCTCCCTTCCTTCTCCCAAAATTTCTTGTAGATTGATTCACAACCAGCCCCTTAACCCAGGTGCAAGACTTTCCTGAAGGCTGTGTTAGCTGCAATAGCAGGAGTAGCAGGAATGTGGACACTGCAGCAAAGCAAAGGGGCTGCGGAGACGAAGCAACGATAACGCTCAGAGCACCCAGGCCAGGGCTGGTTCACAGAAACCACAGCTGCTTTGGTCACTCTCCTGTGGAGAGTCTTCGAAGCTTCTTTTTCATCCAAGGCTCTGACGCCCACTCTATCCATGCCCCGATAGACGCCCACGGTGCGTCTCCATGGATAGGTGCCCATGACGCCCACCTTCCAGCCTGATGTTTGTGAACAGCCCTGCCAAGAAAAGTGTTCTGAGAGGCAGAAGGTGTGAGGAAAGGCTCCAGTGAGCATGGGACATTCAGGAAACGCCGCATACTCTCTTCGGTTCTTAGACACGCCCAATGTCATTTGCATACTAAAAGTTCTGACAAGTCTTAACACTGAAGAAATCAATGTAATTTTGTCTAAACTAGCACTTTCCAATTAATTTCACTCTGTACCTCCTAACATGGTGATTAAGAACACAGGTTTTTTGGATTCACTAAGCTCTTGACTCCAGAACCCACTGCTCCTTTAGAAGCTACATCAAGTTAACTTACCCTCTCTTGGCCTTGGTTTCCACATCTGTGCAATAATAGGTTAAATAACATCTACCCTGCAAGGTTATGGTGAAGATTAAGCTAGACAGTTATGAAAGTATCTGACATATAATAGATGCTTAGTGGTCAGCTGCACTACAGTTACAGAGCCTAAATCAGCAAAAAGTGTACAACACGATGTAGTTGTAACTCATATTTTCTGTTTTCCTGGGCCAAACTAGAACAATAAAGACTTGAGCCTCAACTCTAAGAGCATTTATTTATGTATCTATTTATTTATTTAATTATCCTCACCCGAGGACATGCTTATCGATTTGAGAGAGCACGAGAGAGACAGACAGACAGAGAGGGAGCAAGAGCAAAAGAGAAACATCAATGTGAGGCAGAAACATTGATTGGCTGCCTCTCAAATGTTCCCTGACCGGAAACCAATCCCACAACATAGGTATGTGCCCTGACTAGGAATCGAACCCACGACATTTCAGTTTACAGGATGACACTCCAACCTACTGAGGCACATGGGTAAGGACCTAAGAGGAGGGGTTGGCATTTAGATCTCAACCCCCCATCTCTAGTACTGTTACAGGGGCTCTTAGGGCCCACTACCACCTGTCAAATAAATTTAAATTCTACACTGTGTTTAAAATTAATCACTTTGTTTTTTATAAATACAATTCACAAGCAGAAACAGTCTTTAATTATATTTCTAATATTAAGAGTAGTTGCACCATCATTTATACTGAGTCAGTTCATTACAGTTAAATCAATGTTATCTTTGAGAATTAATTACTACCAAGGTTTATGGCTCAAATTACATGCCTGCCTCTAACACTGCTTAAACTTTAGGTTGATCAACAGCCTCTACAATAAATATTCCTATAAATGTGTTGTAGTTTCTTATAGCATATTCCAGTCTCAAGGAAATCCTTGAAAATATTAAAATAAAAATGTTCTTATTATAAGAAATCACTTTGCCTTTAGTAAAAACAAAACAGGGTAACAAAAGGGAGGGAGGAAGGAAGAGAATCCTGTCAACTTAACTCTATGAGGACATGAATACAGAAATATAGATATAACCTAAATATGATACATACTAAGAGCAAAACAATTATCAAGATCAAGAAAAACTAAGAGAAGCTGAGGAAATGTTCAAGATTAAAGGCTAAAAGAGACTTGACAATTTAACACAAAACATGAGCATAAATGAGATCTTGAGCCAGAAAAAGAAAAAGCTATAAAGGACATTATTGAGACAATTGAAAAAAATGTTAATACGAGTTGTGTATAAAATAATTATATCATTGTTAAACTTCTTGATTTTGATTAACGTGCCATGGTTATGTAAGAGAATATTTTTATACCTAGGAAATGCTGATATAAGTATTTAGCTTAAGAAAGGCAAAATGTGAGTGACTTACTCTCAAATGATTGAGGAAAAACACAGAGAGGGGGGAAAGAAAGAGAGGGGGGAGAAATTAAGCAAATGAGGCAAAAGTAAAGAGTGAAGGCTATATAGGAGTCCCTTAAACTATTCTTGCAACTTTTTAAAAAAGATTTTATGTATTTATTTGGAGAGAGGGGAAGAGAAGGAGAAAGAAAGGGAAACATCAATGTGTGGTTGCCTCTCTTTTGCCCTCTACTGGGGACCTGGCCTGCAACCCAGGCATGTGGCCTGACTGGGAATCAAACCAGCAACCCTTTGGTTTGCAGGCCTACACTCAATCCACTCAGCTATAACAGCCAGGACTATTCTTCTAACTTTTCTAGTTTGAAATTTATTAAAATAAAAAGGTGTCTAAAATTCACAATAAGATATAAACACACAGAACAGCTATCTCAGAGCCCAGCTTCTTCCCACAAACACCTGTGCCTCATGACACCTTGTGCTGGGCATCCAGTCCTGGCCCCTCCAGAGCCACCCTCCGCCGCATTCCTCGCCCAGGTTTAATCTCCAGGAGACTGACTTCCAGGGACTCTGCCAATGTGCCCTCCAGTCTTCCAGCCCAGTTCTGGCAACCTCTACCTCTCTCCTCTGCCCCTTTAGGCTTAGAAGTGACAAGTTTCCCACTGTCAGGAGCCCTCGCTACTTCACCATCAGGTGTTGTTTCCCCATGCATGTGTAAATTGTTTCTTCCTGAACCTCTCTTGAGCTCCCCATTTGAACATGCTGTAAGTATCCTCGGTCACCCTGACTGACACACTCCTGTTGTTCCAAAGGTTCTTATTAAACAACCAGTTGAAAGCTAGCTTTGGATAAATTTAGATAATTTCTAGATAAATCCAAATTTTAAATTACAGGATTCATAATTTTATGCTTTCACATACCTAAGTTCCTTTCCTTTCTGTATATGGGTAGCTCTAAATTCTTCAGCTGCTGATAGCATCAGTTAATCTCTGCACCATTTCTAAGTGGCCTAACTCTACTGCTCCTTCCAAAAAGGGGCTCCCACTCCTGCTGGCCAGGCTCTTGGCCCCCATTCCTGCTCCTGCCCTCCCAGCCCTGTAAGGCAGGCCGTGGTACTTCCCCGGATGCTACTGCTATGCAATTTAGCTCAATATTCTAGAAATACAAAGATGGCCGAAGCATGGGTCATGCTTTCTAACTGCACACAATGCAAAGCCAAAATGTAATTGAATACTGTTCATTAAAATGCACTGGGACACCCTCAGTTGAAACCTGAATTACTAAGACACCCTTCTCCAGCACTCTCTCACCCGACCTCATGGTTAGGAGATCAATCCTTCCTAAGTGTCTCCCCACTATATCTGAGCAGAACCCACCTCACAATGCCCAGGAGCACAATCTTTGGGCTCTTCTGCTCCGGCCTCCTCATGTCCATGTGCCATGTGTTGATGACAATGACACTTGTAAGATGCCACTGAGCCCGGTTAATGTGGCCATCAATCCAATCAAGAGGAATGGTCTTCCCTCTTGATTTCACAATAGTACATCAGTGGAAATGTCCATTTTAACGGAGAATTTACTAAAGGTCCTCGAGTGATGAAGACTATGATTTAACCACCACTGCTCTCTTCCAGGCTGTCATGGTGTCCATGTCACTGCTTCCATCCATCATCAGAAGCACCCCAGCCTAAGTCTTTACTGTTAAACCATTCACAAAATTAACAAATAGATCAAATAAATCCTCTAAATGATGGGGGGTCTAAGCAGCCATTATAATTATGCTGACGATTGATATAAACACTAATGTTCACAATATTTCAAGTGAGAAAAGATTATACAGAACACCTAGTAGTGTTCTGTGTATTTGTAGACACACATACACATATACATGTATACACACATACATACACACTCACATATACACACTATCATCAAGTCTGTCAACCTGGGAACTGTGTTTACCAGAAGCCTCTCCCTGTTTGGCTCTGCGTTACTACAGTCCAGCCAAACTCGGAAGAAATTTTCAGTCAAATACACTGCCACAGACACGGACTTACCTGGTAGGTTCCAACTGCCCTCACTCCTCTTGTTGCCAATCCGTCTGTGCTGCTAGCACGGCCGTCCCCTCCTCCAGAGGAGGCAGCTACACACAGAGATGTCACCACAGGCCCAGGTTTGTTGTGGGACATGGGGCATGGTGAGATGTCTCAGGTATCTCTGCGAGCTCCAACTTCTCTGCCCACACCAGCACTTCAGGAGAGCTGGCTAGTGGCGCTTGATTGATCCTCTGACTCCCCCTTCCTGACTTTCACTTCCCAGCCCCCTCCGCAGCCGCAGCCGGGTAAGCTCCGATTCCTGCAATCAAGCCCTTACACTGGAATATTCACGGCCACTGTGCTTCCCTGACTGAACCTGGTACTATGTATGTCCATGTGTACATAAAGTGCCTTAAAAGGAGAAATCTTTTTCTTTTTACTTGTGTTTGCTAATTGTTAAAAATGACCATGGTCTAACAAAACTTAAATGAATAAAGAAAAAAATTACTTATTTACCTGACAACTGAGTAACAACCCATTCTGCATCACATGTTCAACAGGAGCCCTAGTAGAAATGAGGGGGGACTCAGCCCGGTTGGCATCAACGGAAGAACCTTCTCTTCACTGTATGCAGCCATAAGTACTCAATTTATCCCCTGGGACAACTGAGACATCCCTGAAAATATTACATTTTTTTTAATGAGACAATAATTATATATTTTCAGACCTTTGGCTACCTTCACACTTCTTTATTCTTTTCTCGCCCTGGAAAAATAGATTTATACATGATTTCACAAAGGGCAATTAAGACTCAAAGAATTTATAGTAAAAATTTTACATTTCATGTTTTCTAAAATCATTCCAAAAAAGACCAAAGGTATTTGTGATCATATACAAATACGTTTATTTGGTCAGTGGAGGGTGGGGCAAGTAGTTACCAGTTTTTTGTTTGTTTGCTCTTGCAGGCAGGCTGGTTTCTTCAGTAGACAAAGTGGGCACATGCTTGAAATAATCTATGTAAATATTATAATTTTATAGATATTTTGGTATAAAAAAGCTGGTAAATGATCGAACTTGACAATTCTTCAAAAATAAATATTTTACCCAATTTTCTGTACTGTGTAACATATAATTAAAGAACTGTGGTTATGATGCTATCAAAAAGAAAAGTAAGAGAAAAAATGGCCTCCTGGAGTAGAAGGGTAGTAAAAAGCACATTATAGCACCCTAATAAATTGCCCTGGGCCAAGGGGTTTCTCCAGGTTACCCATTTCTGGGAGTGTCTGTGAGGGCACTTCTGGATGAGATTAACATTTGAGTTCGACTCAGTAGATTACCCTTCCTGATATCAATAGGCATCATCCACGCAACTGAGGTCCTGAATGGAAAAGAAAGTGGAGGAAAGAGGAATTTGCCCTTTTCCATCGCCTTACTTCTTGAGCTGGAACATTTCATCTTATCTACTCTTGCACATGGACTGGGATTTTTTGTCCCCCACTTTATTGAGGCATAATAGACAAAATCAGAGTTGTATATAGACAAGTGTGCAACATGATGTTTTGACACACATATACATTGTGAAATTATGACCTAAGTTACCATTTCGTGTGCATGTGGTAAGGACATTTAATATTTACTCTCTTAGCAAATTTCAAGTACACAGTACAGTATTTCTTATAGTCATCATGCTGTATACTAGATGCACAGAATTTACTCTTCTTTAAAATGCTTTCCTCTCCAACCAGCATCTCCCCATTTCCTCCAGCCTCTGGTAACCACCCTTCTATTCTATGCTTCTATCAGTTCAACTTTTTTAGATTCCACATGTAAATGAGATCATGTGGAATTTGTTTTTCTGGTTGGGCTTATTTCACTTAGCATAATGTCCTCCAGATTTTTCCACATTGTTGCAAATGGCAGGATTTCCTTCTTTTTATAAGGCTCAACAACATTCCATTATGTATGTATGACACCTCCTCCCTCCATTCATCCACCCAAGGACACTGAGGTTGTTTCTGCATCTTGGCTCTTCAGAGTAATGCTGCAAAGAACAGGGAAAGGCAAGTATCTCTTTGAGATACTGATTTCATTTCAACTGGGGTGTGTACACCATCAGCTCCCCTGGTTCTCAGGCAGGCCTTTTGGACTCGGACTGAATTACACCACCAGCTCCCTGGGTCTACAGCTTGTAGGCAACTGATCATGGGACTACTCAGCCTCCATAACTGTGTAAGCCAATTCATTATATCTACATATAGTTTTTCTGGAGAACCCAATACAAACAATATAGGAAATTAAGACAATCGACCAATGTTTTGCAAATTTGAAAGGCAAACTGCCCAAATCCAAATTCTATACCCAGCCAAATTATTCAGTAATCAACGTCTAGGAAAAAAATACATTTTCAGATGTGTGAGGTATCTCAGCGATTGTTTTCCCTTACAGGGGTGTCCAACCTTTTCACATCTCTGGGGCACACTGGGAGAAGAGTTGTCTTGGGCCACACATTAAATACACAAACACTAATGAAAACAAAAAAAACCTCATAATGTTTTAAGTAAATTTACGATTTGTGTTGGGCTATAGTCACAGCCATCCTGGACCGCAAGTTGGACACCCTTGCGTGTTCTCTTCTTCAGCAGCAACGGGCCTGACAACTTTTACCTGGGCCCACATGAAGAGTATGTTAACACTATCCCAGCCTTGCCCTGGCCAGTGTCGCTCAAATTGGTTGGAGAGTCATCCTGTAACCAAAATGTTGTAGGTTTGATTCCTGGTCAGGGCACATGCCTGGGTTGCAGGTTCAAGCTCCGGTCCAGGTATGTGCAGGCCGCCAATTGATGTTTCTGTCTCTCCCTCTCCCTCTAAAAAGCAATGAAAAAATGTCCTCGGGTGAGGATAAAAAAAAAATTCCAAACCCGATTGCAGCTAGATAGTCCCTGTGACTAAGTGCAGAGCCAAATGAATGGTAATTCATGATACTCCCCGAAAGCTGTATTGAAAGCTGTGAGCAGGACCTTCCTTCCATTTCTTTCTCCCTGCTAGCTGGGAGGCAGACATGATAAATGAAAGCAGGATAACACTCTTGTAACACTGGTAGAGGCCATTTACTGGAAATGACGAAGGAGCAGGTAAGGAGACTGAGCATAGTGGAACCCTCAAATCAGACTTTACGACCCACCAACATTCATGTGAGAGAGAAATAAGCTTCTATCTTCTTTAAGTCACCATTACTTTGGATTTCTGTCACTTGTAGTCAATTCTCATCCCTGGTAATCTTACCTCATACACAAGTTTACAAAGGTTTTCTAAGTTAAATAATTCTGTAAATATGAATATAGTATGAATATAAAACATGGTATTTATTATATCCTTTACTCTAAATACAGCTGTTTATTTTTTGGTCTTGATGTGCAAATTCAGAAATAAACTTACTAAAATTGACACTATTATGTTGGCTTTAACAATATGTTATATTTCTGGAAGATGTTGCTATATGTAAACTTCTGTCTGGTATATAACATCTATAGGGATTTAGGTAGACTACTAACACAAAGTTATTTAAAAATATTACGGTGTCCATTTTAAACTTTGACTCTTGATTTTACTTTTTCTAACATTAATTTTATTTCTTTTGGGCTTTTTTTTCTTCTATGTCTTTCCCCCATTTTTTATCTTCTTTCTTCCTTATACACTTTGCTAAGGTATTGCAGTATGAATTTCAGAGAGTTCTGAAGGCCAATTCTTTCAAGGGATGCTCGGCCTGCCTAGAAAATCATTTCATCCATTCTCATAGTAAACATTTAGAAATATGTTGGGATTATTCTGCTGTTGGTGAGGGGCATTTATTTGACTTATTGTGCTAAACTTTTTTTTCTATGTCAACAATTTAATTTTCTGTGTGTGTGTGTATATATTAAAGATTTTGTTTTTAGAGAGAGGGGAAAGGAGGGAGAAAGAGAGGGAGAGAAATATCGATGTGCAAGAGATACATCAATTGGTTGCCTCTCGCACACCCCAACCAGGGACCTGGCCCGAAACCCAGACATGTGCCCTGACTGGGAATCAAACCGGCGATCTTTTGATTCACAGGCCTGCACTCAATCCACTGAGCCACACCAGCCAGGGCCAATTTAATTTTCAACTGTCTTTTCTGTTCCTTTCTAATTTACTTACCAGATTTTTAATGTCATCCTTCTGATCTTCAACTTCTTTCTTAGACCTATATCTCTTTTTAAATCTCATTCAAACGTTTTATCATTTCATTTTTGAAGTTCACCTCAAAATTCATGACCTTAATAAGTTATTCCACAGAATGAAGCATTTGAGGGAAATGTGTTCCTTGGGATATAGTTTCTAGAGCCCTAGTTATCAAGTATCCTACCCTAAACATTCCAAAATTGTATATGACTGCTAGAGTAATTCAGACACATCATTTGAAGAACTTAAACATTTATTGAGATGTTTATTTAGTAACAGCAACATGGTTTCTCAAGAAAAAGGTGAGTTGAACTCCCCCCCTCCAAATGAAGCAACTTTCTATTATTTCAGGCAACAGCCCAACCTACAATCTTTAATAAATGTCAAGATACATAAAATACTTAAGAGAAAGACATCCAAATTATCTTAAAACTATAACATTTTAAGGTAAAAAAGCAATTTAAGGACAGCAACCTCTGCATATCACAGTATACCAAGATGCCTTCTGCAGCTTTTACAACCATTCTACTCAAATTATTAATGTATTTATGCAAAATGCTTGTAAAAAAATGGAAACACCTACAACCTTTACCAGTTTTTTATTTTAAGAACAGGTGCAAACCATCTCCTTCATAGATCTTCTGTTAGAGCACCCCATCAAAAACCATTGGTCTGGCTCAAATAATGAATATGATGTATGTATGTGTTGCTAAATTTCAAATAAATGACATAATCTACAGCTATACTACAAGCCCTGAATTATTTTTCCACAACATTCCAATATTCCCTGAAGAGATTTTATACAAAGGTTGAAAATAGCTATTTTCCATCATAGTCAGAGTCAATTTACTTTTACACAACATACACTGTTGAGTTCTGTTCAGTTTTTGCGAGGAGTTCCTACGGTGTTGTAGGGTTGCACATGTTCAGACTGTGTATGTACGGAAACATAATCAAAGGCTCCATATCAGTTAAGTATCACATCAGAATGTCTGACCACGCATCCTCTGAACAGCACTCACAGTGTTAGTAGTTACAGAAATTCTCATTTCCTATCTTTTCAAAGGCTCTCTTTTGTTTGAAAACTGGGTTTATAGAAAATTCTAAAGAAATAACCCCACTACACATTTGGAATTATTGATAGATGAGGTGACAATATATATTTTACATTTAAAAGTTAAGTTTGACATTGATTTATAATCAACTTTAAAATCCCTATTCCAATATGCTATATTCCATGTTCTCATAATCCTATACTTGCTAAATAATTGAATTAACATCATATTCATTTTTTAGTTTTAAAAAAGAACACCTTCTTGTACCACCTTTTAGACTTGTCTTAAGTTTATCTAACTTTATAACTTAGTTTTTAAAACCTAGTTTCATGTTCAATGAATTAAGAAACAATAAACATCAGAACAGTTTGGCCAGAATTTAATAGGCAAAAAAGGGTTGCTTTGGCAGTGTATATAAAAAAAAAGCTCATTATTTAATGTTTTCATTAAATATTAAAAGGCAATTGTTGTTTTAAGATACATGAAATTACATTTAATAAATGCATAACTGACCCCACACCTGACATGACTGCTCCTCTACTTTCCTTCTCCATTTACTCTATGGAGCCAAAAAAAAGTTATTTTACAAAACAAAAAGATCCGTGGTCTTTCTAAAAATACCTTAAAGAAGTTCTGACTACTACCTAAGGCACTTACTACTACAATATAAACTTCTGAAAAAGACGACGCTGAATATTTTCTTGAATTTATTCATAACGGTTCAATTGAAAGTATACCTACTGAGGGATCAGTAGATGTGATTCACTGTTTACGCTGCCACTCAAGGCAGGACAGTGATGTCCACACCTGGCTTCCTGTCAGTATCACCTTGGGAAACGGATGCAGTAAGTCCCTGCTCCTCTTCAAACCTAAGAGGCCATCCCCTCTACCCTAACCTCTCCTGTGATTCTACATGATTAGTCTTGGCATAATCCAACACTTGGGATGACTAAAAGGACCAGGTTAAAGGAAGATAGTTATCGTGCTTCTACACATCCTACCTCATAAACTGGAATTCAGTTTTTTAAAAAAAAATGTGGAATCCTTAGCACTAAATGATTAAGTGGGTAGTGTGACTGGGAAACAATTCTAGTATTAACAAATCAAACAAAGGGAGCCTTGCTGCTCGCCTCCATGAAAGCCCATACCCTTCCTGACCCTGGAGGGCCTCTGGCACAGACCTAGAGGGAGGCAGACAGAGGCACAGGGTGGGGGCCCACAGCTCAGCAAGTGACTGTCTCCACGCCGTTTCTCTCCATCTCGATCTTCCCCACTCTCATTCCATCTTTTCCAACTCTGCCTTTTGCCATTTTCACTTTTATCCCCTTCTTTCCTCGCTTTCCTCACTTCCTCTCTTTTCCTTCTTTTTTTTTTTGACCATTCATTTACATCATTCTCTTCACTGCTTTCTCTTCCTCACATAAAATAAGCAAATTAATCCCAGAGCTATAATACATATCAGAGAACACTGAGCCTAAGGAGACACGATCCGTACGGTAAACAGGGCAAACACCTTCCGCAGCAGCGCTGATGTGACCTGACAGAGAGAGTGTCTTCAAGCCCGTTGTCTAGATGAGTCTCATAACTTCCTAACTCATGACTTCTGGGTCTCAGGAGGTCAGAAGGGCACACAGATTACTTACCAACCCGAGGCACAGAGAAGTTAAATGATATGCCCGGGGTCTCTCACCAGGAAGAGTATGCAGATTGAGCTCACAGTCTGATTTTCTTTCCTTTGCACCAGTAACATCAGACTGAAGGCAAGATGAGAGCAACAGTAAAATATTATCTCAGGCTCTCAAGTATCAAAAGATAACTGGGTTACCTAATACATTCTGAACTACTCTGCATAGGAAAAACAAAAAGTATATGTTTTTTTAAAGTGTAAATCACAATATATATTTCTACAAGTTTTTCTAGTTCTTTTAAGATGACTACTCATACAAATAAAGTTTTACTGCATTTTCATCATTCCACTTTGGTAATACTGTAGCCCAGAGAGAGTTCTGAGGTCAGAATTGTTCTAACACATAGACTCAAAGAATATATGATGTAATTTATATAAACTGCATAGATATATACTGTTTTATGAAAAGAAATGTAATATTCTCTAAATTGTTCTATAATTTAACCTCATTAACACTGAGTGCTACATTTCTCATAAATTCTCAAGGAAAAAATTTACCTTATCTAAATTCAGAAAACTCATTTTAATATTCTTATTAACTTTCTGTGATATCCTACATTTCAGGTAAAAAATAGTCCTTAAGTGCATCTTCACCATAACCCTACTTTTAGTAAAATACCCAATTAGGCCAGATCTGAATAAACCAGATGAAGAATCTTCCAAATGATCAACAGTGTGTAGAGTGTGACGGTGTCAGTCAGTCACAACCTGCGTGAGATCACAGTATATATAGTCCAGTTGGATTAAGCTATGACCACACGCTCGAGTCCCAATCCATCATATCAGAGTCAATGGGGCTGAGATTCTCTGTTCAGTAAGGAACTCAAATCTAAGGAACTTGCTTAAGGGATAAATTTCTATCTTATCAATAACCCCAAGTACTTCCTCTAATATTTCAGAATCACAATTATAATCCACTAACTGTGCCAAGAATTGTAATATTCTAATTTCAACCTTCAAGTTGGCAAAATGATTTCCAGTGGTTCCAAAACTAGCTGACACTGAAATCAGCTGAGATGCTTATTAAAAACAGAATCACAATGTAACTTATTTTTGCACCCCGCTTCTAACAGTGGAGACAAGCAGGGTAATTTGCTTAGGGACTGGAGATTCATGTAGTATGGAGGAGGAATGATGTCACTGTAGTTAACAAAGTATTTGTGGCAGTGAAATAACGTGCTGTCTGAGATTTTCTTTTCATCTGGAAAATCAGCACCACTTCTCTCTACTTTTGTGTAATTTTTAAAATCTCCTCTTAATAAGAAATGTCTGTAAATCTCACCCTAGACACAGGAGATCAGAGTCCTCAAAGGTGAAGCCCAAGAATCCATTCTCAACAAGCTCCACACACCCACCCCCAGGAGTTGAATACAGCCCGGCAGGCAATGGTCTTATTTGAGGACCATTAAAAACAGCCTTCTATATACCCTTCAAATGTACATTAGATAGTGGCCAAGAACACTATGAGAAGTAATATTTTTCATATTTTCAACACTAAAAAAATAGCTGTCTTAAGTGATATTCAAAAAAGAAAGACATTCACACTGACCCAATCAAAACCACTTTTTCTGTAGTCAGAGGTAATGATTTTCTTAATCAAAATCACCCACAAATGCGGTCTAATTTATTTAGAGTAAGGCTCTCTATATACGCTTCTTCAAAAATATCTTGCAAAATTATTTTGAGGTAGAAGAAAAAAAGTTTAAATGAGCACTTTTTCCTGCTCCATTGTAACTAAAATTACTATTCACAGGAAGTATATAGCTACACATTTTGGTCTGTCACATTTTCCACCATCATGTATGTGTATTATTTAGGTTTTCACGTTATTATCAGCACTTTATTCTTCCAGAATGCCCAGTAAAGCTGAAAATTTTCACTTAAACTCATAAAAAATTTCCCAAAATTTATGTTTAACAATCTTAGAACCAAGTTTGGCAAGACAGTTTTAGCATACACAAATGAAAATACTACATTGCACAAGTATACAGACAGAGACTAAAATGCCACAATTTTCACTGTTTTCCTTCTTTCTTATACAGGTCCATTTTAAACGTGCAGTTTACTTGTAATGTAAAAATAATTTTAAATATGATTGTCACAAAAAGATTTGAAAACAGAGATGAAATCTAAAGGCACACTATAGATTGTCAATGGTTACATCACATTTCTTTAGAAACAGAACCTTTTCTGCTCCTGTAAACGTCTTCTCACACATTTAAAGTGAGGTTAGTGCTGACACAGAATTATTGCTATACTCACAGTTTGAGTGTTCCCACTGTGCATGAGGTACATCTCCATCCACACACCCTACTGTTCTCACTCCCTTGAGAATAAGAGTCACCCAGAGTCTGTAGGCTACAACCAGGCAGTATTTCTCATCAGTACTAGAATGACAGCGAGTAACATTACAAAATACCAGAGATGAAAAAATGTCTTCTTGTTGGAGTCCAAGACTTTAATTTATTCTTCATTAAATGAATATATTGCTTATTTAACTTCTTCAAGGAAAAAAATTATTTTGTAGTGAATAATTCCTTCCTGAACATTTCATCCAAGACTATTCCTTCACATGTATCCTCGATATTTTGTGATTTAATTCATTTGACTCAGTGATCTCCAAGAATCACCTTTCCTTTGGTGGTCTATCATAACGAGCTTGTATGCTTTTGGTTAACTGTTTAATAAATATTTTGTAAAGTTTTCCGCAGTACGTATGCACTGTCTTTTGCAATTCCAGTTCTAAAGGTTTTAATAAGGAACGGATGTGGCCATCTTCAAAAGAACACTAGAGAAAGACAATAAAAAGACAAACACATATAAATATGTAATTAATTTCAAATAACCAATCAATTTAATATTATCAACCTTCATTTAAAGTCTCACAAAAAGCATATGCTCAACAAATATTTTCAGTGAATTAAACAGAACTATGGTCTCATGTTTTAGAGAAAGGAAGTAATGGTGAATCACTGAGGTACCAGGGAAAGTTTTTCACAGACAAGAGAATGAAAGCAGGATGTTCCAAGCCAAGGCAAAGCTCTTACAAGTTCAAGGGCGGAGAATACCCAGAAGTACCAACTGCTGTGAGACAATGACTGAAAGCTCAGAAACCAATAAAAGCCCCAAATCACTGTGATAATAGTGTTGAGGCTAAACTGGAAAGGAACGACATAGTGGCATGGAGTGGCAGGAATGCAAATGATAGCACAGTTCTGCATTTCCCAAACAACCCTGATTGCACAACCGGATCCCAAAAGATAAATACACGTGAAACCTGCTAAATATTACACTCTTCATGAGGATTCACACTGGCACATGAAAAACTCTAAAAAGTAAAGCAAAATACATCTGTTGAATTTTGTCTGACACACTAGTTCCAAAATATATTTCTAACTAGTCCTTTGTTACTATAAAAAAATACATATATATCTCCATATCCATATCCCAAGGAATATATTTTAGAAAACAATGTGGTAGTACTTAAGTTATGATTCTAGTATGTTCAGACAGATATATTTTTTAATTAGCATTTGAAACCAGTTAGAGAGCTGGATGAAGCTTGCAAATAGAACATTTGATGTGAAAGTTTAAAGTCAGTGAGAAATGCAAGATTCCACTGGAAATCCAGAACCTGCAATCTCAGAGGGCTGTAAAATGGCCTGTGGTTATCCCTGAGTTTCACTGTCAGACAGGAGGGAGAGGAAATGAAAGCACCACTCAAGTTACAATTAGTAAGTCTGTAGGAAGCCAAAGCCAATCAGTGGTAAAGGATGAGCCTTGTGCTAATTTATTACCTAGACTTTTATCAGTGTAGAGGTGTCAAAACAGGTCCTAAACCTTAGTATCCCTTGAGCTGAGAAAACAGTGACCATTAACTGCATAAAAACCATTACTCTTGGGGTGATTTTTAAAGCCCTATCATCTATACTGAAGATAAAAATCTAAAGTTGTTTCAAAGACAAAAAAAAAAAAAAAAGAAAAACAGGGGTGAAGCTTAACTAAGAAGAATATAATAAAAATTGTAACAGTCAGCACCTAGGTTATCTGGGAAAAACTACTGAAAGCTGGACTGATTTTAAAAAGGGGGCTTCCTACTAATACGTTTCAGGCTCCATGCTAGCCTCACACCAACCTTATGAAATAGACAATATAATTATCCCCATTTCCAATAAGACAGCTAAGACAGGGGGAGATACTTTCCCCACAAATACAGTAAGTGGTGAAGCCAGTGTCCACCCCACCTACCCAGCTCCAAAAGCCACCAGATCCACATAAGCAAATGAAACCATGCCAAGTCGGTTTCCAAAATCCTGTTGAAAGCTGAAGCTCAGTTAACAGTGGGAAACTGGAGGAAGTGCTGTGCTGTATATGGATACGCTATGTATATGGATACAGAGTTATACACGTTTGGGGTTAAAAGTGGCAGCCAAGTTGAAGGAGGTAACATGTATCAAAGGTATTCCCCTTTACCAAATGACACTATCCAGTAACATTTCAATGTGCACAAAAAAACATACGTGGACAACTGTGGCTGAGAGGTGGGTTAGAATGAGAAGACCAAACTGTGATTTTTTTTTTTACTATGCAATGACAGTAAAATGAAAACATTATAAAGGTATTTTGGAAGTTAATTCCCAGAAATATGAAGTATTTCAGATTCAGTTCATTCATTTTCATGGGATTTAAATCCCAGTGTTTGTGGTTAAAATTTTTTTCATCACCAAGACAGTCTTTTGATGATTATTTTCCTGGAATAAAACTAGTGCCTCAGGAATTGAGTTCTTTAGTCCACCATTTAACAAGTAATTTGCCCTTTAGGAAAAAAGATAGCCCTGGCTGGTATGGCTCAGTGGATTGGGCATCATCCCACAAACCAAAGGGCCACTAGTTCAATTCCCAGTTAGGGGACATGCCTGGTTGTGGGCCAGGTCCCTACTGGGGATGTACGAAAGGCAACCAATTGATGTTTCTCTCCCACTCTTCCTCCCCTCCTGTCTCTCTAAAAATAAGTATTTTAAAAAAGATGATAAATTACCAAAATTTCCACTGATATGAATACAGCCCAAAGAATGCAATACAGTCATTGCATTCTTCCATTTACATAATGTGCAATGCCCACAACTGTACAGTACATAACTGGCATCTGGGTGTTTTCCTTTTCCCAGAGGTCACACTGCCCTCACTTGAAAGCAAGGATTCTTTCCATACTGCATGCTGTACCAGACTCATTCACTTGCCTGGTGCTCATCCTTACAACTCAGTTTAAGTATCAACTCCTCTGAGAAGCCTCTCTGCAGTTAATCACCCTTTTCCATCACTGACCCAGCACCCAGTACAGAAACTTTCAGGAAGGTCTGCCTCTGTGTATAAGACTGTCAGTTGAAAGGCAGCAAATAAATAGTGAGGGCTATGATGACAACAATTAGATAATTCAAAGCATTTTCAAAGAATAGAACATGTTCTTAAAATATGGCAGAATGGCAGTTCAATCCAACAAATGCTGAGTGCAACTATCTCTAAGGTAGGGTAAAAGGTACATACTCAAGACTCCCGTGCAGAGACAGCTATGCAAATATGAGCAGGGTATGAAGTGAACCAAAATTAACATACAAATATCAAGAAATGTAATAATTCAGAAAATACATTAAAGTATCTGATACTGTAATAAAATATTATGTTCCCACTTTGAATTTGTAATTTTTAATCTTAATATTTTTATTCACGCAACAACTAATATTTAATATGTATGGACTGTAAAAACTGATTTGCTGGCAGACACAGCCATGCACTTACAATTTAAAAATTATTCACTCCTTTATTATTTATATTGTTCACTATATTCGATGGCTGTGACTAAGTGTCTGCCTGAAACTTGCATAAATACCTTTGTCTGAATGTAATTTTTAAAAAAATTTACCTCTCACTGAATTATAGATAAGGGAAGATAAAATTGCTAACCAAAAGCACCATAAAAGGCTGATTAACTTCATAAATGGGAGTTACTGCAGACCCAAAACAAACAGAAAAAATCATTAACTCAGTATTGAGATCCTTTTAAAAGACTTATTTTTTAAAAAATCAAGTGTAATTAATCAGCCTAAAACTATTACTTATCTTTTTAAACGTACATATTTATAAAAGATCAAATAAATTAGCAAGATTTAATTCTTTAATAATGGGTTTTTAATGTTCAAAGGAAACAAATTGCATTTTATAATTCATTTCTTTTGTGTCCTGCAGTGTCAGAACCCCTAAAAGTACTTCTCTTCATTTTTATCACCTTCTGAAAACCCTTGAAAAAGCATCATTTAAATATATTGATTTCTGAATCTACATTAAATGAACATCCATAGTAACTTTTACATTCTTCAATGAGTGTAGCTGTGTCGTGTCACAGTGGGTTACTAGACCACTGTGTGCTAAGTATTTTTATCCTCATTCCTATTAATTAGGCTGTACCAGACCAGAGGTTTTCGGTCATTGAAAATTAATTAGAATGAGAACCCAGCCAATAGGGACATCAGCTCTTCTGACCCCCACATGAAAATCAAACTAGCATTCCTAGTATTTGCTTATGTTTTGTCTTCACATCCATATAAGATAAGGCACAGCCCAGTCTAAAAGAGAGAACTACATGAGAAGTAAGTGGTCACATACATGTCTCCCCAGGTATCAGTCAACTAGCTGCAGGCACAGCAAGTGACACGGCTCACTAAACAAAATCATAAATTCAATCCTTATTTGAATTTGCTCAAACTCTTGGTCCACAACATATTCAGAGACCTGGTTTCATGCATCAATCTAGAGCAGGAGTATGTAACCTTCTGGCATCTCTGGACATACTACAAAAAGAGTTGTCTTGGGCCACACATTAAATACACAAACACTAACAAAAACTGATGAACAAAAACAAAAAAAAAAGGTCCATGCGTAATTTTCGTGATATCTGCCACCACAGGTAAGCAAAAAAGTCCTTGCATAATAACCCTAACTAACCTATGCAGCAGCCCTTTCGATAATCTTTTAAAATCGTCAGGCAGGTCCCAAGTTTGTGACTGCTAATATAGAAAATGTACATATCGCCCTGGCTGGCGTAGCTCAGTGGATGCAGCGCGGGCTGGGAACCAAAGTGTCCCAGGTTCGATTCCCAGCCAGGGTACATGCCTGGGTTGCAGGCCATAACCCCCAGCAACCACACATTGATGTTTCTCTCTCTCTCTCTCCCTTCCCTCTCTAAAAATAAATAAAATCTTAAAAAAAAAAAAAGAAAAAAAGAAAATGTACATATCTAAAAGTATAAAACTTAGTAATAAAACCAAGTAATGTTTTAAGTAAATTTACAATTTTGTGTTGGGCCACATTCACAGCCATCAGGGGCTGCAGGCGGCCCGTGGGTTGGACACCCCTAATCTAGAGGTATGTGAAGTATAACCACCGCCCCTCGTCAAACCACCATAGTTACACAAAAGAGGACTACAAGAACAGGAAAAAAAAAAAACAGAGAGAACAGCTATCTAGGACAGTGGTGGGGGGAGAAGCAGTATAATCCCCCCACAAACTCAGTGAAAGAGAATTCTGAAAAATAAGAAAACCCCATTTACAAAGGCAACAAAGAGGATAAAATACTTAAGCATAAACTCAATATATGTTCAAAATCTATATAAAGAAAACCATTAAGATATTCCTGAAAAACACAAATGAAAAGAGAGCCCCTGTTCTTAAGATGTCTCGACACCATCAAAATGTCAGCAGCCCCTAATATATGAAGCTGACACACTCCCAATAAAGATACCAACAAGATTTTTATGTAGTTAAAGGAGCTGGTATCTGTGGAAAAATAAATATACAAGATTTAGGAGCACTCTGAGAAGGACAAGCTATGAAAAGGAAATGGCCCTCCCAGACAACAAAACACAGCATAAGGCCTTAATAAGTGAAACAGTGTAATGATATTAGTGTACAAATGAACAGACCAGTAAAGCGAAACAGAAAACCCAGAAATCACAAATGCAACTTCAGTATATGATAAGGTCAGTATCTCAAATCTTTGGGTTAAAGATAGACTTTTAAATAAATGGTGCTGGGACAAGACTGCCATTCAGAAAAAGATCAAATTAGATCTATTCCTCACCCAATACAAAAGAGTAAACTCCAAGTTGAGTAAAGGACTAAATGTAATAAATAAAACTAATACATAGGTGAATTTTTCTATAACCTGAGTATAGTTACAAAAAGGCTTTCTAATTATGTTTTTTTTTTAAAAAAAGGTCAATAAACTGATTACACAAAATGTTTTAAAAAATCAGATTGAGCCCTGGCAAGTGTAGCTCAGTTTGTTGGGCATCATCCCACAAAGCAAAAGGTCACTGGTTCAATTTTCAGTCAGGGCACCTGCCTGGGTTTCGGGGTTGGTCCCCAGACGGGGCATGGAAGGCAACTGATAGATGTTTCTTTCCCTTTCTTTCTCCTTCCCTTTCCCTCTCTCTAAACATAAATAAATAAAATCTTTAAATAAAATCCAGATTGAATGGCAAAAAAAAAAATGCCACAAAGTTAAAACTAGGAAAAAAACATTGTAACAGAAATTGCAGATAAAGGACTGATATCCCTGATACACAAAGAACTTGCTACAGCTGTCAGGGTCAGGGAAGTAATGACCAAAACACCTTCACGGTGATGGTTACATCGCTCTGCAAATATGCTCAATGATCACTGATTTTACATTTTAAATGGATGAACTTTGTGGAATATACAGTATGTATCAATCAAGTTATTTTTAAAACACTGCAAATAGGTGAAAGAGCTGAAAGAAAATTCACCAAAAAAGATATAAAAAATGGCTCTTTAACACATAAAAAGATGCTCACCTCCTTCATAAGAGAAATACAAATTAAAACTAAACTAAGATGCCATTTTTTACTCATCTAAAAGGCAAAATTTTTAAAGCCTGGTAGTCCATTCCACTGAGGAAGCTGTGGAAGTCAGGCCTCCTCATGAATGGTTGGTGGGAAGGCAGACAATCCCTCTGCAGGTGAAACAGGCATGACCATCAATCCACCGACCTCACTTCCAGGAATTTACCCTGAGTCACACCTCCCAACAATACAAATATACATATGGCACAGTTCTACACTGCTCTATCATTTGTTATTCAAATTGTTAGAAAACTAACAAACTGTTCAAATATAAGATGAGTTGAATAAACTTTGGTACATGAATGAGACAGAGTATCATACAGCTATAAAAAATGAGAAAAATATATATAAATACATACACTTCCAGAATATTTTAATTTAAAAAATTAAAGAGCAAAAATGTATCAACTGTATGCTACATTCTGTTTAAGAAGTAGGGAATTATAAACACACACATACTGCTCATGTACGTAGGAAGGACAGACCAGAAAACCTACGGGGTGGGGGGGGGGGAGTTGGGGTGAAAGAGGAGGGGAAAGAGTGACAGTTCTAAGTAAACCCTTACATAGTTTAACTTTTTGAAATCTATTAATACTCCACATATCAAATGAAAGTTAAATCAACAGGGACAGGGAGAAAATACTTAAAACTAAAAGCATACTGAAACAAACGAACCCAAAGGTATTCAAAATGAATAAAATTAACTCACTGAAAGGGAGGATAAAAGAACTAATTCAAGTAACTTCTGAACACAATTACTGAGTGCACACCCTCGTCCTGGGGCATCGGAGGGGAAGATAAAGGATTGAAAATAATCCTTAACTCTTCTTAATAGGTTGGTTTTTTGTGAAGTGGGGAGCAGAGATAATGGTTATGAATAGAGCATTTTTCAAATAATTTTAGATGTACTGTAGGATTAAGCAAATGAGGAAATGTTTCATGTTAGGAGCCAGGATTCTAACTATAGAAGGAGATAAAACACACAAACACAGAATAGAAAATGGCAAGGAAAGGCCTTGGGGGAACAGAAATAGGTGCACTGGTGTGGGCACATTATTGTAAGAGTGTGTGTATTTACATTTCCTAGCTCCATTACTGGAAGGGCTAAGAAGTAAAGATACCCTTATAGCAATAAGCATGCCTAGCACCCAGAGCTCACCAAAAGGACAAGGCTCCTTTGTCATATAGTTAATTTCAGGGCTACAGCAGGGAAGGCATATCAAGTTAAGCCTGGAATAATTTGTTGGAACAAGTAATGAATTACTCAAAACAATAATGTGAATTACTCAAAATAATGATGGGAATATGTCAAAAGGGCACAAGAGGTGGTAGCCAAAAGGGGCTCCCAATGGCCAAATTTTGAACATAAATAAAAGGGAATAATGCATTATGAATCATCAGAAAAAATACATACTGATTTCATACTAGTAATGTACAGATTAATAAATGGTCCAAAAGGGACTGAGTGCACAGTGCCAAAGCTGTATGTGGAAGGAGTGCTCGAGTTGGACAATCACCAATTTGCAACTACAGTGAAGACGTGCAACAATGGACTCTAACCCTACTGCGGACATTCTGATGAGCAGGGTATTTATATGATTTTAAAGAGTCTCCCCATAAACTGTTTACAAGAGGAAAAATAACTATACAATGGATAAATTGAACATTTTGACTGGGTGATTAAAACCAATGTCACCGATGAGAGGCAAGCAGACAGAGGTGAGTGTGAATGTGATATCCTGAGGAGAGCACAAATTCACCTAAATAGCATGCTAGCCAGGAGGGAGCACCCTGAACCTAATCATAAGAAAACATCACAGGAGCCATTATGAAGAACATTCTAACAATGAAAGCGGTTAAGGGGCTCTATTCTCTCAAAAATGCCAATGCCATAAAAGATGAAGAAAGACTGAGAAACTGTTCTAGATCAAAGAAGAGTGAAGCCACGTGGATGGTAAAGTATTATATCAAATATGAAACTTCCTGAGTCTGATATCTGTACTGAGGATAATAAGAAAACATCCTTATTCTTAGTGAAAACATACAAATTGTTAGGGGTAAAAACACATGATGTACTCGACTTATAGTCAAATGGTTCAGAAAAAATGTATTATAAAGAGAACCAATGATAAAGCAAACGGGGTAAAATGTGAACAACACACCCACTTCCAGCAGTAAAGGATATGGAAATTCTTGTACTATTCTCACAGATTCTCTGTAAGCTTGCAAGTATTTCCACATAAAAACTTTTTAAAAAACGCTTACATTTCTCAGTGCTTCATAAACAGCTCTAAATGCTGGTTGCTTATCATCATGGTAAACACCTCTGTTCCCATGAAGAACAAAGATTCCTTCTTCTTCTGCTTCTAGGCAATTACTTCCATAGATACAATGATCTGGCCGATAATTCCATTGACATGGAAAAACAAAAAGGCTTTCTATGTGAAGAAAGACAAAACAATGAAGCAAATAACCAGCATAATTCCACAGAATTCATATTTTGCAAAAATTTTAGTTTAAAAATACAGTCCTTACAGAATAAAATTTAAAATAGTGAATTAAAATAGGTTTAGCATTTAGATCTCTTCCTACTAAATCAATATTCAAGAAAAGTTTTACTGTCTTTAACATAGTGATAATCATTTATAAGCCAAAATCAAATAAATGCACTTCATCATTTTGACCATTATGATTTTTCTACAAATGCAAAGAATCAGTGAAATTAAATGGGTACCTGGATTATGAAAAAATATGATATTCAAGAGATCCTGGTCGCCCCATGTGATATTCAGCTTGTATTTTTTGAGCAGTGGCATCAGGATGTCGCCCCATCGCAGCCGTGCAGGTGTCATGTCGTTCTGTTGGCAAACACAGTGAAAAGGTCCTCAGGCTTCCAGGCTCAAAATGGCAGCATGGTGACAGTTCCCCCTTTTTTCCTTAGCAATTATTGCAGAGCAACAAGAGTAAACATAAACTTCTTTTGTTATGAAATCCAGTGACTCTAATGTAAACCTACATGTGAGTAAGGCTGCCCAGCTGGAGTGGGGAAGACAAAGAAGCTATCTGAAGCTGCATGGAGAAGTGATAACACTAATAAAGTTGGGAGAGAAATGTGAAGTAGGAAATGGTAAGTCTTATGACCGTCAGTGACCTCATCTTAAAAAGCAGAGCATTTCAGTATCTCTGTCCTATGTCTAGAGAAAGTGCCTGCCTCTGTCTATGTCAGAGTTATTGAGGATTAAATCTGTAACTACACAATTAAAAAGTATTTCTAACAGTACCTGACACATGGTACATACATGGGTAGCTTTTACTATTCTTGCCATGATTACTATTATTCTTAGACTGATTTGCTCATCTTTTATAACTGGCATTTCAAAGAGATCATTTGAAGCTGATATTATCAAAAATAGATACTGGCCCTGGCCAGGTAGCTCAGTTGGTTATAGCATTGTCCCGTACAGCAAAGGGTTCTGGGTTCAATCCCTAGTCAGGGCACATACCTAGGTTGGGGGTTCAGTCTCGGGTCAGGGTGCATATGAGAGATACTTGTATTGATGCTTCTTCCTCACATCAATGTTACTATTTCTCTTTCTCCCCCTCCCCCCACTCTCCTCATCTTCCTTTCTCTCTAAAATCAGTAAATATATCCTCGGGTGAGAATTAAAAAAAAAAAATACTGAATTTCATCAGTTGCCTTTTCAGCCTCATAGATTATTTTAAAACACAAATACCTAAGTAAACAACAGCATTGAAAGAGGTCTCTGGATCATATGAATCTAGAATGTGAAAAGATGGGGTTTAATAGTAAGCTTCTTATACCTCTTTGAATCTCTTAAACTCTCCAGACTTAAACCAGTATTCCTGAAAGTGCAGTGTGCAGCATGCCAATCAGTGAATTTTTCATGCCCTCTACTAGGCTAAGTACAGAAATTAAGAAAAAGGAGCCCTGGCTGGCATAGCTCAGTGGATTGAGCGTGGGCTGGGAACCAAAGTGTCCCAGGTTTGATTCCCAGCCAGGGTACATGCTTGGGTTGCAGGCCATAACCCCCAGCAACCGCACATCGATGTTTCTCTCTCTCTCTATCTCCCTTCCTTCCCTCTCTAAGAAAAAATAATAATAAGTAAATAAAATCTTTAAAGAAAAAAGAAATTAAGAAAAAGGTTTAAATACTTTTATAGCAATTTAACAGAATAATTTTATGTCTATTTAATCTAGTATTTTTCTAGTAACTTATTTATTACATCATTTTTAAAAAAGTATCAGCTCATGACAGATTGTGAATTAAAAAAAAAAAAGGCCCTTATTGGTGTGGCTTAGTAAATTGGGAGCTGTCCCATGGACCAAAAGGTTTCCAGTTCCATTCCCAGTCAGGGCACATGCCTAGGTTGTAGGTTCAGTCCCTGATCGGGGAAAGAACAAAAGGCAACGGATTGATGTTTCTGTGTCACATCGATGTTTCTCTCCCTTTCTTTCTTTCTTCCTCCGCCTCCTTTCTCTCTAAAATTAAATAAATGCATAAATAAATAAATAATCCTCCTCCAAAGTTTGAAAAACACTGTTATAGCTATACTAGGATACATAATAAACTCAATGTGGGTATAAACAATCTATCACTGAAGAAGCTAGAATTCCTGGAAACACACACACACACACACACACACACACACTTAAACTAAATTTGATCTTATAACCAGAGACACTGAAATTGAGAACAATCTGACAGTAACCAGAGGTGGGGGGGAAGGGACAGAGGGGAGAAGGGTTTTCAGGAACTACTATAAAGGACACATGGACAAAACCAAGGGGGGCGGATGGAAGCAAGGGAGGGAGGTGGGTTTGGCTGGGGTGGGCAGGGGAATGCAGACAACTACAGTTGAACAACAATAAAATAATTTTTAAAAAAGAAATGACATGGATAGAATTTTGAGGCATTATGCCAAGTGAAATAAGACAGGAAGAGATAAATATGGTACACTCTCACTTACTTATGAAATCTAAAAATCTAAACAAAATTTTAAAAAACACAAGCTCATCAATACAGAGAAAAGATTGGTGGCTACCTGAGGTAGAGGGTAGAAGATGGGCAAAATGGGAGCCAAAGGCACACATTTCCAGTTTTAAAATGAGTAAGTCATTAGGCTGTAATGTACAGCATGGAGACTTCATTGAATAATATGGTAGTGCATATTTGAAAGTAGCTAGGAGAATAGAGTTTATCAAGTTCTCATCAGATGAAAAAAATTATAACCACGTATGGTGATGAATGTTAACTGGACTTGTTGTGGGGGTCATTTTGCAATACGTACAAATGAAGAAAATAATAAACTAAATTTGATCTGCTATAATTGTATTACCTTTGTGTGAAGTATGTCATAGCGCAGTAATCACAGTAATTATAAAATAATCAAAAGTCCCTCCTCCCCCCAAATCTGGAAAATGACTACAACTAGTATGACTTAAGGAAATAAGAAAATACTTTATTGAAAGAAGTCATCCTTTATTGAAAGGATGACTCTGAAAGAAGTCACCGAATGGGTTAACAAAATGTTCTTGGAATCTGCAAAGGAAATATGACTTATACAAGGACAAAGAGCAGCAACACAGTTAACAGACAGGACTGGTGGAACCGCTGTACCATGCCATACCCAAGTCCTCACTGGGCCCAATCTCTTCACATGTACACAGACAGACAGATTTACACATACACATACATAAATATATCTATTCAAAGAAAAAAATCAATTAATACAAGGTCCAATATAGTCTTGAGGGGGAAAAAATCAAAGGGGGTAAAAAGATCTTTATGACTGAAAAAAAATCTCACTAGAAAATACTGGACAAGAAGCAACAACTCATATTATTTGCTGATGATGTAACCTAGAATATCCAAGACAACCAATGAAAATGAGAAATGAGTTTACTGTAAAGCCATTATATATAAAAGGAGTTCAAGTCAACAGAATTAGAAAAACAATCAAGTACACAAAGAGTTCAAGGTTATGGACAAAGAGCTATTCATAAAGGAGGAAAAAGGAATAACTAAAAATTGTATTGAAAGATTTTTATACTGGTAGCAGAGTCAGAAAAATACAAATTAAAATGAGATATTTTCCAGCCATATAACTTCATGTTCATACTAGTACACACAAACAATAAAACAGAATTAGCCATTCTCCACAATACCATATGTACATTAAAAATGCGATAGACTATGTATACTGACAAAAAGCAATCAATTATATACTAAGTAAAAACAAAAGGTAAAAATGTATAAAAGGACCCTATATATACGTGCTAATGTACATGTGTATGAGTTGCAAATTAGATTTTTTAAAGGGTCTAGAGAATACAGTACATCGCAAAGTTTATGTCATTTGGGCAAAGAAATTAAACTGGGGAGAGTGGTGTGTAACAGGGGAACTCTACACACAATGTGATGTTTTTTTAAGTTTACATACAATGAATTATGTAAATTTTATTAGTATGATTTAGTTTCACAATTTAAAAAAACACAGGGGTTTGGCAGTTATGAGTACACAAAAGAATTTATTCGTGTTATTATTACTGTATTATTTTCTATTTGAACAATTGTACACCTACTTTTACCCACCCCAAACATAATTCTAATTTACTAATTTTAGCAAACCTACTACCAACATGCAAATGGCAAATGTATTATATTAAGATCAATTAGTTTCATTTTTAGAATTATCTATCTTTTGAAAACACATAGGCTCATTATCATTACCAGTCTACCTTATTAATATGAAAATGACAGGCAGCTGTTCACATTATGTTCCAACAATGCTAGAAACAAACTCATCAATTCCCAAAGATTAGCTACTCCACTCATCTCTGAAAATTCTATCCCTTTTGGTAAGATATCCATTGATACTCTATTCTCATAAGGTATATAGTATATATAAACCAATAAAAGTTCTCTGTCGTATACATCTTTCAAATATGTAAAAGTAACTACCATGTCCACTCCATGGTGTTCTTTTTTCTCAGAGTTTTCAATAATTTATTAAAGTCCTAGTTTCTAAAATTTTCATCTGTCTTTTGCTATGATTATCTACTGAGTTGTCACTTTATGCCAGGCTCCATACTAAATATTGAGAATACAAAGTTGAACAGAAGTCACTTCCTGTTCTCAATAGGTGGAGAAAAATGATAAAAATTACTGTGCAAAGTGATATATGGCAGGAAATTAATGGGTACAGTAGACATAGAAGGAAAGGATTCCCAAGATGCCTTATTTATTCTTCTTTTTTTCTGTAACAAATAGAAAAAAGTTAAGAAATATCCTAACAGGGATTCAATACTGCACATACAATAACATAAAACACAAAGCAACAGTGTAACCAGTTATACCATCGTCTATCAGGCATTATGATGAAGAAAGAATAAAAAGGTAGAATTTGTACTACTTTTTAAAATTTATTTTAAAGAGGGAGAAAGGAAGGAGAGAGAGGGGGAAACATCAATGTGAGAGAGAAACATTTACTGATTGCCCCTCGTACATACCCCAACCAGGGACTGAACCCACAACCCAGGCATGTACCCTGACTGGGAATAGAACCTGAGACCTTTTGGTCCACAGGACAACACTCCAACCAACTGAGCCACACTGGCTGGGGCAGAATCTTTACTACTTTTAATATATATATAACTATAATACATCAGGTTAGAACTGAACAGTCATAAATGGTACAAATTGGGAGACAGCAAAGCAGCAAGAACTTAAAACATGGCCATTATCCTAAATAGGTAGTCTTACACTCTTCATGTGGTAAGAACTATGGGACAATATCCATGGATCTGTATGAAATAGTTTGGAAAGCTATTACAAGTAATTCAGTTACATCACTAGAGCTCTAAAATTTAAGATCTGTGACAGAAACTGTAAAATTAGGATAAAACAAAGCAATGTTTGCTACAGATACAGCCTGGAAAGCAATCAGGAAAACAAAGAAAGATTATGAAAAAGGAATTAAAAACTCAACAAATTTTGTGGAAGCATCTCAGAACTCATAATAACATTTGAAAGCAAAGCCAATTTGTGTCATTCCCAGTGACCAAGAAGAGGGTTGTTTGGAACATAAGAGACAGTAAGTGAAGCAAACTGTACCTACTGATTAATGTACAATCATGCCTCTCAGTCTTTTTCATTGAGTCATTAACACACAGAAGAAAGCAAGACTGAAAGTTTAAAAATTATGTTAAGTTCCATATCTACATCTCCAGATTATTTAGAATATGCCACAGACAAAAAGAGAAAAGGGGAGAAACTATTATAATATTTAAGAATGACATTTAAATAAGTAAAAAGTTAGTAAAAATAATCATAGATTTTAACTGTATAGCAGCATTTAGAAAAATTTTTTAAATTGAACAATGGTGTTACACTAAATTATCTCTAAGGTTGTTTGTAACACTAGGTTTCTCATAATTCTGTGAATTTCAAATGAAGGGTTACTGAGAAGTCACATTATGCCTTAGCAGATAATCTTATAGCACCATCTTCTGGTATACTATTACTGTGCATAGAAAAGGGGAAAAAACTCATAGTTTTATACCTTATTTAGTAAATTTACAATACATGAAATTTCAAAACTCGAAATATATTAACAAGTTGGGTAAATGAAGAAAGATGTTCACTATTAGGCAAGAACACAGGTTACACCAGCCTCATTAATCCATTCAATTGTGGGAGACAAACGTAAAATGAAATCAAATCAAGTTTTCAGAAAGGTTCAGAAAATGGAAAAGCTTTGCTTAAAAAAAAAAAGCTTAGATTTACTAGGTCTACAGAAGATAAGAGTGATGGGTATAAACGGTCTGTCCTAAGGCTGAAGTGTCAGGATGTGGTGATGGCAACAAGCATTACTGCTGCCTGTACCAAAGAGGAACAACTCTAAATGAGGCAAGATTTAAATCACACATGTAAAAAGGATTAATAAATAACAATGTAAATTCTGTTCCACCAGAAGCCATAAGAAAAGTATCAGACATATATGTATATAAACATACATACAAGGTCTGTCCAGATGGTATGCAGCCATGTAAGATGAAAAATAGAGACATTTATTGAAGATACAAGAAACACTGTACATAGGACAGTGATATCTCAGTCCCCTTCAAAGTAAGCACTTTGAGACCTCACACACTTCTCCCTACGCCATCAGCTATCCCCTTGTTATTTTCCTGAATCTCTTCAATGGTCTGAAATCTCTTCCCTTTCAAAGGTGATTTTAGCTTTTGGAAAAGCCCAAAGTCACAGGGCACCAGATCTGAGCTGTAGGTGGGCTGAGTCACCTGGGTGATTTGATGTTTTGCCAAACACACTCTGCAGAAGAAGTGATGCATGAGCAGAATGCGTTGTTGTGATGAAGCTGTCAGTCACCAGTTACCCATAACTGCAGATTTCTAAATCATCTGGATAGTTTCTGTGGAGGAATGTTCAAGCTTAACGCAAAATTTGATGCAGATCCACTGCTCTACACACTCAGTTACTTTGAATGTGATGGCCACACAGTACACATGCTCACTCAAACTGTGTCTACCACCCGCCACTGACTAGTACAGTGAAATCGTCATTATTCATGTATGTGCATTCCAGTCCACTCTCCTCGACTGCTAGGTTACACTGATGTCACACAATATATTAACAATGGCTGGATTTTTTTCCGGACAGACCTTGCATATATGCATATCATGTAAGACGTAATATCTCTTAATGTTTACTTTAGTCCTAACTAGATGCAAAGAGAGAAACAGTAAGTCTATATGGGTGTTTCAGAAGTCACTGATTTTAGCTAACATTGGAGTGCGTAACTATGTGCCATGCTCTGCACATTTACTCTGTTAGTCACTGTGCTAATTCATCCTCACAAATACTTATGACATAGGTACTGTTACTTATCATCCTCATTTCACAGATGAGAAAACTAAAGCCCACAGACTTTCAAAACTTACCCAAGGTCCTAGAGGTTGAACCAAGCCAGCAGGATTCAGAGTCTTATGCTCTTAACAACTCTTTGTGTTCCTTCCACAATGTATCATACTTTAGACTCAAGTCTGTGGCTGCAACCACCACAAAATGACAACTACTGCCTGGAATAATAACCACCTAGGAAGATGATGTTCACTACAGTGTATTATTTTACTTCATTGTAATGCTATCTGGTTTGAGCTACTGTAATGCTCTAATAAACAAAATACTAAGAACTCACATTTCTTCAAATATTTCATGTAAATGGAAAAATTCTGAATAGTTCAGCCTAGTTTTTAATAAAGCAAAATTCAATTAGAAACAAGTGTGGAGGGAAAATAAAGTTAACCAACTACCTCTATCACTGACTTACCTTGAAATACTTCCTTCTCATTCTAGTCATGTTCATCAACATAACTCCAGAGTTCACTCCAGTTTTTCCATAGTATGGGTGCCTGGCAAAGCGGTTATACCATCCTATTCGAGGCTCTTCATGTTCTGGTGCCATTGCAGCAATTTGTGTGGAATTAAATTTCTTCAGTAAAGACCAAATGTCATCAACGGGCCGTAAAAATAGGATATCGGTATCGACATACAATAGCGAGTCAACTTCTTTCAGGATTAACTATGAGGAGAGATATTTGAATCACTAACTATAATTCTATTTATTTAATAAAATATAAGAGGCTTTAATTACAAAGAAATACCTAAGAGATAAGCTCATTTACATCAACTTTTTAAAGTAATTTTTCCTCAATCTGTCATTTTTATAGCATATATGTATTATGTTAATCTTTATATTAACTTTTAGAGAAGAAAAGCTATAAAAACAGATCAGAACAAAAATTCTTAACAATCAGAATAAAATAAAAGCACTATTCTGAGGTTAGAGAGAAAGTTTTAAGGAAAAAACATTAACTTAGGTGAATTTCTATCTCAAATCTTAATTTCTTGGGATAGATAAAGAAATAAACCAATACAAGTGAAGATTTTCTGAACTTGTTCCCTTGGCTTATAACACTAATGGCTGGTGCCTGTACATCATTTTGGTCCCAACTAGTAAATGGTAGAGTGAAAATTGGAACCCAGACTACCTAGCACAAGTCCAAGCTCATACTTGTGTGCTTACTATCCCCCTGCACCAACAAATCAAAGAAAATGTGCACACGCTTAGCAAGAGTAAAGACAAGACTTCTTGTCTTGGAAGACAGACTGCTATACTGTTACTTTCTGAGAGATATTGACTCTCCATGTCTTCTGCAGGGACTTTCAAAGGTAATTTTTTTTTAAATTTCTGCCTTACCTATGAACTTTAAAATCTGACTCATGCAAATTTAAATTTATTGCCCTACTCCTGTGTATTGGTAAGACTCAATAATTAGTTTAACCTAAACCTTTTTAGTTAAAAATATAAGGGTAAGAGCTTGATGTTGATTCTGCTCCTTTTAAAAGATGCTACCTCCTCCTACGGCTAAAGTTAAGCAATAACCTTAACAAGCAGTTGGTAGGCTGAAATCACCTAATTCCCCTCACCAGCTGGTTTAATTTCAGACTGAAAAAAATCTGAGGGAAAGTTCACTGTTCAAAGCCTCAATTAAAACAGAATGTTATGTCTCTCTCTTTTGGGGAGAGGAAAATGAGGGTAATTGTTTTTTATGTCGACATTCTGCTTCTGTACCATGATACAATGTGTGACTATGGATTCTGTATTGTTGGAGGCTAGGAAGACACTGCATAAAGATCCAAGTTCACCGTTGGAGCCCCTGCCAGTTGGAGATCAGACATAATGTTAAATAATAACCACGTCAGTATTCTTCTGTGGTTCCTTTTGGGGGAAATAGTTGGCAGAGCTTACATTATTAGTTCAAGGGTGTCAAACTCATTTTCATCAGGGGCCACATCAGCCTTGCGGTTGCCTTCAAAGGGCCAAATGTAATTTTAGGGCTGTATAAATGTAACTATGACGTAACAGCTAAGCGAGAGCTCAATGATGGTGCTGCTGCCCTATAGAAACAAGGTGCCGGGCTGGATAAAACAAGGCGGACGGCTGGATTTGGCCAGCGGACCTTGTGTTTGCCACCTGTGCATTAGTTCTTTTGATCCATCCATTTTTAAAGGAAGAGAAAACTCAGTAAAAAAAAACAGGTTTATCACTTAGAAAAATAAAGCATCAAGTTAAAAGATGCATAGGTAACAGTGAAGTATGAGGATAAATTGACAGGTTTTGAATATTTTTTGTATTTCAAATTCTATTTAGGAATTCAACCACATTACATCATTAAATGATCTAGCAAATCTTATAACATCAAAAATTAAACTTGTAAGTATACATCAATAAATGAATGGATAAAGAAGTGGTGGTACATATATACAATGGAGTATGATTCAGCCATAAAAAAGAATGAAATCTTGCCATTTGCAACAACATGGATGGACCTAGAGGGTATTATGGTAAGTGAAGTAAGGCAGAGAGACAAAGACAAATGCCGGATGATTTCACTTATATGTAAAGTATCTACAGTATCAAATAAACAAGCAGAACAGAAACAGACTTACAGGTACAGATAACATTTTGACAGCTGCCAGATGGGAGAGGAGTTGGGGAATGGGTAGAAGAGGTGAAATGATTCTGAACCACAAATTGGCAGTTACAGAAGAGCCATAGGGATGTACAGTACAGCACAGGGAATGTCGATACTGTTGTAGGAACTATGCATGGTGTCAGACAGGTACCAGATTTATCGGGATGTTCGCTTTATAAGTTATATAAATGTGCAATCATGGGGTTGTATTCCTGAAACTAACATAATATATGTCAACTGTAATTAAAAATAAAAAAATTAAACTTGTCTATAATGAAGAATAGAATATAAATAGCAGTAGTCTCATGCTTCTTTCATCACATTTTTAGTAACTTATCTGTGTTCATTTAATGTCATATAGTGTTTGTTTAATGTCTCTCCCACATTAGACAAGAAGCAATGAAAACAAGAAACCTGTCTGTTCTATTCATTCCTGTGTATCCAGCACTTTATCACAGGTGTCTGACAAAAATACAGGCATTCAAATTATTAAGTGAATGTAACACTGCAATAATTCAATGTAAAAATTTTTTTTACTTATAAAGTCTATGTATTTAAAAGTATCTAAAACTTCTTAGGCTTTTTCCCCCATCTTAATCCCTTATTTGTGAGCATCTTACATCGGAAGTAGAAAGTGAAAAAGATCCTAGGACCTATTTTTTTATGCACAGCAACTAAGATACTAGTTAGGAGGCCCAGCAATCAAAATTATAATTTTAAATCTTACTGATATTGTGAATTCAATAAACTACATTTTTAATATGCTAAGACTTGCCTTAATCCAATTAATACTAACAAGTAACTAAAGTTTCTTCCCCATAATCCATATACTTTCAAGAAACTTGTAAGCTTCTTAAATTCAGCATTTCTACTGCTGTATCTTAAACAATGTAGTGGTCCTAATTTAACTACTGTGAATTTTAAAACTATGGGTGAAATCATTTTTCATTTCAATTCAAAATGAAACAGGTAATCTTCTTTCTGGATATTTTTCGATTAAAAACATAATAATCAACCCTGGCTGGCGTAGCTCAATAGATTGAGTGCGGGCTGTGAACCAAAGCATCACAGGTTCAACTCCCAGTCAGGGCACATGCCTGGGTTGCAGGCCACGGCCCCCAGCAACCACACATTGATGTTTTTCTCTCTCTCTCTCTCTCTCTCTCTCTCTCTCTCTCTCTCTCCCCCTCCCTTCCCTCTCTAAAAAATAAATAAATAAAATCTTTAAAAAAATCATCATCATCATCAAGGTTTATCACCAGAGAACACCAAAGAACAGCCCCACTAAATAAATGGTTCCCCTGTCCCTTTGAGTTCACATGCCTTAAATTTTTTGTGGGTTAAAATATTAGTTAGAAAAGGTAACAAAGGGGTTACTTAATGACGCAATGTACTTCATTTCCCAAATTATAAATGAAGTCTGCAATTTGAAAATGATACTACCACTGCATTTCTGCTGGCAACAAACTTAGCTCTATTAAATCTGACGACCTCCATTTCTACTTAGAGATATACCAGTTTATAGCACTGAATAAATTAAAATGTAAGAAATAGTACTTCAACAGAAATTACTCACATTTTTCATCTTAACACAGGTTTTTATTGTAGCTTTTATTTGTTCTATGGGAAGGTATTTTTTCCCTTACATTCAAAGGGAAAAGTATACGTGTGCTTATTTAATGATTTAAATGTAACTTTTATTAACTTGTGTGTAAAAATAGAGACAAAAAAAAAAATCACCCCGCCAAGGGAAAAACTTACCGGTAAGAATAATCTCTGGGAAGCACACGGTTTAAAGAGCTTTTTCCACTCTGCTGCATTTTCACTTGGAAAAGTTATTGGGTATAATGAATAATTAAATGTATGTAGAAATGACCAGCTATCAAGCTAAAAAAACATTAAAAAAACAACTCAGTTTAGATTTGTTTCACTTTCAATTTTCTCTGTAAAATCATATATCAACAGATTACTTTTAAAAGCTAAAAATTAAGATATTATACATTTTGTGTTATATACAGTTAAGAGAAGGCCAGAATCTCTTTCCTCACCACTTTGATTTCATTTAAAATCATAGTAATATGCTAGAAAAAGACTCTACCACAAAGGCACAATAAAGGTTTTAAGGAAATCGATTACAAAATCAGAAAGTTGAAAGAGCTTTGCAAGTTGTTCATCTCTCTGAATTTTACCTGATACATAATTCTCAATCTTTAAACAAACTAAAAAAAATTAAATACTAATTTTATTACCATAACATGCATGACATAATAGACAATGTTTACATTCAAAATCAGACCTACATGAAACTGACTAGAAAATATTTGTCTATGTGCTTTTAATATGCATTAGCACATATTATATATGCTAAATACATATCCAATGTAACATATATGAGATAAATACATATCCAATGCCAACTTATAAAAAAGCAAAACATCTGAAAATCTATAATGAACACGTTTACCCTTTAGCATCCTGAATGCATTTCAAGACACTGAATTGTGTCAATCTAGTTTAAGTATTACCTACCACTGCTGCTTCAACGGAACTGTTGATTCAAATTTCTTACAACGCATTCACAACTGGGAGGGTCGCAAAACAAGTAGGTTATATAACAAGTAAAAGATGTTCTTTTTGAATGATGACTGTGTTCAAGGAATTTTTAAAACAATGCCTTCCAACATAGTTTGAGGGAGTATCTCTACTTCCAACACACTACTTGGATGTCTCTGTTAATCAGTTTAAAAACACTAGCATTTTCCCTGAGCAACCTATATGGATCCTCTCAATACCAACTTCAAGATGAAATCTTGGTAATTTTAATTAAACATTCTAATATTTAGTCTTCTTTTCTGCAATAAAAACATGTCCCACAGAATATTTGATACCTTTCATCAAAAACAAAACCATTCTCAGAGTTGACTATGATAATTAAAGAAAAGTAAATTTAAAATAATAGTATTACACAAGTAATAACTCAGCCAGATCTGAACACAATAAAGAGGCTGCATATAAAATGAAGCAATAGCCCTGGCTAGTGTGGCTCAGTGGATTGAGTGCTAGCCTGTGAACCAAAAGGGTCACTGGTTTGATTCCTGGTCAGGGCACATGCCTGGGTTGAAGGCCAGGTCCCCAGTGGGGGACACGCAAGGGGTAACCACAATTTGATGTTTCTCTCCCTCTCTTTCTCTCTCTTTTCCCCTCTCTCTAAAAATAAATAAATAAAATCTTTTAAAAAATGGATAAATAAAATGAAGCAATAAATTTATTTTACTTTTTTATTGCAATTTCAAAGGTTTCCACAGTTGGTAGCAATCTATGCTATGAACTGTTAGGATAGGATTAATTCCTCAGTTAACATTTTAGAAAACAATCCAGATAGAGATTAAGATCACAAAATCTCATATTGAAAATACAAGGGGGGACCCAAAAAGAAACTGGAACTTATTTATAAAAAATCATGTTATTGATTCTTACATGTTTAAACTTCAGTCACCTTCAAAGTACTCTCCATTTGATATGATACACCTATGAGATTTTTTTTCACTACTCTAAAACAGTTTTTGAACTCTTCGATTTTGATCTTTTTGGTGCTTCTGCCATTTTCTGTTTCACCTCTTCCCCAAGGGCAAAACATTTCCCTTTGGAATTTTTTTCATCCAGGGAAACAAAAGGAAAGTCACCCAGGGCAAGATCAGGTGAATAGAGTGGGTGGGGCATGGGGGTCATGCTGTTTTTTGGTCAAAAACTGAACACTCAGAGCAATGTTGGCAGATAAGCACGTAAATCACACATCATGAAATCAGCAAAAGTGCTGAGTCTTTAAAAAAAATTCAGTGAATCTGACCACAACCTCTCACAACACCAGCTGGTGGTACACTGATACAGATGGGCTCCTAGAACACTCACCCTGCAGCGGAAACATGTACTACAAGGCGTTTGCCCTCCAGAGGATAATTCCAAAGTCTTTTTGTGGGTCCCCCCTCATACAGCTACTGGAATTATTTTAAAACAGTAAATAAAGCTTTATAGTTCTTGGAACAAAGATTTTGGCAGAAAACTAAAATGCTTGAGATCACAAGTAGTATTTTTTCTTTTTTCTTTTTTTTTTAAGATTTTATTTATTTATTTTTAAAGAGGGAAGGGAGGGAGATAGAGAGAGAGAGAGAGAAACATCCATGTGCGGTTGCTGGGGGCCATGGCCTGCAACCCAGGCATGTACCCTGACTGGGAATCAAACCTGCGACACTTTGGTTCGCAACCCGAGCTCAATCCACTGAGCTACGCCAGCCAGGGCTTACAAGTAGTATTTTTTCACTCAATGTGCAAAATGAACTAATTTAACTAAAAAAACAAAAAACAAATACATGTTTCTACATGTTTAGACCAACCATAAAAATCCAAATCTGCCTGAAAGCTTAATTTAGTGTAGCTGAGGGGAGGGGAGAGAGATTCATTATCATCTTCTTTACCACCATCTCAGAACACAAGGCATTAAGATTTCAGGTGAATTTTCTTTTTTTTATGTTCTTCCTCCTATCTTTATGTTCTCTTCCTGCACGGTAATAATTTGTTGTTGCTGTAAGAAGGTTACATGGCTGCCACAATTAAAGAATATATTCTCAGTCCTCACTAACAGCTAGGTATGGTTGAATGAAATACTGGCAGGAATGTCCTGTGCAAATTCTGGAAAGAATCCTTACAGGAAAGGAGGGTCTGCCCTCTTCACTGCTTCCTAATTCACAATGGCTAGAATATGAGGGTGAAAGCTGGAGCCTCAGCAGCTATCTTGGATCATGAAGAAGAAGCCTTAAGTTAAAGAAGGCTCAGCCACAAAAGAGAAGTCCAAGTCCACGAGGAAGTGGAGCCACCATATACTACAGACTGCCTACTTTTATGTGAGAGAAAAATAAATTTCTGTCTTGTTTACTCCATTGTGAGTTTTCTGACATTATAGCCAAATTGATTAAAACCAATATAAAACCAAACTAAATTTTTTTATCAGAACAAGAAGCCACTTCCCTCCATATTGTCAATCAAGAGTTTCCTTTCCTCAAAACAGAATTCAAACCTTTGTGTACCCTCTGAATGAGGCACTCACATGCCAAGTATAGGAGCAAAATTAAATCACAGGACTTCCCAGGCAAACATCCTAGAATTATAGTCAGTAAATTTAAACCTCCATAATTAGCAGAAACTTCACGTAACCTATTCCCTTTCAAAAACAAACCTTCATCTTTACACCCTAGATCTTGACTCTCAGCTGGAAGTTGGAGCAGGGAACAGTCCCCTCTCTACAAGGCCACAGTGACAGAATGTTTTTGTTCAATGAAGGAATAACACAAAATTCTATTAGAGCATGCCATTAAATATTCAACTATACAGACTTAAGTCTTAAATACTTACTATGCCTTTAAAACTACCATGTAGTTGATCTTCAGCAAAAACATGGAACTGAAGAGGTTTGACACTGAAAATGATCGCTGACTTCAACATGGTTATAGTTTCTTCCAGTCTTTCACCACAGGCCACTACTGCTAGGTGCATTCTCTCAATGGGCTGTATTTTCAGACTGTACCTAATAGAAAAGAAAACCACATTTTCAAAAAGTTTTAGTACAGGGTTAACATGTTAAACAACATGGTATTGTGACCATGTTCAAAAACTGAAGTTCAAAACTTCTATTTAAAAAGCAAAGAAACATCAAGTTATAAAACAGTACAATGTTGACTCAATCATCTATTTCTGTACTCTCAACCAGAAATTTCTATACCCTCAACCAGCCTTTCAACGTTCCTCACTAGGAACCACAAAACATTAAAAAAAAAAAAACCTACTTATTTTACTTACTCAAATCTTGCAAGAATAGTACATAATTAACACCATTCCAGATGCATGCAAGAGAAGTATTATTCACACTGGATACCTTAGGGCATTAGGGTTTAACTCTCTCAAGGAGTGCTCCCCCTCACTGAGAAGGAGAGCATCACTGATTTCATGATCTTCCACTCAATTTTTTAAATTTTATTATTTTTTAAAAGATTTTATTTATTTATTTTTAGAGTGGGAAGAGGGGGAGAAAGAGAAAAAAAGAGAGAGAGAGAGAGAGAGAAACATCAATGTGTGGTTGCTGGGGGTTATGGCCTGCAACCCAGGCATGTGCCCTGACTGGAAATCGAACCTGCAATGCCTGGTTTGCAGCCCGCGCTCAATCCACTGAGCTACTCCAGCCAGGGCTAAATTTTATTATTTAAAAAAATCTCAAACACACATAAAACTGGAGAATACAACAAAAGATCCCCATGTACCAATTTCCCAGCTGCAACAATTATCCACTCAAAATTATTTTTTTTAATATTTTATTTATTTATTTTTAGACAGAGAGGGAGAGAAACATCAATGAGTGGTTGCCTCTCATGCACCCCCTACTGGGGACATGGTCTGCAACCCAGGCATGTGCCCTGACTGGGAATTGAACTTGCAACCCTTTGGTTCACAGTCCAGCGCTCAATCCACCGAGCCACACCAGCCAGGGCCCACTCAAAATCATTCTTAATTCATCTAAACCCCCTGCCCACATCCTCTTTCACTAACCAACAAATAATAAAGCAAACACATACATGAATTCAGCCATAAATATTTCAATATTATATCCAACTTTCACCCATGCTAATTACAAGAAAAGTTTCCTTCACATAACTTTTCTCACTGGCATATATTCAGTCCCATTTACCAAGTAATCAGTAAGCAGTAAAAATGTGTGAGGAAGTCTGAGACATACAAGTTGAACACTAGTATTGCATCTTGGAAGGAAATATCCCCTAGACCCAAGTTGTGGGCCTAGGCTATGTTCAATCCCCACTTCTAACCCAAAGCAGCAGGAAATAGCCCTAGGCCTATTTCAAACCTCTTGCACCTTAACATTGAACTAATAATTACCAGTACACCTAAAGAACAGAACTAATTATGTATGACTGTATTGTCATTAAATAACATTTATACTATAAAATAAAAATCCCATCTATAATTATGGCATAAAATAATCTTTTTGGAACTGACAGCTAACATAATGTAAGAATGGAAAACAACATAAAACAAAACTAATAACACATTAAAGCATCATGAAGTACAAACATTCCAAACTAAAAATATATAAATTTGACTTCAACTGAATTTTTGCTTATAGAGATTCTTTCTGTAAAATACATAAGAATTAGAAATTCTATTGTTTAACATTACCAGTTGTAGGTATAGAAACTGAGATTTATAGTAGCAAGGATGGGTAATTAATCACATCTCTTAAATTTACAAGCCAAAATTACTGCAGTTCTATTCCTTAGCATGGGACTTTGGAATCTTGGAGTATTCACAAGTCCCTGTATTAGAGTGCTCCCGAAAGTGTTTTCTGATGAAAAGCTTAGTCTTGCTCATGGGTAGTCCCTCAACCAAGTAGGATATCAAAAAAGAAAATCATACTAAATAGCATTAAATACAAACAACTGAGTATATAAAATATTCTTGAATATCAAATTCATGTAACATTATTCAACATTTGGAATTTTTCACAACAGTAGGATAGAAAATTATGTCTGAATCCTGCTTTTACCGTGATCTTCCTTTGTTCTGCTTAGGGCCTGGAGATATTTAAGACAGCAGTTGAAACTGCTGCTTTTCTGCTCTGACTGGGTTCCTGAGGCCTGAAAGCGGGTTCATTTCTCTTACAACACTGCAATATCTCACATCCACAGCTACTGGTAACTGACTGTCAGCCTTCATTCAGCAGAGGAGTGGAAGAGCTCTTCAGCCAAATTACTTATCTCCTAGAAAACATAGTGGTCATTTCTTCACCTGGCAGGCTGAAACATAAACTCCTCAATATATTGTAACTCAGCTTTTGTTTAAGCTAATGAGTCAATTAATCTATAGATGAGGTTCCTTAAGAATATGCTTTTTTAAGGGGAAAAAAACCTTTCCCAGATAGTTCATAAAGTTAATTATTATTTAAATGGCCTTAAATGGAGAAATTACATATTAAATGGTGTTCTTGCAAGAATTATTTTTACTATTCCAGAAGCAGTGGCAATACTCTTCATCAAGGTATTAAGATCATCATTAAATTAATATATTAGGTACATACTCTGCTTTTAAAATTTAAATTAATCTACCAGGAATGAATTTTATTAACGGTTTGAGGTAGGGGACAATTACATAATTTTGCATATGGTTATCCAACTGTGTAAGCACCATTGTTATAGTTACCAATTTATCCTCTCCCCACCCACCTTGCCACTTCTTCCACATGCTGGTGTCAGCATAAGCTTGGGTCTTCTTCAAGCAATAAAAAGCAGCAAGGGAGGAGATTCCCTTGTCTGCGCCCTCTGTATGTTCCCCTTTTCTGTGGAGCCTCTCAGTTTATATTAAAACCCTAGCAGAGGGAGGACTAAATGATTTGTGCTTTCTATACCTTCAAGGGGGTGTGACATAGTTCATCTCAAACCATGATGACACAAGAAAAGACAAGGCAATGAAGACACGCAACAACTTCAGAGTTCTAAATGATCTCATCTTCCCAGCAAATGCCTCTACATCCTACTTCTGATGGTGGTATAAAGGCCCTCGATAAAGAACTAAGGCATGAAAATCTATAATGGGCTTGGATTATTTAATTGCCCATAACTAGATCCTGCCCCAAAGCTCAAAGCCAGAGATTTCAAAAGCCTGAATAGTCATGTATTGTTTTGCACAGAATTCTCTACATACAGAGACAAGAAGTATAAGAAACCTTTTTTTTTAAAAAATAAGCCAAATGTTGTTTAAAAAAAAAACCCCTCTAAAATCAGTCCCAGGGTGTCGCGTGCTCACCGGCCTGCAGTGATCACAGAACGCTGCAGATGGCTCGTCAAAACACAAGAAAAACATACACAGAGACAACCGGGTCCTATGAGGAAATAGGGACAAAATGGTCACTCTCTCTAGTGGGGAGCGCACCATTTCCATTCCCAAGCAGGGTTTTATTGAGAATACAGACTTTGTGGATTCACAGTCTGGCAGAAAAGATCAAAAGAAATAGGTGACTTTCAAAGATGCTGACAGAACCCCTGCTGGGATTCTGGGCAGAGTCTGGAGATTTATCATTTGAAAGGACTACAGGGCCCAAAGGGCTGTTTTTGGTTTCCTGTCTGTGCCTTTAAATTCTAACTCAATAACATCCTCCAGCAAACAGATCTCACAGGATCTTGCATATTCTATGTCCCAGGCCTGATTACCTCGGAGGGCCAGGGGGGCCGCCGTCTCTGGTCTGGGCTGCACCCCTCTGCTAATTCCACAGGCTTGAGTTGGGCAGAGGTGACAAAGGCAACCAGGAGACTTGGATTTCTCACATTTAAGAACAAGGACTCAGGCTTTGACAAGGCCAAGGGGGCAGAGGTCAATGTCGATCATCCCTTCATTTCCACAGCCCCAAGTCTCTTCCCTGAGGACTCCTCGTGATCATGCCTGTCTTAGGCAATTCCCCCTGTGGGAAATCTTACCCGTCATTGGCTAACTGATCAAGCCTAGGAGGCCAGGCACAGAACAGGCAGCGTTCATGCCAGGGAAATAAGTTTTGTCTCCTTAGTGGCTCCTGGTCCAGCGGTCTTTCACTCAGCCTAAGTCATGGGAGGTTACAGCTTCCTGAGACCAGGCAGGGTGGCCCGCAACACCAGGGACCCGTCCTCCCAAGCATTTCAGCAAGGCCTGTTTTAGTCACACTACCACCACCCCTTCCACCAATTTCTACAGAAGTACCATCAACAACATTGCATTTGCTTTCGTTACATGTCCCTTTTTAGTAAAAGCATTATGAACAGTACAGACTTAATACCTAAACTGACAAGAGGAAACACTTTAAAATGTCTCTGCCCTCCACCCTATCCCCAGACCCCAAGGACAGGAAATAACTGCAGCTGGAAGAAATCTAAAGTAGTCTTCTACTCTGCAGGAAGGGAAAACTAAAACCTTCTAAGAAGTCACAGGGAAATTAGTCATTTAGGTAATTTTGGTCACAACTGAATGGAGCAATCTTAACAGGTTCTACAAAAGTGTGCTGTATTTTAACCACAGTGTAAATAAGAGAAATGGCCCTGTGGATTTAAAGAAATGTTATTTGAAAATGAAACCAGAAAAGTCGGCATTTGTGCTGCCTGTCACTACCAGAACCAATAAATACAGACAAGGATTCAATCTTTATGGGCACTTTATTCAGATGCCAGTGATCTGAGAATACGGTGGGTTATGTACACTGAAAGCCGTCTTAACATCTTATCTTTTTCTAAGGTGAAGGAAAAGTAGGTAAAGAGTATGGGAAAAGGTTAATCAGATAAGATTTGCAGTACAGCAGCAATTTTATTATCCTCATGCTTTTATAAAAGTATATTTTATTGACTATGTTATTAATAAAGTTGTCTCAATTTTCCCCCTTTGCCCTCCTCCACTCAGTACCCCCTACTCCCTCCAGCAATACCACCCTCCCACAAGTTCATGTCCACAGGTCATGCATACAAGTTCCCCAGCTATTCCATTTCCTATACCGTTCTTAACAACCCTATCTATTCTGTACCTACCCATCTGTACTTCTTAATCCTTGAATCTTTTCTTCCATTCTCCTCCTTCCCCCTCCCAACTGATAACCCTCCAAATAGCCTCCATATTTATGACTCTATTTCTGTTCTGCTTGTTTAGATTCTATTGTTGATAATTGTGAACTTATTGCTATTTTAACGTTCATAGTTTTTATCTTCTTTTTCTTAAATAAGTCCCTTTGACATTTCATGTAATAATGGCGTGATGATGATAAATTCCTTTACCTTGTCTGCGAAGCACTTTATCTGCCCTTCAGTTCTAAATGATAGCTTTATTGGACAGAGTAATCTAGGTTGTAGGTCCTTGCTTTTCATCACTTTGAATACTTCTTGCCAGTCCCTTCTAGCCTGCAAAGTTTCTTTTGAGAAATCAGCTGATAGTCTTATGGGAACTCCTTTGTAAGTAACTGTTTCCTTTCCTCTTGCTGCTTTTAAGATTCTCTCCTTATTTTTAATCTTGGGTAATTTAATTATGATGTATCTTGGTGTGTTCCTCCTTGGGTCCAACTTCTTTGGAACTCTCTGAGCTTCCTGGACTTCCTGAAAGTCTATTTCCTTTGCCAGATTGGGGAAGTTCTCCTTTATTATTTGTTCAAATAAGTTTTCAATTTCTTGCTCTTCCTCTTCTCCTTCTGGCACCCCTATGATTTGGATATTGAAACGTTTAAAAAAGTTCTGGAGGTTCCTAAGCCTCTCCTCATTTTTTTGAATTCTTGTTTCTTCACTCTGTTCTGATTGAATGTTTCTTTCTTTCTTCTGGTCCAAACCATTGATTTGAGCCCTGGTTTCCTCCCCATCACTGTTGGTTCCCTGTACATTTTCCTTTATTTCACTTGGCACAGCCTTCATTTTTCTATTTTGCAACCATACTGAACCAATTTTGTGAGCATCCTGATTACCAGTGTTTTGAACTGTGCATCTGATAGGTTGGCTACCTCTTCATTGCTTAGTTGTATTTTTTCTGGAGCTTTGATCTGTTCTTTCATTGGGGCCATTTTATTTTTTTGTCTTGGCGCACCTGTTACTAGTAAGGGTCGGAGGCTTACGTGTTCAACAGGGAGGGGCCACCCACATGGCTGTGTTGTGATGCTGTCTGTGAGGGAGGGGTCCTAGAGGGAACAAGGCCGCTTGCTCCGCTCTCTGCTGGCTTTCAGTCACTTCCCCCACTACCCACAAGCAAACTGGGCCCTTCTGGTGCTGACTCCCAGGTGGGTGGGTCTGTGTATGTTCTAGGATCCTGTGGGTCTCTCCAACAAACTCTCCTCTGAGGCTGGGCGTTTCTCCCGCTGCCGCCTCAACCCACACTGTTTTTTTTCAGTCAGGGACTTTGAGGTTTTATTTCCCTGAGTTGGGGCCCTGGGTTGCTCAGTCTGTCTCACTCCCCAGTTGTTCCTCCCCGTTTATCTGCACTTGGATGTGGGACCGCCCACTCCACCAGTCACCGCCTTGCTGCAAGTCCTCTGTGCCTGGCTACCCATCTCCACCCTTCTTACAGGTCTGGGTGAGTATTTCTCCTTTACCTCCTTGGTTGTCAGACTTCCATACAGTTCCCTGTCCTGTCAGTTCTGGTTGTTTTTTGTTTTTAAATTTATTGTTGTCCTTCTTTTGGTTGTGTGAGGAGGCACAGTGTGTCTTACCTATGCATCCATCTTGGCTGAAGTCTAAAACAAATTAAATTTCCTATACCAATTACTTAAACAAAGAACTTGTAGTTTGACAAGATGGAAAACTATCTTCAGAAACACTAATGATAATTTCCTTAATGTAGAACTTAAAAAATGTTTTTCCTCTTACTATGAAAAAAAAAAGATGTGCTGAATTATACTAGGCAAAGCTACTTTAAAAAGTTGAACATAAAATCGCTTTTGAAACAAAATACAATCCTTAAACTCTTCATAATGTTATGCAGGCATAAAAAATAAAATCTAAAAATTCTACATTAAATATAAATATTAACTGCTAAAATATAACTTTAAATAGCCTGCAAAAATATATTTCTTAAAACTAGCATGTGCCCACTCAGGAGAAGGCAGGTAACACTAAATTCATCTATAACCACAGCCTCCGTGAACTGAAAATCAATAACCACAATAAAGAAAAAGATTACATTTTTTAAAAGCTCAAGTCATTGAAAAATTAGCACATTAAAACAATATTTGTAATACTAAAATTAAAACATTGAATAAAAAGAAATAAAATTTTAAATGAAACAAATTATGAAAATATTTCTAATCCATGGCAAAAGCAAAATATATAGTTCTAAGAGTTCATAGAATATGTATTAAAAACTCAATAGGCAACATCAATACAGAAAAGATTAAAAAGCTAAATAAATATGGAAATATGTTCAACAAATAATAAAATATAAATTAGCAATAAGCTATCATTTTACCCTAACATGTGACAAAATTACAACTCCCAATAATGCTAAGGTTATGGTGACACCTGTACATTCACACAATGCTGGAGCAGACTTAAATTCATATTAGTTTTAGGACACAATTCAATGATATAATTCATTCTTTCTAATGAATATGTGAACTCCTTTCATGTGCTAGACATGAAATAAGCAGAAAAGCGAAAATCCTGACCTCACACAATTTCTAGCCTATTGTGAAAAGACAGAATTTAAAAATATTTAATAAGACATCCTGGTAACTGCTTAAATAGAAAAAAAAATGAGATTGCTCAGGAAGCTTACTACACAAACATCTACACTGGTCAGAAAGTGCTGGGGAAAATCATGAGTAATTTACTGGTTGCCAAGCACCTTGCTAGGCATGGGGCTTACATATTGAACACCACATGGTATCCAGAAGTAGACTGAGAACCATAGCAATAGGTACAATAGTACAGAGGACACACAAAAGGCAGGAGCAGTGGGCAGGGAAGGGAGAGCACAGCAGCTGCATAAGAAGTGATAAGCACAGTAGTTAAGGCAACAGGAAGGAAGAGTCCATCAGGAACAACTGTGAAATTTGGCAGGTAGAAGAGTCACTGGGGACTGACATGTGGAAAGTCCATCATAAACCAAGATACAAACTACAGATGAGGGAAAGTGTGAGGAGGTTAGCCCATGATTTCACGTTTGAACAACAGTATCTGAGGCATCTCAATCAGCAAGGTAAAAATGTCACATATGCAGCTGGAAATACCATTCTGGAGCTCAAAAAAGAGCTCTGGACTGGAGATACCAGTGAAACAAATTATCCTCAGTGGGGAGAGAAAAGAGCAGAGCTCTAATGAATGTCAATGTTTAGGAGTCAGGAATAGTGAAAGGAGTCCAGAAGCAGAGAGATCAAAGAGCTGAGGACTCTGGTCTCCAGAGCCAGAGACTGGCACAGTTGAAATAAGCAAGTGGAAGCAGTAGTCAGTGTCAAACTGAGATGAGAAAAGTAAGACTAGGCCGAGAGGAACAATACAAAGGCTGGGGTAACTTCAACTGGGTGACTTCAGTGAGGGCGGGTTTGTAGTCAGATGGCAGGCACTGCTCGCAGTGGATTGAGGGGTGAAGAGCTGGTTGGGTGGGTGGTTGGTTGAAGGAAATAAAGCCAGAAGACACTCTTAGAAGAAGTTTGCTGGTGAAGAGAGTCAACAAGAATGCCTGAAGGAAAAAGGGTTAAGGAAAGCAAGCCTCTGTAGGGATTTTGCGTTTTGTTTTGTTTCAAGGACAGGAAAAACAGAAGAGGCAGAGCATTCTGACAGGCTGTTGGGAAGCAGTTGGGCAAACAGGTGGCTCAGTAGTAGATGCAGAAACAAAAACTAAGGGACATGCTTGCTCATCAGAGGTGAAAGCACTGCTGACGGGTGCTGAGGCAAATTTTCTTTTCTTTTTTTAACACTATTTAATGTTCACTGTATAATAAATTAATTGGGAGAAAATAAACCCCTAGATAAGCTTTACTCAAAATAAAATCACATAAAGAATTCAAAATGAAAAAGCTGAGACAGTCTCAGCTTTTCCTCTTCCCAGTCTCAGCACTTTTCCTCTTCCCAGGTGCCAGCTAAGTGCCCACTGGTACCAGGCAAAATGTGAGATGTAAGGGGATGATGGAAAAGGGGGATTTCAAAGAAGCTTTACTTCTTAAGGAGGCGGGGCAAACAAGACAAATTCTTAGAGTCAGGCAAAAATGAGGTATTACTTAGAGTACACACTGAAACGAAGGGTGAGAATGATATGGCAATTGTATGACATTCTGGCTTGGCTGCATGTTTGAAGAGAATGAGTAAATGTAAGAGATACTAAGTTCTAGGTAACAAACCAAAAATAGATATATTACAAGTAGAGAGTATGACAGAAAAGCCTAACTTTTGGTCCTGGCTGTATATCTCAGTTGGTTAGGGTGTTTAGATATGCCAAGGTTGTGGGCTCAATCCCTGGTCCAGGTACACACAAGGATCAACCAATGAATGCACAAATAAGCAGAACAACAAATTAACGTCTCTCTCTCTCTCTCTCCTCTAAAATCAACAAATAATTTTTTTTAAAGTGTAACTTTCAAAACCTCAAATTTAGGAAAGCAAAAAGCACAAGGGTATACATTATGTATTCATCCACATGTAATTGTTCTGGGAATACTTGGAAGTATTAACAAAATAATGAGCCAGAGAAGCCAAAACAAAAGGCATGAAAAGCAGAGGCTCCAGTATTCAGATGAGGTCCACTTCCCTGGGCCACTCTTGTAGCAGAGGAGGTAACTTACAGAAGGGTCCAAGTTGTAGAAGGGTCCGGGTGAAAGTTTTCAAACTCACCCAGCTTCTAGAGGGAGGAGGCTCATGTCAAAAGACTGGAGCTAGCAAAGCAGTGCTTGTCAATGCTCTACTCATTAACGAACTTGTACCAGAATGAAAGATACGGAGCCCCAAGTCTCCAAAATGATGAACAAGCTAAAGAATGAGATTGTCTTCCAAAAGGGTAAGAACATTTAAAAAAATCTGAGTAACCTGATAGGACCGATCCGTATTAGAACTTCAATCATTCCATCTTTCCAGAGCAATGTAATATAATTAAAATATCTGATTTCAACAATTCCCTTCCAGTAGTTCATGAAAGGCATAATGTATTGGGAATATAAGAATTTTAAAATATATACTAGTAATACGGATCAAAAGTCTGCATTAGCTCTTCCCACCTAGACTACTTTGACTCCTGCCCTTGAGTTTGTTCACAGTGCAGTTGCTCCCTCCACAAAGCCTTCCCTCAGATGCCTTAAGATGATCCTGCCTGATGACTCCCCTGTTCTCCCATCATCTCAGCTACAGTACCTCACCCTCTATTGTAAGCTCAGGTTTACCAGTGTGAAGATCCATCAGAATGCAAGCTCCAGGAGGATGGAGCCATATTAAACAGACTCACAGTCTGGTTCTCAGCACCTGGCACTATGCCTGGCAAATTATGTAAGTAAAATTAAAATTTAAATGAGTCACAAAACACAGTAAAAGTAGGTGACACTCAAATGTTACTTTTGAAGGGTGTTTCAGGCTAGTGCCTCCCTCTCCCCTGTCATTAGCTCAGGGAAATAGGCTGATATCCCATTCCTATCAATACTTGCTTGTTTCATTGCAAGTTAGAGCAGAAAAGGGACCTGAGAGGTCAGCCAATCCAATCCCTTCCTTATCTGGAGGGGTGGACAAAGCCAAAATATTAGGTAACTTAAAAGGTCACTAAACAATGTCATTATCATTTGCTCCTTCATTAAACCTTATCTCTATCCACCCATTCCCCAGTATTCAATCTCTCTGTTAATAACTAGCTTAATCCTTGACCAGCTGTCACCATCCGCCTACAAAATGTTTTCTTAGCATTCCAACTTTAAATTAAATAAATGTCATATATATTTATATATGCCTGGAAATGTCAGTGTAATCTATCTTAAACCACCAGTTTATTCACCTCTTACCTAAAACTGGATATAAATTCTAAGAACAATGATTTATCTATCATAATAATATCTAAAAGATGTTAAGAGTATTTTATATGCAGTATGTACTAAAAATCAGTGATAACTACAAAGTGGGAAAAATAGAAAAATTAGTCAGAAAATAAATCATTTACTTGTATGATAATATATTACATGAAAAGAAACATTTTTACATCCTATTTAGTATCAAAAATGTATCTACTATCTAATCTTACCTACACTGATCTACCAATTAAATATTAAGTGCCTACCTAAAAGCCGCTTCCCAAAAGCAGTTCATTCCACAAACATCAGAGGGCAGCATCCAATAGGGATTCCAGTAAGACAGAGAGATATCTTTACACCTAACAGAGTAAGACAGAAGAAATAGAGTCCTATGTGAGTATTTCACCTTAAAACTAACAAGGAATTTACTCAATAACACAGTAACTCACTATTCTATTTTACAGAAACTGCAGATCCAATTTTGCAACTTCAATATTGCTATGGTAACCTAAGGATTTTTGAAAATTGATTTCTCCATTACTTAGGGTAACATTATTTTAAGTAGAACTTTAACCTTAGGGTAGAATATACTACAGACTGGAAACCAGTTTCCTAATCAGGAACTCTCTTAATATATTAAAACCCCCTTCTCAGATGACACAGAAAATATGGAAATACTTCTAAAATTTTCCTTCATGAGCTACTCCCCCTAGAATAAAATCCATTTCAGCCAAACAAAATATTTGCTTATCCTAAAGCAAAACAAAAATGCCACAAATGCAGATAAAAAGGTAAGAGAATTACTTTAAATGTTTTCAAAATAATCCTTAATCAAAGCTACTCGTATGGTGTTTCAAACTGAAAAAATTAGATCACGCTGCTATTCAGTGGCTCAGTTTCATTATCTACACTACTTCAGTTTTGCTAAATTACACAAGCTAAAATGGAAGATATCAAATGTGTTCTTTCTTCTTCAATTGCAAGTTGGAGCAAAAATAAAGCAATGCCTCACATTACAAAAAGTATGTTTTTCATTGTTATTCTTTTTCAAAATAATCTTGTTTGAAATTCACTACAGCGGGGGCCTGAGTATTAAATTAAGCCAGTGTGAACTCAAGGTGAGGCGCTATGCCGGATCACCTCATACCCCATCACCATGCAGCTTTGTTTTCTCTCACTATGAATTTAATTATAAGTCGCTCTTCTTACAATGAAAGGTCTATGAAATTTCAGATTCACAAAGATCTCTGATCATACCTCTCACAAATGTCTATGCCCCATACCCAGCCTATTAAATGAATCTCTGAGAACAGGATCTGGCCCTGGTGGTTTTTAAAAATGTTGCCTAAAGTAATTGTGTATACTACTGCATAATAAACTACAAACTCTAAATTTTAAAATCAGTGGGGAAAAAAGTTACACTGTAATCTGGTTTTCCTTTAAAGGGACACCATTTTCAAACACAACATAAAATGTTACATATCTTAATATAAATGGCTGACAAATCAGAAAAAGAAACTGCATGCAGACCAATAAAACATACAACTTGATCAAAAATTTATGTTCCACTAAGGCACGGTTATGTATTGTTTTAAGTCTTGCATTTCATATCATAGACGGCTCAGTGGCTTGCACATCCACTGAAGCCTCGGGACAAACCTGTTCCAACAGGTATCTCCGTCTCTCAGAGACAGGCATCATCACTGCTTTCTTTCAACAGATCCACAACTTATTTATAACCAAACCTAAACAGAACCTTTGTTCCAGGAAGGAAATAGCTAATCTGGGAATTTCATCTCCTCATGTCTAACCTTACGAAGGTAGAACATGGAAATGGAAAATAAAGTCTCAAAGAAAATTACTCCCGAATTAAATTTTTCTATAAAAATCTCTTGAAAGTATGTAATAATATCATTTTCTGCTTCAACTTGCACTCCTCAATCCCTCAGCCCTAAGCAACCACACATCTATTTTCAGTCTCCATAGATTTGCCTGTTATGAGCATTTCACATAAATGGAATCATATAATATGTGGTCTTTTGAGTGTGATGTGATTTCTTTCACTTCATATAGTATTTTCAAGGTTCATCACTGTAGCATTTAACAGAACACTTCATTCCTTTTTATGGCCAAATAATATTCCATTTAATGAATGGGTATGCACATTTTGTTTACCCATTCATCAAGTGATAGACATATGCGTTATTTTCCAATTTTTGGCTATAATATATAATGCTGTCATGGCTATTCATGCACAATTTTTCTGTGAACATATGTTTGCAATCCTCCTACATGTATACCTACAAGTAGAATTGCTAGATCACGAAACTTCAAGGAAAAAGTCAAGTTTTAGGTAAGTTTTTTAAACATAACTTAATGCCAGAAAACACAGTTTATAGAAGGATATTTTGTCTTTAACGAAAATATAAAACATAAGCACTATTGAGTACACATGCTACTTTCTAAAAAAATCATGTAACACTGAGATGTGACTGGCAAAAGGTGGCATAAAGTTTATCTCCCAAATGTATATTCTCCTATGAAAAATCCATTTTAAAAATTAAGATACAGAGTAGAAATTCATTACATACAGTAACTGTTACTAACCTGGGGACAGACAGCACTTGTTTCAGGCCAGAAAAAAAAAATAATGAAGCTTAATACTGGAAAAGTCAAGGTAGTTTATCCAAGTTCTGGTTATTAATCGCTATTGCTTTTACTGCTTAAAACTATGAGAAATGGGATATTAGATACACAACATTCAAAGAGGTAGTAACTCTATTAAATATGTTTAAAGGGGCAACATTGTAAGCTAAGCTAAGTGGGAATGTCTTCAGTAAACACTGGTATCCAAATCAGACAAGTCCATAAATGTAGTTTTTCACTGGGAATCAAACTGAAATAAAACTTAACTGTGGCTCATTCTCAAATTTCATATAGTTTAAAGACTCTAGCTCTAGATGGCTTGTCTATAAGCCAATTAATCTTTGTTGTGATAAAAAGTTCTGTATTGTGAAAGTTCTGTATCGTGGTATACACACCAAAAAAGTTCTGTATCGTTACATGCACTTACATCTGTGATAAAATTGCATGAAACTACACATACAGATGAGTGCATATAAAACTGGTGAGATCTGAAAACTGATCTACGGGCTGTTCGATGTCAAATTCTTGGATTATAATATTGCACTATATTGATACATATAAATATTCTCAATATAGAGGTATTGTACTATGTCCATGTTAAGATTTTACTACTGAGGGAAACTGAATGAACATGGGGTATGCCAGCAACTTCCTATGAATTTACATTTATTTCAAAAGTTTTTAAAAAACTGGCCAAAAATAAAATCCCCCCAAATTTCAGTACTTGAAAAATGTTTCAAAAATCAAGACAGTTCATGCTCTAGATTAAAGTGAGTATTTAATACAATGCTCACCATAATATCAGTTCTCAAACTTACAAAGTTTTCTTTAAAAACTTAAAAGTTTACTTAATCTGATTAACAGGTCTTTTATACTTTTAAATTAAACTGAAAAAAGGTATTTTTCGTATCAAAATGTCCATGAAGCTTTAGTGAAAACATGCACAACTTAAGAGTCAGGGATAAGCCCAGGCATATCCAGCATGTGAATGTGGAAGCCTGAGTGAGGTGCACAAGCCAACAACACCACCGCGAGGCGTGGGTACCTGCACCGTGACTGTGCAGGAGAAGCAAAGATGCGGGCGGCCGGGAAGGCAAACCATGCCTGTGGGCCTGACACAACACCATTTTGTGAAGATCGGGCCTGGACTGCTCATTTTCAACTAAAAATTGTCTCCAGGCAACTTCAATTAATATCTAGTTTCTTCTTTCACAAATCTCTAATTTCAAGAATACTCAGGAAGTGGGAAAAGGACTGCTTACATACAAATGGCACTGAACAGTATTATCTAACAATTTCAAAAATAGGCTGGCATACACTGTTCACCCCCTACGAAAAATTCCCCCAAAAAACTGAATTAAAGTTTTACATGGAAAAAAAAAATGAGGGAAAAATCCTCTGGTTATCAAGTTCTTCTGTGAATGACAAAAGTAAAAACAATAAAGGAAGAAACTGCCTATCTAAATACATAAGAATTTTAAACTTCACGTGGTATACACGCCAAAAAAAGTTCAAGTCAACATGGGAGGGAGTACTGTCAACAAGTATGACTGATGATAATCTTAATGTTTTAGAAGAGGATTTCTAAATCAAAAGTATACATTTTCTCATTAGTCTCATCACTTTCATGTCCAAAAACATGGAACTATATTATCTTAATTAGTTAATTATTAGCCAGGCTTATGCTAAGCACTTTACACCTATGTGAAGTATGATCTTCAATGAACTAAAACAAGCGCAAAAATTGGCTTTATAGAAGATGTCTCCGCATTAACAAAGAGAAAAATTACAGTCAATAACACTGTAATAACTATGTGTGGTGCCAGGTGGATAACAGACTTATTGGGGCATCATCGCTTCATAAATTATATAAATGTCTAACCACTATGCTGTACACCTGAAATTAATATAAAATAATACTGTCAACTGTATTTTTTTTTAATTGTTTAAAGCAGAGATTAAAGTGACTTTAGTAACCTTCTTCACTGTTCACTGTCCCAACTCCTCTCTTCTTCAAAAATAACTGCAGGGAGGAGAGAAACAAAATTTCACCACCAAAAGCAGCAGGGTGAAAATAATGGTCAACCATTTTCAGTTAAAAGAGTGGTTCTCAATCTTTGGTTTTTAACAATAACCTGGACCCCCACTGCCAGGCATTTGGGCTTAGCAAGTCTGGACCTGTGCCTGAGCACAAAAACTGGGGGAAAACCCCTCAAAATTTAAATGATCAAAATCATCACCATATTAGTCACAATTTCATCATTCCAGGCACCATAGTTTGTAATCTACATAAGTTATTTCAATTCTCACAAACAACCCAGTATCACAGGTGCTGTTATGCCTGATGAGGCAATGTGTTCAAGTTTAACACAACCGAAGTGGCAAAGCTGAAATCTGTGTCTCCAAAACCCTTACTCTAAAATCTCAGTATATCCTACTAGTGTTTCCAGGACCCAGCGGAAATAACTCGATGGCCTGTCCAGATCTGAAAAGGGGCATGAGGCAACAACCTCCCTGCATGAAAATCAATCACAGAAAGGACACAAACAGTCTAGAAATGGTGTCACTGAAATGCTTAGTGTTTCTTGATTCCCCATGACCAGCGTGCTGTACAGACACAACAGGGTGAGATCTTGATAATCACTGTCAAGATTTGTCAGTGCAGTGTGGGAAATTAATCACCCGGAGAAGCTAAAGTGTCACAAAATGTTACATGACTCTTTTGCAAAAATATTGAGGCCTTGTAATAACAACTGCTTTAGGCTGAATACCTTAATACAGTTTGTATTAAGACTGTCCATACTGGACAGTTTAAGAGTCTATGAGGGAGAACCCCCACCCAGCATTCCCTCCTTTGAGGCATCACTCCTCTCCAACACCAACCATGTTATTCTCTCCACCAAAAGGATGTGCAAGTGACATGTGCAAGATGTGAATATCTTTCCCTAGAATTTTCTATTTCAGATTAAAGAAGAAACACTGCAAGGAATGGAAAGACTCCATGAACTGGCCTGCCTACAGTGGAAGAGCATGAGAGTCCCCAGTTCTTGAGGTCCATGGAGATGTCTGGGTATTTGTCCTTCAACTATTTTCTTCCAGCGACCCACAAAAGCCCATAAACAGCTGTTTTGCTTAAGTGAGTTTTATTAGATTTTGATCACTGGCAACAAACAACTCTATTACAAATTAAATAAGGTAAGTATTATTCACAGTTTTCAGGTGAGAAAACTGAAATAGAGAGGTAGTCAAGGTTTCACAGCAAACAGAGACAGAATGAGAACACAGGTTTGTCCGCCTCTAAGACCTGTGCATTTCCTAAATACCAAAATAATGGATTTGAACGGAATGCACTAATTAATAACTGATTTCACTAAAAAAAATTATTCCCATCATTTTATAGTTTTTATGAAACCTTGGAAAGACCTTTTCCAAATATTTTGTTGTCATGGAATTCTGTGCAACCAAAGTTTCTGTAAAAGTTGCCCATGCAACCTGCTAGGTATATAGAACCCTAGATCCCATGCATTAAATAAAAGAAACAATATTGTCTTAATCTTTCAGGTTAAGATGGCTTCAAAAAAGCCATGCAATGATAATCAAGTCCTAGTGAAAACAGGGAGATGATGTTTGCCTCATACCCCATTCTCCACTGATGAAACACTAGAGACTAGATTCTTATCACACAGCTTTGTAGAAAGAGCACTTGGAGAGCAAAGATACAGTTTTCATCCTGACTCAACGACAGATGCCCTATGAACCTTGGTCAAACACTTTAAACACAGGAAGAAAGGTTAAGGATACCTACTCCATATCCCACAGGAGCCAAAGAAGTTGCCTGAACTCTGTAACAATGTTATAAATGATCGTATCTAAAATGAAAAGTCCTGATGTCTTAGGAATTATCCTAACCTTAATCAAGTCCTAGGGTAAAAACATGACAATCCAACTTCCCCCTGTTGTTCCTCTGTGCACTTCTCCTTATGTATGATCAAGTACTTTGCTACATATTTACAAAGACTAGGGTTGTTTTTTTTTGTTACACCTTTAGTTTTAACTTACATGTATGCCCCTTTTAAAATGAGTTATGCTGCTCGGAGGACCTGTTATGTAACAGCTTTTTAATGGACTCTACCCTGACACATCAAACTTAAGATTGCAATAATGGCTCTACAAAATATTTATTAAGAAGGAGGTGTGTATTTTCTAAATGTCAAATAAAGAAATTTTGTTAAAATTAGCTGATCAAATAAATACAATTTATAAAAATCAGTCACAAAATAAAGTATATGTGAGATAGTTAAAAATGAATGTTATTCTATCAAATTGAAAAGCTAATCATAGTACAATTTAATTCAATGTTTTGATTGAAATGTTGCTTCTTTGTAATTCTAGCCAATAAAAAAATAATTTATTTTCCACAATTTTCAATGCTTCACAATAACATAACAGACCAAAAACCACTGCTTTTCATGAGAATTTTTCAGGATCTCATTCAGTTCTCCAAGTCGCTGCCTCTCCCAGGACAAATAACTGAGAGCTGACAAACCTGGCTCTGGAAGTAGTTCTGCTTTCATGAATCGTCCTGATGTAGGAATTCACCTGACTGTAATCAAATTATGGTATAGAAGCATGACAGTTTCCACACCCCTCTGCCCAAACGTCCCCCTTTCAATTTGGGAATGACCATCAACTCTCAAAACGACGTTAAACAGCCCACAGATGACTCTGCTCCCTTCTACCAATCTCCTACTTTCAATATCAAAGCAGCCTTCCCCACTTACTAAGGAAGCGCTCCGATGGCTCCCAGAGACGTGCCCACAAAGAGGAGAGTCTATTTTCAAGGAAGTGAAGACGCTCAGATTTTGTTAAGCATTCATAACGCGTTGCATTCTTTTCTCTATTTAAATCGCATGTGGATTCCAACTCTGGCAGTGATGTGTGTAAATCCACGTAAGTCATTCTACTGCTTTTTAACACCAATTTTTAAAGAAGAATGCCTCTGTCTGTCCCCTTTCACAAAAGACGTGAGCATGTTAAGTATCGCTCACCTTTCTAAAGTTGTTACAAGTTTCAGAACAGATTGTTTCCTAAAGAAAAACTCACAATCCGCATAAATGCTCTGTCCAGATTAGTCAATTAATAATGACAAATTTAAGCGTTAACACACAAAAACTAGACGTCTCATTCAGGAGGGGGTAAAAAAAAGATTGAACTAGGGCGCCAGCCCGATGTTTAAATAGCTCAACTTGAACACCATGGAAACAAGAGGGAATTCTCACTAGTCAGACAGCAAGAAGGCTTTTGTGGGGCACCTCTTATTTTGAAAGAATCTTTTTTAAAACTCAACTGCCAATTAAAAGTTGAAAATTAATTTTTTCCACTTTAAAAGGCGTGCAAGGAATGGGTTAGAAGGTAAACACAAATGCGTGGGGTGTCCCCAGGCTGGCGCAGCGCGAGATTCCCTCAATCACGCCCCGGGACTGAGGGAAGGAGGGAAAACAGGGAAGGGGTCCGAGACGGCGGCAAAGAAGCGGGAGGCGCGGGACAGACCGCCGAGCAGCCCCGACCAGGCCGAGCCCCGCGACCCCGCGCTCCCAACCCCGGCCTCGGCTCCCGCCACAGTGGAAGCGGCCCGTACCTGTCCCACCGGCCGGGATGCGCTGAGGTGCCTGCCTCGCCCGCCCCTCTCGCGGCGCCGCGTCCACCGCCCGCGATCCAGGAAGCCACTCCGGCCTGAGGCTTCCCGCCACTGCCGCCGGCTCCTTCCTCCAGGGACACGGCGAGCTGGCTGAAGGCGTAGAGGAGCGAGCAGAAGCCGCAGGCCAGGCACAGCACCACGATGCGCAGGTAGCGCCGCATCGCGCCGGTCCGCACCTCCGCCTCCCCCTTCGCCGCCGCCGCCTGCGCCGCCGCCTCTGCCGCGCCCGCCCAGTCGAACTGGAGGGGGAGGGAGCCGCACCGCGCAGCCGCGGGCGCAACAAGTCCCTCCTCCGCGGTGGCCGGGCGCCCGCCCACCCGCCCACCAACTTCGCAATCCCGGCCAGTGCCGCCGCCCGCCCCGCGGGCCCCTCCCGGGAGGGCGGGCCGCGACCGGACGCGCCGGCGCACTAAGCGCGAGAGGGCTAGGCGCCCGGGGGCCCTCTCCTCGAGTGCGGGCGGGACGCGGGTCTAGCCGCGTCACGGGAAGACGCTGACCCAGGAACTCCGGACTCTGAACTGCACGGGAGACGTAGGGCGCAACGAACAGGGCGTTGGAGGGTGTTGGAGACAGCTGACCCAAATTCAAATGACGGTTCTACTTGGTAGTGGGTGATGCTGAGCAACCTAAATTCTCTGAGCCTGTTTCTTCGTCTGTAAATAGAGACAATATCCTCATCACAGTGGGGTTGTAAAGATTAAATTGCTTAATGCACATAAAACGCTTTTCAGTCAGAAACCACATGATCAAGCCATTTTTCAACTCCATCGTCCTCAGCAGGGACATACATACCCAGCCTCCGAGTTTCTATAATGGTGTCTGTACGAGCCATTTCACCCACATACCTAATTATCTTGTAAAACTGTTGAGAATACTCATTTTGCCTCCTTAAGGAGGCTGTGCTTGTAAAGTTGAGGTCCTCTTTACATCTTTTTTACCTTCTTCGCAACTCATTTCTACCTCCAAAACAAATTTCGTAATCTTCTTACAGAGCATTCTCATCGGCTGTGCATTTCTTCTCCCTCTTCCTTAGTCATATTAACAGTTAATTCGCTTATGGAACATTAGAGCAATACTATGTGCCAAGTACTGTGTGAGTACCCTGGTGTATAAAGACGCCTTGCTGAAGTGTAGGGTGGGACAGCGGATACTTGTAAGTGCAATACAGACAATAGGATGTGAGCCTGTAAAGTGTGGGTACACACACAAAGGAGCAATCAGTTCTTATCTGGGTGTGGTCAAGAGAAACTTGATAGCTCCTTGGCCCGGGTCTTGAGGAGGATTGGAGAAGGGGAGGGGGGCGGGGCGGGGAGTAAGGGAAGTAATTCCATGCTGCGAGATCGATGAAATACGCTCTTGTGCTTAGGGGAACTGTGAGAAGTTTGATACTCCCAGCTAAGTGATACCAGCAGCTAAGTGAATGCAAGAGAGGATATGATCAGTGATAAGACTGTAGAAGTTGAAGGGGCCAGATACCTGAGTGCCTAGTTTAGGATGCCAAGGAATTTGAACTTAATCTGGCAGACAATGGTGAACCATTGAAGGGCTTTTTAAATTAGGAAGTAACATGATCACATCTGGCTTTTAGGGAGCAGATTCTGGCTGCGGTGTGAAGGCTGGGACAGAGATTGAGACTGGGGCCAGGAAGCATCTACAGTGCCCAATAGGGAAAGGAAGCTCCACACACACACACACACACACACACACACACACACTCTCTCTCTCTCTCTTCAGGGAGAAAAATCATGCTGTTCAAATTCCATTTGGAGCTCTAAGAGTTTGGCCGTGAGAAACAAAGCGGGGCAGTGCCATGTAACTTAACAATTCTCCACTTGAAATCCGTACACCATAAAAGTGCTGGCTCTGTGACCCTGGGGAAGTCATCAAATTTAAACCTGTCTCTTCCCTTATACAAAATAAAATGTCATGCCTTACCTGACAAAAAAATGAAAAACTAGGATTCTATCAAGATGTGTGAACAGAAAGAAAACATACACTTATTCATTCAATAAACATTTATTGAATATATTCTACATGCCAGACACGGGGCTAGAGTATACTGCCGGCAAAGGGGGGACAGGCAGATAAAAACGATGACAATATTAAGTTATCCTTCCACTACACCTTACAATTCTTAGGGAAATAAAGATAAACATAAGGAGATACAAAGTATTTATAAGAATGGAAAATAGATTTTGAGGTAGAAAACTAAAAGATACTGTACCAAGAAACTAGATTAAGAATCAGTACTCAAAGGATGTTTAAAGAGATGCTAACTACAGTCGTTTTCTATTTCAACAAAGAAACTAAATGTAGTGAAAATAAAGAATAATTTAATGACCCACAGATTGTTAAAATACTAGAATGGCAGTATTCATTTCTGCAAAACATTATGGGAAGAGCATATCCAGAAAAATAATCATCCATTTGCTTAACATCAGGATCCTGGACCATATCATCCCTTTAGGTTCCTTTTAATCCTTTGATTAAAAAGGAAATTCTGTTGAAAAAGTATATAAGGTATTCCAAAAATATAAGTGATCTTTGTATTACCCACACTGTCTTAGTAGTTATCTTGGAAGGTAAGGAACTGTGTGCATGCCCTTCTGATCATTTTTAGGATTCACATATTTTCATATTCCTAAAATTTAGTATCATAACAGGTAGGTTTTTTTTTTCATTTACTCTGTATATGTATGTATTCCTAAATCTATTTTTTTATATCCAGACCATTGTCTTACTTCTCTAATGACAGGCTGGTTATCTCCAAATTTTTAATCAATTTTAATCTTTCATCCTGTAAAAAAAATTAATTTAAGGAGACAAAAAGAAATTAAAAAATAACAATAACTATTGTTTAAATGATGGAGATAGAAATTTTTTCCAGGATCTGGAAAACTCTCAGATCCAGGATAATCAAAATCTCCATAATCTTATATTCAAAAGCTTAATCTTGACTTTTCTTACACCTCCTGGTACATATTGGCTATATAATAGACATTCAATAAACGCGTGTTTTTATTTGTTTTTTATGTCTTCTCTAAGTCACTCTAGAGCAAACTTTGGGTCCTACTCAGTATTTCCTTCCCACCTCTGTCTATATTCAATTACTTGATTCCTAAAAAAAGACATTCTACTGGGAAAAAGGAAAATTCTGTACCTTTTCAGACTAAACTTCAAAAACTTTTTTATATAACTTCCACTTTATAAAGATTTACATATAATCTAATTTAATCCTTATAACACTTATATGAAGTAGGAGATACTCTTTTAAACAACAAAGAACCCGAAATTCAGAGAAGTTAGTTAACCACATTAATAATGAAGATCCATAACATGAATAAAAATTTTTGAGGATACAAAGTCCATGTTTTTTTCTTCCATTATACCATGCTATACGAACAGATAAATGCTAAACTGAGTGATGCAAATTAAGAAAAAAAATCAATGTTATATGAAAACCTGTTGAGAGGTTTAAAACCTGTTGACAGATTAAAACAAAATTTTACAATCAGAAAAATACAGGTCAGATTAGTTACAGAGCACAAAGACCCAGAAACTCAGACTGAAAGTAAAAAGTATTCTCTCCTCCAGCAGGCTTCTAGTGAAATTTCTCCATTTTCCACAGTCCATTTCTGAAAGACCTCGTGGGACTGGAGGAAAAAGACAATAATGTAGCCAGTTTAAACAAAAAAGTGTTTCATTTTAAGTGTTCCTTCAGACCAGCAAATTTGGGAAGAGGGTGGGGTCACAGTAGGAAGAGAGTAAAAAAACTGAAAAAAAAAAAAAAAAAAAAAGCTCATCTATAAACCACAAGATTAGAAAAAGTGGTAGTAGAAAATGAATGAATGGGGACACCTTAGCTCCTATATAATCCCCAAATTTAGCTGGTGTTCACAGCCACAAGGGAGGGAGAGTATGGAGAGGATGGAGTGGGGAGGAGAGCAAGAACTATCCTGTGGACCATCTCTGTATTTCTTCCTGGCTCAATCTTCATTCCGATTACTACAATAGATTATAATCTATGATTTTAAAATAAATGCTGTCAGTAAATTAAAAGCTAGGTTTGCAGGGAAGTATAGTCATGGGGAAAATCAGAATTCAAATACATATGCACACATTCTCCTAACCCAGGTTCCCCAAAATTGAAGTCTGAAAATAATTGAATACCATCACACTTCAGAAGTCCAGTGCTTAGCTGAAAACAATCAGAATTCTAGTTATCCATCTTCTTTTCTATACAGAAATTACATCACTAGACAGTCCTACAATAAATGGGGTTTTTTTTTTTACATTTCTATATTAAATTTAAGCAGAAGGGACAACAAGAGGGAGAGAAACATCATTGTGTGGGTTGCCTCTCGTGCCCCAAAACTGGGGACCTGGCCCACAACCCAGGCATGTGCCCTGACTGGGAATCGAACCAGGGACCCTTGGTTCCCAGACCGGCACTCAATCCACTGAGCTACACCAGCTGGGGCTACATATTTTAAATAAAGTAAAAAAAAAAAAAATTGTGTTCTAATTAAGTGCCCCTTAAATTATCCTGTACTGGAAACACAGGTCGTTTTTTTTTTAAATTTACTTTTATTATCAAAGATCAAAAACTACCTCTTAGGCCTAAGGCCAAGCCACTTGGTTCTTAAACTCAAGACTGCTTTCCTTTAAAAAAAAAAAAAAAAAAAAAAAACGCTTTCACTGCTATTTTGTCCTTTAGGAGTCTTTTTCTCTCAAAGTGGTTTTAAACACTATCCCAACTCTTCTCAACCTTGCTGACTCCCAAGTAAACATAGGCTCATTTCATTGCTATTATGAATTAAAAGAGGGTAGTGAAAATAATACATATAAAAAAGTCTAAATAAATCTTGGTACCCAGTTTAGTTTCTAAACTGTCTTGCTAAAAGAGTTAATGGAAGTATAAAGATGGTATGGTAGCTTTCATCCCAACTCCCTACTTCCAAGGTCAGCAGATCTAAACCAAGGTATAATCTCAAGACCTGCCAAACTTGTATATTATTGCCACTGATCAGGAATTCCAGCTGGAGAGGCACTACTTTACTGGCTCCTTGCCCCAGAAAGCTCCTGTTGGGGCTTATCCTCACACCCTGAAATAAAGCAGTTTTTTAGCTTCTTAAAAAAATATTACTATTTAGCCTTATTTACAGAAGAGATTTGAGGAACTTTATAAGAACACAGGGGAGACTGTAAGTAGATAAAAATCTGAATCTAGGAAAAATAAGTTAGAATATAGACATGCAGGCAGTTGTATCCTACATAACTATTAAAAGTAAGTTTAATTTTAATCTGAGATTTCTCATGACTAAAGCAAAAAATTAATGATTTGCATTGTCCATAAGGAAAAGGCAAATTGATTTCTCAGAAGTAAAACTTTTCCTGAAACAGGTCTAAATAAAAGCCCTCATTTGAATTCTGAGTAATGTAATGTTCCCTCAATAATCTTCACAAAAAGACAACCACAGATCTCATTCAGCTGTTTGCTGATTTTTAAAAATTTTGTTCAAGAAAATAACATCACATTACATGGCTTAAAGTTTTCAACTTTGCAAAATTCAAGCTGGGAAATGAAACAGTACTGGCTAAAACTACTTGTGACACCCAACATTATCATCTGCAACTATCAAGATGAGATCCTAATATTCTCGGTGTGGACCTGCAGTGGATACTTTGGCCAAGATGAATTTTCTAGACAAGAAAGCGTAACAAGCACACCCTCCTCACTGCTACCTCTGTATTGTACAAATATTTTTATTAATGCATTGATGGCACTGTAATAATTTAGAGATCTCTCCTCTGAGTACCACATCTTTGTCCTCTTTGTAACCAACCCCAAGCCCAGTAGTGCCTAGAACACAAATACTCAATAAATGTTCAGAGTTGAATAATACTGATTAAGGAAAAGGCAAATTGATTTGCCTTTGATATATTCAGGAAAATACTGAAAGTATTACAATGATAAAACAGCCACTATAGTCTACAGCTACTGATGGGAGGGGCAGGGATGGGAGTGGGGTGGATGGAGGGAGAGGTCGGCGAGGAGGGTAAGGTACGAGGACCACCGCCAGAAAAGGATTCAGAGCATGAAATATGTCCCATGGCACTGAAACCTTTCAGAGCTATACTTGATTTTTCCATATAAGTTCTTATCACAGCTTTCATATGCTCCAGAATTAGCTTATTCCATAAAGGCAGAGATATTCTTCACTGGCTAAACACAATGCCACATTAAAAACATAGTGTTTCCATTACCTGGGCTAGCAGGGATGTGCATTCAGGGAAGTAAAGTGTTAATGCAATTCAAGGTAAAACTTCTCTATGGCATCTCTTAAAATGAACTGGTTTTGAAGGAAATCATTCTGAAGTTATTACACATACTGCTGCCCTAGTGAAGTCTAAAGAACTGAAACTTCAATGATTGAATCATTATGAATGTATCATAAAATGTTTTTAAATATTGAGACAAACATGCTCTATTTGTTCTCTCTCCATTCCTAGTAATTTTTCTCTATTATCCAGATTGCATCCCAATGCCCCATTACCTAATTTCTGCTATTTGTGCTTTGTTCTTCCCCCTCTTCTTCCCTCATTTCTTTCCCATTCCTATTGTCCTTGCCTTTGGTATTAGTGGGGCTTATTTTTCATCAATAGCCAGTGAAGGCATTCTCTCACTTCCGCTTTTCACAAAGTGATCAGTCATGTCCTATATTCTGTAACCTTCATCATCTCTCGATTCTGTTTTTGTCACTGATAACTTTTCCACACTTCAATTATCTACACGTGTTCCAGACAACTGAAGGTGCTTGTATTTAAAGGGATGGGGTAGGAGGGGCAATGCTAGTAAGTCAGAGTATTATTTTATGGTTATCCTTATCCTTACACAAACTTTTTTCTCCTAATTTTCAAAGCACAAGCTGTTGTCAACTTCCCAGTTCCTACATCAGGTTTTTAAAAGACTCTGGAGAAGAGGTAAGTTGCACACCAAGAAAATAAGTAAAAAATGGCCTAAATGGAAACTAAGGGGTGTCTGGCCCGTGCCCTGCATTTGGCCCAGGATGGCTAAGAATGTGGCCCAACACAAAATCAGAAATTTTCTTAAAACCTTTTTTTTCATCAGTTTTTGTTAGTGTTTGTGTATTTAATGTGTGGCCCAGAGACACCAAAAGGTTGGACGCCTCTGTTAGCATTAATGCATATAATATGCAAAAACTACATTCTTTTTAGGCAATAAAGGATTTTTATCTAAAAGAAAGGCAATATGCAATCAACTTAGAAATGCTGTTTTTCTTCCTTTTTAATGTTTTCACTTTGTCTACTCTCATCACTATAACTTTAGGGAAGTATTTAATAAAAATAAAACCTTTATTTAAGTCAACTATTTCTACTGTGTAATACAAAAGGCTTTAAGAGTATGTGTTCTTTTATGCCTTAAATTGTATCTTCACTCTTACTTATATCAAAATATGGTAATAAACTCTGAAAATCATCCAAATTCTCTTTTCATAAGGGATTTGGTTTAAAAAAAACCCATTACTAAAATCACAGGGTAAATTTATGAAACAGAACTAAAAATGTACCTTAAACCCAGGCTCTGAATCTTTTCAAATATTTTAATATTCTGTGTAAATATTTAGATTTCGGACTACTTCCTCATTTGGAAATGTTTGAGGTAGGGTGAAATGAAGGCAAGTAAGATAATTATGATTAACGAAAGGAAAAGAAAATTTTAAACTAGCCAACTAGATTAATTTCTCCTGTGTCATAGTGCATACCACCATGTGCTTCAATTATAGAAAGACAGCTGCTCTGGGATCAGAGCAGACACCTGATGTAGAAAATTCAGTGTAACCTGCAGAACACAATTCCCTTCAGTCATCCAAGAGGACATGGAAATGATTTTTGTATTTTTGTAATGGGATTTTACTGATTAAGACAGTAAAGGCTCACATTTACTGAGTATCCAGTATGTGTCAGGTAATTTTAAGAATTTGATATGATTGGCATTTAATCCTCCCAACAACCCTATGAGTTAGATATGATTATCATCACCCTGTTTAACACATGGGAAATGACCTTGAGTGATTTCCTCAAGCTCACTTAGGTTCTACAACAGGGATTCAAACACCAGACACCAGTTGGTACTCTTAATTCCCATGCTACATTATCTCCCCAGTAATACAGAAAGATGACTGTGCTCCCACCCCACATTCAGGTAAAATCCCACCTTCTGTCAAATTTTTCTCTTTTGCAGTCCATTTAAAATACATCCTGAAAGTATTTGAGCATCATCAGAAGATCCAGTACCTCTAAAGCATAGTTTTGACTTAAAATTTAGGATATTTTCCCTGTAACTATTACTTGTAATTTTTGCTCTGTCTAAAAATAAGTATATAAAAAATATTTGAAACACATAAAAAATTAGGACAAAAAGACTTCATGTTTTAAAAGAACATAACCAGTTAGTTGAGGTTCCACTGAAAGTATCTTATAATAAAAACAAATTTTAATTTGTCAATAACACTAAAGAATGAGGTATATAAATGCTTTAATCACAGACTTTTACTGTATGCAAATAACTGTTTTTCACAACTACATCTTACAAATAAGACAGTACCATTGTGCCTGTAAAAAGTACTGCAATTAAACAGAAAATTACATTGCCACATGAAACCACCAAATATCACAACGGTCAGGGTCTACAGCTTTATTTTTTTCTTGAAATGCTATCATGTCTTTATGTGATATTTCGTATCCAACTTATGTTTTTAAGTTCATTTATACTGCAGAAGTCTCCTACAGGTGGCTATATATTAAGCAAATGGCTAAGAAAAAGCAGGAGACCCTAGGAGAATTTAGGAAGTACTGTGTGGTTTCTAGGTTTGATTTTTAAATATAACATAAAACACTTTATTAGTTGTAAACAAAAATGCAAAATCTGTAGTCATAAAAATATTTTATTCATAACTTTGCATAATAGTAAGTGGGGCTGTAAATACTTTTCACTTGGAGATATTGAGAAATGCATAAACTGGCAGATGTGTCTGTAAGTAGGGCACTATGATTTTCATAAGAATTGTTACATTTAAGAAGAGGCCAATTAAACTGATTTTAAGACTATTTGTTCCCCAGTTCTGTGCAACAGTTTCCTTTTCTGTATTAATTAGATTCATACCTCTATAACCCTGGATAAAGTTTGGGGCAAGGAAACAGTGATAGAACTATTAAGTTAAAGCTTTTCCAAAATTACAGCTTTTAAAATATGGCAGGTTTCTTTTCTCTTCTGCATTAGCCAAATGCTTCAATTATAATTAATTGAATTTTAATTTTTTATTTAATACAGAAAATACCAGTGTTCAATGACAATAGAACTAAACCTGAATTATAAAGCTAAATAATCAATGTTTTATTGTTTACTTATGTGAGAGTAAACATTACAATAAATGAATGTTTTGAAAGATAAGAAAAAAAAAACAAAAAAATTAAAGAAAAGATAAAACCAGAAATATAATTCAGGAATAATAATTTAGTAAAATGTGTCAAAAACATTGGCAATGGTTCATACAAATTCTTTATTTAATAACAATTTTCCTATTTAACCACACCAAGTACCAGCAGGTGTATTAAGAGGATAACCATTAAGAAAATCTTGTTGCAGCAATAGTTGATTAAGTTGATCTTTGACTTGTATACATATAACTATTTGTTTCACAATTCTCAAATAATACATATTTAGGCAGCTTGCACTATGTTATAAAAATTTAAATTCGTTACATGCCAATAGTAGAGAATTTAAGATTTATGTGTTAGAATTCACTAAACTAAAAGTGAAAATAGACTTACCAATAACACTGCAATAATGAATAAGTCAAACACATTTTCATGGCACCTTTAACTGTGGAGACCAAAATGTTAAAGTCTGGAAATGTCTGGTAGGCACAGATTGCAATAAAATCTAACAAATTCTAACAAATTCCTATTTTATGTAAAACGCAAATTATGGATTGTGCATGAGTATGTTTGTCATGAAAATGTGGTAATATTGGCATAATCTGTGTACTTGCATGGTATGACAGAAGTGACTAAGAAACTGGAGAAAATAAACTTTAATGAGATTCTCCATTCAATGATGAGGCTTCTCCTCTGGGTGAAGATGACCTGGACATTCCCCTCTCTGTATTATCAGAGCTAGAGCCACTCTGACTGTGTTGATCTCCAGAAGCAGCACTAGATGCAGGCGGTGACTTCGTTTTCTCCTTAAAGTCTGTAATAATCACTGTCAGATCTCCAACGGTAACTTCCAAATGCTGAGCACTACTCCGATCCACATTTTTCAATCTTGGCCTAAACATACAAAAGATGATAAAATTTTAAACTAGCTTTTCTGTCTAACTTTCTGTACATATAATGAATAAATTAGGTAAAAATACTCTTAACAAAATGAACACATCTACTTTTTTTATGAATACATCTATGTTTAAAGCTGTACATTCATGTGTAACATGATATTCTAGTTAAGCCACAAAAATATCATTAAATGTTTCAAATCATTAACATTAATCAAACCAATCACTCATGAAATCTTCAAAGTGACAAAAAAAATGTGACACTCTGGAAGCAACAGTCTCTTAATTGTGCTTTTACAGCTTTATCATAATTTTGCAGACAGATCACCAACTTTAAAACAAATGTTTTAGACCAGCAATGACAGTTGCATCACAGAGGAAGGTGGTAACAGCTAAGGCTTCATTATACAAAGGGCTCTTACTCCACTGATGTGCATGAATGAGGGCACCCAGATTGTCTGTTCCACCCAGACCCATGATAGTTTAGATAGATTAAAGCCTGAGCAAGTACCTATGAATATTGTGAATATCACTCCTGGCTTTATGAGTGAAAAAGCAATAGATTCCCCTCCCCCACCCCATAAAAAAGAAAAAAATAGCTCAAATGTAAATGTCTTTTAACCTAGTAAAAAAAAACAAAACAAAATCCTCACATTTAAGTTTGTATTTGTGGCCTCTGTGTTTAATTTCTAGTACATCTTTCAAATTTAAAAAAACCATTCCATGATACTTTATAATAAAGATGAAATTTTTACTTCCACCTGTACATATCAATGTTAAAAGAAATAAAATGGTGAATTTTATTATTTCAAAAGTGCCATAAAATACTCTAAATTTACCTGGTTTTCTTATGACTGTTCTTTTTGCTAGTTGTTTCCTTTTCACTTTTTTCTTTTTCTACTTTATCTTTTTTCTCTTTCTTTGACTGTGTAGGGGGCACAAACTGCTGAGTAACCTGCTGTGCAACCAACTGGGAGACAGGCCGAGGCTTCCTGTGTGCATGTTAAAAAGAAAGGGTTTTTTTAAATATTATCACTTAATATATATTCTTTATGAGAGAATACCTCAAATTATGAGGATACATATTACGGTTTTCAAGTATTAAAGTTCTTCATATGTAAGGTAATTCAGATGCACAATTTAACAAATATACACACATAATTATTGTTTTCCTAATCCAACAAAAATAGAAATATAATAGTTGAAAGTTATAGTCCAAGATATATGGCCAAACATTAGAATATAACTTACATAAATCAATGTGAAAATTATTAAAAATGTGTTATCAAACTGAACATTCATAGGAAAACATATAAATAAACATAAATTTTAAAAATTAAACTTGAAAATTTACACTGAAAAAATTTAAAATTATCCCTCCTCCCTCAGAAAACCATCTGTGGCAATGATTATTTGTTGTTGTTTTTTCCTTAAAATCTTTAATTTATTCATTTAATAAATATTTGAGTGTGGAAATTTCTCAGTCCTTAGCACTCAATTCCTTGAGGTACTTGATGTATCTAGCCCAATCTCACCATACTTTTTTCACCTTGGAAATCTACCCAGTCCTTTAAGACATGCCTCCTCGTTCACTTACTAATTTAAAAGATATTTACTGAAAAACTACTGTAGGAACTGCACAGAGATACCTGAAATGTTGCCTGGCTTTAACCTTGGTGCCAGTACAAGCTATCACTCTATTGGCACAGATTAAGGATCCCTTCAGCTTTGTGGGAGAACTTGGTCAAGATTCAAAGTAATGTTTAAGTTCTTAAAATGAGAGACAAGAAGACTGAGAAAAAGAAAAGGGAGGGAGGGGAAAAAGTTAGGGAGGATAAGAATACATTTCAACAGATGATCTATAAACAGTAGTAATTTTATTGTCTGGAAAATCCTGACCCTATTTTGGTCAATAGAGTTACTAAAAAAAAAAAAAGAAAAGGAAAAGAAAAAAATTTGGTTCCTACAGATCAAGACAAAATAGAAACCAATGAGAAAATACTATATAATCTACAATCCAAAACTGCAAGGAGGAATCTTTTGAAGAAGGAAACAGGAAACGTAATGTGTAAAACGGATTTCAGCAGATGGATAATGAATTTTGTTTAGAGCATGAAGAGTCTGAAGTACCAGAAGGATATCCAGGAAAGATGTCCAATACACAATTTAAAAAGGTAGGATGGACATAGAAATCACAGTCAATGATGTAGATATTAAGAGTTACACAAATGAAAGTGACATTGAAAGCATGGTAATTAATAGCTGAGCTTATTCAAGAAATGAACTTTAAAAAAGGGGGGGTTAAAGGAGTTAAATTTTTCAAATTTAAGTTATAACAGGATCCCAGGGAAGGCTTATTAGCCCTAATCCCAGGGTTCCTGATTCAGAAGGCCTGAGAAAGAGTCCAATAATTTGCATTTCTAACTAGTTTCCAAGATATGCTGATACCTCCCCCATCTAGTCACCACACTTTGCGAGGAAGTGAAGAAATACAATGTTGCTACTACTATAGCTTAAAGCTTAAGAAGAAAAGTGGGAAGTGGTGGAGAAAAAAAGCAAGGCTGGATGCCTAGGAAGGAACCTGATCATGAAAAACAAAGGGGTCTTATTTCCCCTTAAAAGATGGAAGAAATTCAGCTTTCAATTTTACAAAGACTACTGGCAGCAGTCTTAAGGGGAAAGGTATACAGAGGCAGTGAAACTATTAAGAAGCTACTTGAAAATAAAACTAAATGTGTTGTCCTCCTCTAAAAAAAAAGAAGAAGAAGCTACTTTAATAGCTCAGGCAAAATTAAAAAGGGCTTGTCCTAAGGAAGCAGCAGTGGAATTATTTAAGACACTGAAGAGGCAGAATCAAGGGGAAAGGATGGACTAAACAAGATGTGCCTTCCTCACGTCTCAATCAACTAACATTCCTCTAGCAAAACATACAGAAATCCTGGATGTAGTCAACTTTCTGTGTGTGGGGGGGAGCCCTGGTTGGTGTGGCTCACTGGATTGAGCACAGGCCTGTAAACCAAAAGGTCGCCAGTTCCATTCCCAGTCTCAGGGCACATGCCTGGGTTGTGGGCCAGGTCTCCAGTTGGGGGCTGTTAGAAGCAACTGATCAATGTATCTCTTACACATCAGTGTTTCTCTCCCATTCTTTCTCCTCCCTCCCTTCCCCTCTCTTTAAAAATAAATAAATTATTAAAAATAAAAAGAAACAGATGCTGATAAACGCTATGAAAAAAATGAAGTAAGGAACAGGGAGTGTTGGGGAAAGGGTTGCAGTTTTAATTTTGTCTTGTTTCCTATTCTAAAATAAACTCCACAAGAAAAGAGACTGTATTATGTACCACTGTATAACTTGTACCTAGCATAGTGATGAAAAAAATACTAGATAATTAATATTTGCTAAAGACTGAAGAAATGATAAAATCAGGTTTAATGACAAGGGAAAAATTTTTTTTTTTAAGAAAAGATGTACAGTAATGTCTACACTTACTCACTGGCCAGGATCAACCACTTACCAGAGAGAAGAAAACAAGTAATAAAAAAGTAAAAGCAGCAAGAATTAACTTTTCTAATAATGCTGTAATATGGAAAGAGAAAGAAAATTCAAAGGTGTGACCAGGTTGAGAAAAGATTTGTTTAGACTAGTGCCTAGTGAACAGTGAGTCACCTAAAACTCAAAGCCACTCCAAGATACAAAACTCAATTGAGGTATAGTAATCATTTGGCCTCCAAGGTACTGGGGATCTATGGATCTATTCCTTCCACAATAAATGAAGGTTTGACAACTTCCTTTACTGCTTTTTGTAGTGTTGCTCCCTTTTGCATCCCAAAATTTAATGCAAAGTTAATTTACAAAAAGATTAATAAATTAAATTGAATTACAAAAAAACATGCAAATATTAAAATTTACATTCTTTTGCATTTAAAATCCTGAAGTTTCAAGAAATAAATTGATGTTACTTACTCAGTAGCCATTAATACTAACTTAAGATATATAATTTATATTGCTTACTTAGTGCTGCCTTGAAGTAAAATGGACTTTTTCTAGGTTTTTCTGGATTCACTAATGACCTTGATAGATCAATGCTGTCCCCTCCTCCCCCATAAAACCTACATATCTCCATCATGGATACTCACTCAGGTCACGAAGATTTTCAAGACTATAACTACTGTACTGTGGTTAGGTACAATGTTTTTATAGCATGATCAATCACTCTCCCTTCTCCCCTCCAGCATTTGTCTCCCAGTGGGTACCCATCTATTTTGTGACACTGCTCCTCAAGATTCTCACTCCAACTTCTATGTGAGAAAGGGATAATCCTAATTCCCCAGCTTCATGAATCCTGCAATACAACTGCTGCCAAGTCTTTTTTATATTTAACAACTTTCATGTCTCCAGAATGTTCCTAGAATCATTTTCCCTTTTTATGTGGCCCATATAAAATATGAGCTCATTAATGTGAAAATAAAAGCATATTAGTAAAGCAGAATTTGCTTTAAAAACCATGAGGTTAAATTAAATTAATAATTTATTTCTAAACAAGTTATGAACCTAGAATTCTTCTAAGTGTTAAACTCTCAGTGTAAGAACAAAATAGTCAGTGTACACTCTCCTACAAGGCACAACCAACACAGAAAGAACTAGTTGAACTACCTAGAATCAAGACTAGGTAGAAGACTACACCACATCAAACTAGAAATGAAGTAAGTGATAGTAATAATGATCAATTCTATGGTGTAGTCAGGGGAATGGAATTGAAGCAGTAAATCTGATGACATTTCAGAAGAATAATACAACCTGACACATGCTGAGTAACAGGGATCTAGAACTCTCCCCGTTACCTACTGCCCGAAATGGAAGTTTAAAAAAAAAGGGAATTAGGAAGCACAGTGCTATGGGTTGAATATTGTGTCCCTTTGAGAGGTGATTAGGTCGTGCAGGTTGAGCCCTCATGAATGGGATTAATACTCTTATAAGAGGCCACAGACAGATCCCTTGCCCCTGCTGTCATGTGAGGACACAATAAGGAAGTGTGTCCTCATCAGACACTGAATCTGCCAGTGTCAAGATCTTATCTTGGACTTCCCTGTCTCGAGAACTGTACGAAATAAATGTTGTTTATATCCCACACAGTCTACAGTATTTTTGTTAGAGTAGCTCAAATGGACTAAGGCAGTTGCAGGAAGCCAAGAACAGGACTATTCTAAACAGGAGGAACTGATGAACTTGGTGGTGCAAGGTTGGGTTTATAAATTTTAAAAATATAAGCAAAGCTGTAATTAGGGCCAGTGGAAATGTGAGACTAGTGGTCTGATAAGCAACCATATAATCATTGTACCTAGTGTTGTTTGTTATTGATTTAATTTTTTAGTAACCAATAAATTTTCTATAGGGGTTCTCTTCTTCCTTAAGAAAAATGTTGCTTATTTCTGTTCTTGTTCTTTCTCTTTTTATCTGAGACTTTACTAAATGTATACTATTCCATTCTTTTATTATTAGTTTAATGGTGGCTGATTTTCACTTAAAAGATTATAACTTCGTTCCCCTGTTCTACAATTATTTGCTCTGGTTTAAATTTGGGAGAAAAGAACAAAATATATGTGTATACATATAGCCTAACTATTGAAAGTTTTCTGCTGCTCTCTAGAAGCTTAGTGAGCTTAAAGATCCTTAAGACAGAGGGAACAGAGCTTATGGTGATCTTTTTAACAGAGGGACTGAAGACAGAGGGAACAGAGCTTATGATGATCTTTTTATCATATCAAAAAGTGACTCATCTTCACCATGCCCTGTTAAAAAGAAAGCCCTTCTATATCCAGGGAACTTAAGAAGGTCTAACTGTGATCCCTTTTCTACTTAATGAGAAAAATAAGGAGGATGGTAGGAAATTTCAGAGGTAGGAGATAGTTAACTCAGGAAATAAGGGGCAGGGAATCATTTATAAGGCATGCCTTTTTATGTTCAGGAATTTATCATTTGGGGTGCCAAAGGTTCTTTGATAAAAAGGACAAAAAAATCATCTAATTATTACAGTAAGTGCTGTCCAGCCATATCCTAATTGCACTCTATTATCTTCTTACACATGTCATGATCTGGCAGTAACTTGTGAAATACGGTATTCAAAAATTTCAGAATCCCTACATGTCTCTATGTATCCATCTTAAAAGCCCAAAGAGACTGTTAGGCAGGTCTGTTGATTTACTGCAACATAAGAAAAAAAGGAACATTTCAACAACCATTTAATGGATATCTACTATTCATCAGAACAAAATATTTTAGGAGCTTTTAAACCTTTCATGTGAATAGGAGGCTTAATGTATTCCATTTCTAAGTGTCTGCCCTTCACCGCCATCACTTTTCAATACAAATTCTATGTGCCGAATACAAGAAAAATGCTTTAAGCTGGATCAATCTCATTACAATTTAGCTTTGTCAAACTGGATAGGCAAAACAAAAACAAACATATAAAACAGTTACTAGTTCTTTTCTAAAAGAGACAGAACTTTTAGAAAAAAGTTCTAAAAAAAAAAAAGTTGATGTTACTTACTCAGTAGCCATTAATACTAACTTAAGATATATAATTTATATTGCTTACTTAGTGCTGCCTTGAAGTAAAATGGACTTTTTCTAGGTTTTTCTGAGCTATGACTCATAGCTCAGAAAGACATAATCTGGTTCACAGCACTAAAACATGATAAATTGTAGCAATATAATAAATCTCAGTGAGTAAAAAAGGCTGAACTAAACCCAAACCTGCTGTGAGTCTGTTGATCCACTGTCAAAAGAAACCCAAAAATCTAACCAAGGAAGAGTTTATAAGCACCCACCCTGTTTGACAAATCTAGGTGAGGTGCTGCAGATTAACCATACAACAACACAGACTGCCTGTGCCCTCACAGAGTTTACTCAGTCAATGAGAAAGACCCCATACAAAAGTAAACTAAATAAAAGTAAATTTTGTCAAAAGCACTGAGAAGAAAACAGTGTGCTGTAATAAAGAGACAGAGGACTTACTATTAGACATGGTAGAAACAACTTTAGTTCATGTCTAAACTGTCAGTACAGTAGCAAAAACAGCCACCACCACAGAACCCATTTTTAAATATACTGTCATTTTATGAATAATTTAGATGAAATAAAAAATGACTACAAGTTTTAGTAAGACAGTAAAGTCAAATTTTTTTTTTAGAAAAAGTCTTTTTTTTTAAGATTTTATTTATTTATTTTCAGAGAGGGAAGGGAGAGAGAAAGAGAGAGAGAGAGAGAGAAACATCAATGTGCGGTTGCTGGGGATCATGGCCTGCAACCCAGGCATGTGCCCTGACTGGGAATCGAACCTGCGACACTTAGGTTCGCAGCCCGCACTCAATCCACTGAGCTACACCAGCCAGGGCAGTAAACTCAAATTTTTATTCCCTAAAGTATATAAACCCTAGATTACAAAGTTTTTTTTTAATAATGTTAAGTAACTCATCAGTTATTATGTCTAATTCTAGGAGCGTATCTATCTTATATACCACTAGTTTCCTGGACTCATATATATTGCTGACATCTTTACATCCACTTCTTAAACTTGCATTGTCAAAACATCTTTGAAAACCTTGATGGCTCATGATTTTTTGAAAAGAGGACAGCCATTTTCTTTGCTCCAAAATGATCAAACATTTTCATTTTTACACTAGTATACAAAACTATCATCCAGTATCTTTCCACTTCTTTTGATGTGAATATCATAGAAAAGAATACCATCCTATGTCCTACTAGTGAAACAAGATGGTTCAAATTCACTGTTGCAAAATACCGCATGATAAAATCCTTTCTGTTGAAGGATTTGTTTCTCACTCATGTGAGAAACTGTATTTCATTTTTGTCCTTAAGCATATATTGCTCATGTAATGACTCAAGTTAGCAAAAAAGTCATCTAGGATATTGTCATTTGAAGACCTTAGAGAGCTAGAGCACCATGCAGCCGACCAAGGATTAACAAACATAAAGGGATGAAAATTACTCCATGTTGTCAAGTTCCTGAATTTCTCCTCCCAGGCCCTCAGAGAGCATTCTCTTGCTTGGCCCACTCAATGACTCTTTCCCTTTCAGAGTTTCTGAGGTAGATCTTACTTGACAGACCAGTTTCTGAGAATCTGTGATGGACAATCAGAAGGAAAGGATGTTAGACATTGCTAAAAGAGGTTTTGTTTCTTTGTGGGGGTTGAGAGATTTTGAGAACTGTACCTTGGCAACAAAACTATTATATGAGGGCAGAGGTGGAAAAGGGAAAATAATGACTAAAAAGATGCTTCCAGGTTGATATGTCTTTTTTCAGTGTTTAAGAAATACAAATAAAGGGCTTGCTATTTTATTTTGAAACTTAAAAAAACAGTAATTCCTCAAAATAAATTAATTAGCTTTATGGTCTTCCTTCTATGCATGTTGACATTTGATGCAAAGAACACATTTCTATAATGTGTCATTTTATTATTTATTTTTAGGTATATTTTATTGATTATGCTATTACAGTTGTCCCATTTTTTCCTCACTGTATCCCACCCCCTACCCGGTACTCCTCTTCCTCCAACATTCCCTTCCCTTAGTTCATGTCCATGGGTTGTACACAGAAGTTCTTTGCCTTCTGCGTTTTCTACACTAATCATAACCTCCCCGTCTATTTTGTACCTACCAATTATGCTTCTTATTCCCTGTACCCTTTTCTCCCGTTCTCTCCCATTCTCCCCCGTCTCCATCCCCACTGATAACTCTCCATGTGATGTTTCTGTGATTCTGTTCCTGTTCCAGTTGTTTCCTTAGTTTGTTTTTGTTTTTGTCAGGTTCAGTTGTTGATACGTGTGAGTTTGTTGTCATTTTACTGTTTGTATTTTTTTATCTCCTTTTTCTTAGATAAGTCCCTTTAACATTTCATATAATAAAGGCTTGGTGATGATGAAATCCTTTAACTTGACCTTATCTGGGAAGCACTTTATCTGCCCTTCCATTCTAAATGAAAGCTTTGCTGGATAGAGGAATCTTAGATGGAGGTCCTTGCCTTTCATGACTTGGAATACTTCTTTCCAGCCCCTTCTTGCCTGCAAGGTTTCTTTTGAGAAATCAGCTGATAGTCTTATGGGAACTCCTTTGTAGGTAACTCTCTCCTTTTCTCTTGCTGCTTTGAAGATTCTCTCCTTATCTTTAATCTTGGGTAATGGTGTGTTCCTCCTTGGGTCCAACTTCTTTAGGACTCTCTTAGTTTCCTGGACTTCCTGGAAGTCTATTTCCATCACCACATTGGGAAAGTTTTCTTTAATTATTTTTTCAAATAAGTTTTCAATTTCTTGCTCTTCATTTTCTCCTTCTGCCACCCCAATGATCAGATGTTGGAATGTTTAAAGTCACCCCAGATGTTCCTAAGCCTCTCCCCATTTTTTTTTAATTCTTGTTCTTTCTTTCTATTCCAGTTGAATGTTTATTTTTTCCTATTGTTCCAAATCATTGATTTGAGTCCCAGTATCCTCCCCTTCCCTGTTGGTTCCCTATATATATTTTTTATTTCACTTTGTATAGCCTTCACTTCTTCCTTTATTTTGTGGCCATACTCAACCAATTCTGTGAGCATCCTGATTACCAGTGTTTTGAACTGTGCATCTGACAGGTTGGCTATCTCCTTGTCACTTAGTTCTTTTTCTGGAGTTTTGATCTATTCTTTCATTTGTGCCATATTTTTGTCTCAGCACACCTGTTACATTGTAAGGGGTAGAGCCTCTGGTATTCACCAGAGCAGAGCAACCCACCTTGCTGCACTGTGCCACTGTCTGTGGGGGAGGGGTCAGAGAGGGGACAATGCCGCTTGCTGGCCTTTTGGCTGGCTTTCAGTCACTTTCCCTGCTACCCACAAGCAAATTGCACCCTGCTGGTGCTGATTCCCAGGTGGGTGGGTTTGTGTATGTTCTAGTAGGACCTTGTGGGTCTCTCCAATGAATTCTACTGTGAGGTTGAGAGTTTCTCCCACTGCGGAAACTGCCACAGATTTTTATAGCCAGTGGTTTTGAAACTTTGTTTGCCCGGGGCTGGAGCCCTAGGTTGCATGGTCTGTCTCACTCCACAGTTGTCCCTCCCGGTTTATCTGCATGCAAATGTGGGACCACTCAGTCCTCCAGCCACCACCTTGCTGCAGGTCCTCTCTGTCTCTGCCCCTCCCACCAGTCTGGATGAATGTTCCTTCTTTAGCTCCTTGGTTGTTGGGCTTCCATACACTTTTATTTTCTGGCAGTTCTGGTTGTTTTTTGTTTTTAAATTGGCTGTTACCCTTCTCTTGGTTGTGCAAGAAAGTGAAGCATACTACCTACACCTCCATCTTGGCCAGAAGTTCCTTATTTTATTTTTTAAATGGTTAAAATATTTCAAAAATATTTGTGGAACCCTTGAATCTCTGCAGAATCATGGTCTTCTGTATTTCTCTGTAATGCTGATCATTTCGTGATGTGTTCTATCTCCCCACCAACTGGACTACATATTTCCTACATGGGAAAAGATCCCATCTTACCTATTTCTGTATCCCCAGCATCTAGTACAACAGATCTTACATTTATTAGATGCTCATAAATATGTTTTGATGTTAACAAGCACTAATAATACAAATTAACTATAATGTGGAAAACTATTAATAGCATGAACACTAATTAGATTAGGTGCCAACTTCTAGGGGCTTACTTTCTTGAAAAAATTTCTGATGCCATCTTGCCTTTGAGACACGTACTTCTTTCCCATAAAGACAGAATAAAGATTTTAATGTACATGTCTGCTTTCTATAAAGTTATTATTAAATCAAAGGATAAAGAGTCCTTTTTACATAGTTTTCTCCACCTCCAAATAATGAAGTCATCTACTCTGTTAATACCAGCAGAATCTGACTTATCAGCAAAATTTAAATATTAGCTATATTAAGGATATTCAAATGTATCTGTTATTGTTTTGCAGCAGAATGATCATTCTAACAAAATGTTACAAGAAATCTCAATAAATAAAACTGCAAAATCTAACTTCTACCTCTACAGAGTTCATGTGGAAGCTCCTTAGCCCCCATGTGCTCAGTGCTCATCCTCAAATCTCCCAGTTATCCCTGAAGTGTGACTGTGACGAATACAATGGGAAAACCACTGATCTAACATATTTCCCACTATACTAAATAAATTACACCTTAGGTTCAACATACCCTCTTCTAGTCATCTGGTTAAGTGTGCTTATAGAATGTATAGAACAATATCTTTCACCATTTCAAGAATCTATGCAGAGTATTTTGAAGAGTCTTTAAGGTCTATATATATATTTAATTTTCAATATCAAACACTTTTGCAGAAGCCCAGAACACAATTTTCCCTAAACTCCTGGGAGATGGCAGCAGAGGAGATGATTCCTTGGCAGCACAACAATAGTCTTTGGTAAGTACAGACAAAACAGATGACTATATCTGCTATAAAAACTAGGTTAGAGCACTCAGCAATTAAGTCTCTGAAAAATCCCTCAAATCATTAAACAACATCACAGTTCACTTAACTTGAAAAACCAAGGGCACTCTCTAGAGCTACAAACAGGTCATCTCAACTTTTCCTTCCCCTTAGCCAAATAAACATCAGTTTTTCTTCCATATTACTGGAATAATTCCTCTTTATCATTCAAATGAACACCACTCTAGCCTAACCCAACAGCAGCCTCCTACCATTTACCAAAATTGGAGCCTTCAAGGTCACCAAGAATCATTTTATCATCTCCAGTGATCAACTGTAGCTCTCATCTTACTTTGGTCATTTAAAAAGCATTTAACTTAGTTTATCATTCCACTTCCAGCAAAACTTCCTTCACAAGCCTTTAGAACACCACATTCTTCCATTTTTTTTCATGCCTCACTAGCTGCTCTTTCACAGTCTCACTTACTGATTCATTCCTCTCTTTCCCAATTTCTAACCTGTGCAGTGCCCCAGGACTCAGTCTTCAGATATCTATTCTATCTACATTAACCCTATAGGGCAGTTACTACTTGAAGTGTGGTCCACCAACCCAACCAAGGGAATCTACACTGAGAGCCCTCTAGAAATGCAAATTCTCAGACCTTGCCCCCAAAAACTGTGGATATTTTTATGCACACAAAGCTTGAGAAATGCTGGTCTAGGTGACCTAATTCAGTTTTGGCCATATATTACCATTTGTACACTGATTTGCAGCCCTGACTCCAATTACAATTAACCAATGCTTTTTAAAAATAACTATGCCTGGAGGGGAATTAAATTTTATAAGTTGATAAATATTTGTAAAAATGAACAAACATTTAAGAAAACACTGGATTTTTTAAACTGAAACTAATAAATCAAACATTAATTTTAATAATTTTTTTTTAATATATTTTATTGATTATGCTATTACATTTGTCCCATTTCCCCCCTTCTCTCCCCTCCACCCTGTACCCCCCTCCCACCCACATTTCCCCCTTTAGTTCATGTCCATGTGTCATACTTATGAGTTCTTTAGTTTCTACATTTCCCGTACTATTCTTGCCCTCCCCCTATCTATTTTCAACCTACATTCTATGCTACTTATTCTCTATACCTTTTCCGCCTCTCTCCTCCTCCCACCCCCCTGCTGCTAACCCTCCATGTGCCCTCCATTTCTGTGGTTCTGTTCCTGTTCTAATTGTTTACTTAGTTTCTTTTGGTTTTGCTTTAGGTGTGGTTGTTAATATTTGTGAGTTTGCTGTCCTTTTACTATACATGTCTTTTCTTTATCTTCTTTTCTTAGATAAGTCCCTTTAGCATTTCATAAAATAAGGGCTTGGTGATGATGAACTCCTTTAACTTGACCTTATCTGAGAAGCACTTTATCTGCCCTTCCATTCTAAATGAAAGCTTTGCTGGGTAGAGCAATCTGGGATGTAGGTCCTTGTCTTTCATGACTTGGAATATTTCTTTCCAGCCCCTTCTTGCCTGTAAGGTCTCTTTGGAGAAATCAGCTGACAGTCTGATGGGAACTCCTTTGTAGGTGACTGTCCCCTTACCTCTTGCTGCTTCTAGGATTCTCTCCTTCGTTTTTACCTTGGCTAATGTAATTATGATGTGCCTTGGTGTGTTTCTTCTTGGGTCCAACTTCTTTGGGGCTCTCTGAGCTTCTTGGATTTCTTGGAAGACTGTTCCCTTTGCCAGCTTGGGGAAGTTCTCCTTTATTATTTGTTCAAATACGTGCTCAATCTGTTGCTTTTCCCCTTCCAATTCTGGTACCCCTATAATTCGGATATTGGAACGTTTAAAGGTGTCCTGGATGCTCTTAAGCTTTTCCTCAATTTTTTGAATTCTTATTTCATCATGCTTTCCTGCTTGGTTGATTCTATCTTCCTTCTGGTCCACTGTATTGTTTTGAGACTCATATTCCTTCCTTTCACTATTGGCTCTCCTCCGCGTGTCTTCCTGCATCTGTTTTATGGTAATCTGCATTCTTTCATCTAAATTTCGACCAAAATCAACCAGTTCCGTGAGCTTTCTGATCACCAGTGTTTTGAACTGCGCATCTGATAGACTGGCTAATTCTTGGTCGCTCAAAAGGATGAGTCCTGGGGGACTGATCTGCTCTGTTGAAAACATGGTTTTTTTTCCCCCTTGTCTCTCCTTTTTTTTTCCGGTCTGGTTGCTCTAGTTACGGTGGGGGGCGGAGCCTTAGGTGCTCACCGGGGCTGGGCACCCCAGTCGCTAGATTGTGACGTTATATGTGGGGGCGGCGCGGGGCGGGAGAAAATAATGGCGGTAGTTCCGTTCCTCTGGGCTCAGACCCTTGTCTGGGCTTCTGGGCCGCGAGCTCTGCCCTGGTCCACAATCGCTACCCTCTGGGTCTGCCAGCCGCAGCTTGCGTACTCAGGGATCACTGCTGCCTTCTTGCGCGCCGGATGGCTTTTGCGCCGATTTCGCGCCAAACCTTCCCCTGACCTCCGCGCGCCGTCGACCCGAGCCAGCCCCGCGCCTGCCAGGCTCATCTTTTCCTACCAGTCCGGATGAACGCGTCTACTTCAACTTCTTGGCTGCCCGACTTCCATTCAGATAAATCCTCTGCCAGATCTGGGTGTTATTCTGATAGTAAATTATTGTTGTAAATTATTGGTTTTCTAATCTTGGTTGTGCGAGGAGGTACGGTGCATCCACCTATTCCTCCATCTTGCCAGAAGTCTCTATTTGTTAATTTTAATAATTTTAATGAAACCAATTGAATATTAATTTTAATAACAAAAAATATTCTTCAGGACACACACCCACACAACCTCTCACGCTGACACATGAACAAATGTGATTCATGTTATCCAGCTACTCCACACCAAATTATTTATTGAGAGACAAAGTATGTGTCCATACAGAGATTCACATACAAATGTATATAGCAGCTTTATTTGTAATAGCCAGAAACTGAAAACAACCCAAATGTTCATCAATAGCTGAATTAAGGAACTGTGGGATCACTGGGTTATATGGTAACTCTTCTTAATTTTTTAAGGAATCTCCAAACTGTTTCTATAGTGACTATATATACACCAATTTATTGTACATTCCCACCAGCAGGGTATGAAGGTTCTTTTTTCTCCACAATCTCTCTGACACTTGTTATTACTTATCTTGTTGATAACAACCATTCTAACAGATGTGGGTGGTATCTCATTGTGGTTTTCATTTGTATTTCCCTAAGAGCTGGTTACCAGAGCTAGTGAATTGTGTACTGTATGGCAATTATACCTCAATAAAAGCTGCCTAAAATTTTTAATCTAATCACAAATCAAATTAAACCATCAATGCCTGAGTTCCACTCCAGAGTTAAATAATAATCTGCAGGGGTGGAGCCAGGCTTAGGAATTTACTGAAAGTTCCCAAGATGATTATAAATTACATCCAAGGTTGTAAAGTGCATCCACAGATAAGAACTGATCTATACAATGATACTCCAAATTTTATATTAAAAGCTCCAATGGCTCCCCTAAACCCCAGACTTAAATAACCAACTGCCTATTTAACATCTTCACTTGGATGTCTAGTAGAAATTCAAAATAACTTAGCAATTGTTTAACAATATACTTTTGATTCCTCCCTTCTCTCACTCTTCCATTCTTTTGACAGTCTTCCTATGTTAGCAAATAGTACTCCACACTTCCATTTGCTCAGACCAAAGGCTTAGAAATATTCGTTCCATACTTCCTCTCATACCCACATCTAATTTACCAGCAAGTCCTTTCCACTCTACCTTCAAAATACATGTAGAATTGGATGATTTCTCACTACCACCACTGATACCACCCTTTAACATTCTCACAACTAATATCCCTGATTCCTCAACTGGCTTGCTACAGATATTTTCCCACAAAGTAGCAGATCCTTCCAGATGTAAATCAAATTAGATTATTAACTACTCCCTTTAAAGCTGTTCAGTGGGTTCCTCCTCCCCACTCAAACCTTTCCTTTGTTACACTCAGGCAACCAGAGTATATAGCAATTGAGAATAAAATCCAAAATGTTTACACTAGTCCACAACCCTACATGATTTAGTCTCTCTCCCCACTTTATCTTCTATCCTTTCCCCTCTGACACTCTCTATTCTCGTGTCTTAGACAGCTTGGGCTCCCATGATAAAATACTGTAGACCAGTCACTTAAACAACAGAAATTTATTGCCTCACAATTCTGGAGGCTAGAAAGTCCAAGATCAAGGTCCAGCAAGGCTCAGCTTATGGTGAGTGCTCTCCTTTTGGCTTGCCAAGGGCCTCCTTCTGTGTTTTCACATGATAAAGTGAGAGAGATCTCTTTTCCTCTTCTTATAAGGCCAATGATAATACTGCATCAGGACCTCACCCTTATAACCTCATTTAACCTACCTCCTAGAAGCCCTATCTCCAAATATTAACTACAGTCACTCTGGGAATTAGAGTTTTGATATAAACTTGAAGGGGGGGGGGATTACAATTCAATCCATACTATCCAACCTTACTGGCCTTCTACTCCTGCCTGAGGGTTTCCCATTACCCCTTCTGCCTAACTCACTCCCTCACTTCTTCCAGGTCTCTGTTCAAATGACAATTGTGCTGGAATTCTTTCCTAATCTGACATAAAATAGCACTGTCCTCTCCCACTCCACTCCATTCTGCTCATTACTCTGTACCCCTCATTATACTTCACATCCTTCAAAGTACTTGTTTCTACTTACCATATATTATTAATTGATTGCTTGTCTTCCCCCACCAGAAAAGAATATAAGCTCCCTACCACCCCCATAAATATAAACAGGGACTTTTCCTGTTTTATTTTGTTCACTATTGTTTGCCCCATACCTGTAACATAGAAAATACCTAATGTGTTTTTCATAGATGGGTGAATGTTAAACCCACTTACTCAAATATTTCCAGGGACCTTAAGAGATCCTATAGTAGTTTTCCAACCCTGGCTGCACAGGAGCTCCACAGGGAGTCTTTCTGTAATTGCAATACCTGGGCCCCACCCACAACAACTGAATGAAAATTTCTAGGAGTGAAACCTGGTATTTTTCAAAGTTCCTCAGTTGCCCCTCTTTCGCAGCCACCCACCTACAAAGTAAGATCAAGGTGTTAGACAAACAGATCTTTCCAAATCAGATCCCAGGATCTGCGTCTGTTAAAGGCAGCAAACTACTGCATTCCACTAATGTGCTTTCCTGATGTCCTCCCCGATCCCGTCTTATCCAAATAGCCTTTCTTATCTACTCTAGTCTATACTCATCTGTCCCCTCTCTGAATCCCGACGGCACATGTGGACTGTGTCAGATAATCATAGTAAATACATACACAACTACATCATGAAGTATAGCTTATACTCATTTTTAAATTACTTACATTTCTTTTTTTAATCCCTTACAACTCCTATGTACATTCTGGACACAATAAATACAATTCATGCTGAATGAAGAATGCTTGTTCATAAAATTATTTACTTATTCACTTTGTACTAAACCAGAGAAAGGGTGCATACTCAAATCCTTCCACTGAGAACCACTGAAATAAGCAGTTCCTAAGCCTGATACACACTGGAGTCAGCTGAGAAACCTTTAAAAAAAAAAATGTGCTGGCTCGGCCCCTCTTTTATAGGGACTTTGAGTTATTTAGCCTGAGATAGATCCCAGGAATCCTTTTTTGGTGTAATTTTGAAAACCAATGATTGAAATGATCAAATTTGGATGCTATATCACTTCTAAATATAGAGATTGGCTGTATTAAAAGATGTCATTTGATGTAGATCTGCAAAAATACAACATTCCTATTTTTCAAGCCTTTCTTTACTCATCAAAATTTGTCTACTTTTAGCTAAAACAGTTCTTATCCAGAGATTTCTTTTTTTATGGTTCAATTTCCATTCTTGTCATCTGTATCCATGGACAACTTAGCATAAGCATACCCCAGAGATACTGCAGGATCGGTTCCAGACCACAGCAATAAAGTCAATCTTTTTGCTAGTGTAGGATCTTGACTTCAATTTGTAAAAAATGCAGTATCTTTAAAGAGCAATAAATCAAAGCAAAATAAATTGAGGCATGTATGTACAAGTTATTTTTCCTACGTTTCTCCCATTCATTCATTCTGTTGTTCATTGTAGCAGAGAGTCTTCTAAAATGGCCCTCAATCCTGCCTCCTGGTATTCATGCCCTGTCTAATCCCCTCCTTGTGAGTGTGCTGGACCTAGAGTTAGGTTACTAGGAGACTCTAGCTTCCATCTCACCCACCCTCTCTTGCCTTGTGAGCTCCACTCTAGAATGGCCCACATGACAAAGAACTGAGAGAAGCCTCTGGTCAACAAACAGGTCAGCGAGGTCAGTGAGGAACTCAGGGAATAGGGTCTGCCAACAGGAAGCCTAGAAGAAATTCCTCCCCACCTGATACCCTGAGATAACTACAGCCCATGACAGACCTGAATCAAAAGATCCAATTAAGCTGTGCCCAGATTCCTGACCCACAGAAACTATGAGATAATTAGTATTTCTCGTTGTAAGAAGCTAAGTTTTGAGGTAATTTGTTATGCAGCAATAGATACTAATATACTAATATGACATTCCAAGAATTGAGATGCCATCCTTCGTTATAGAAAATCTGGCACCCATACTGCTTGAGACACCTGGCTCTGGACCACTGAATCTTTATATATTACACAAAAGTTATGGTACTGACTACAACATATCATCCACCAGATTAGAGCACCTTCAGTGGCGGACAAGCTGCCTGTCCTTTGCTTGAGGTTACTGGATCTGTTCTTCAGTTAACATTCTTGCAGAGCTGTTCTAGCTGGTGTTTTTCACTCCCTTTCAATGTTCGCCATTATTCTGTGCTGTCAGTTATTCCTGGTATGCAGCTTACTTCGTATTGTCTCTCCGTAGTCCTTGCTCTATTGCTTTCCCTCTGCTTCTTGGCCCAATGTGAGTAAGAAACTGATTTTCACTGTCATCAACATGCACTAGTAGTACTGCTCCTTTCATTTTATCTTTTACCTTTTACCAGCCAGACGTGCTGCTACTTGCATAATAATCAGATCTATGACTGTTTTAACAACTGTTCCTAGAGCAGCTGAGTGTAATTTGCAAAAGCATGGTCTGTGTACCACCAAGTGGGCCCTGTCAGTCCAACTGGTGCTCCGCACACCGGCTGGTATAATCATTAATTTAACAGGTAAGATGAAACACGATTTTTCACAGAAACCTCAGTGTTATTTTGTAGTGTATAATCCAAATTCAAACAAACTGGTTTAACTCATGAAAGCAGACAATTCCAGAAATGCCAGAATTCAGAGTAATGATATAAACATTGAACAGGGCTTCACTAGAATACAGAAATGCCAATCAGTATGACTGAGGTAAATAAATCTTCAAGTACTGATATGTATGCACAAGTACCTGGAAAAGAAAAGTGGAATGGGAAGTGTATTGATAAATGTCTTAAAACTGCTTTTTAATAAATCAGCATCCTTTTGCCTCTAGTGACCACACAGTACAAACAGTGTCATGAAACATAAAGCCTTTACTGAAATTTTCAAAATATAGTACTTTTCTGGAAAACCAAATAAGATTTTACAAAACATGAAGGGCAAACTATGCTCTTCAGTGTAAAATTGGTGTATTCTGTCACCAAGAAAAGTCTAAAACTGCAATGGCGTCATTCACAGCTGTACTCTGTAATAGCAAAAACATTGTAGAGAAATTAAAAAATTCATAATGTTGATGACATGTGTTTTGAGAGAAAGTGGAAGGCACAAAATTCTTTTAATATATGATGTAGCCCTGGCTGGTGTGGCTCAGTAGATTGAGCTCTGGCCTGCAAGGCAAAGGGTCGCTGGTTCAATTCCCAGTCAGGGCACATGTCTGGGTTGTGGGCCAGGTCCCTGGTTGTATCTCTCACATACCAATTTTTGTCTCCCTCTCTTTCGCTGTTCCTTCCTCTCTCTCTAAAAATAAATAAAATCTTTTTAAAAAATGTAACTATATGATATAGTTGGGCACTGTATAATATTAACAGCATGCAATATAGAAGAGTTAATACTGCTACATGTGCATTCTAGCAGATATTTTTGCATTACCGCTGGAACAAATCACAAATGTGAAAAAATATCAATCTTTTATATCATTATAGATACCATATTTGAGAAAGAAGTAATCAATGACTTTTTGTTTGATTTATCACTGACATCCAAAGCTACAGAAAAGTTATTTCTAGTAGAATGAAACTACATTGAAAACAGCTGCAAAAGGTGGATTGGGATTACTACTGATAGAGGACCCAGTACTCGTCTAGATGTAAAGCTATAAAAGAGGTTGCAGTTAATTGCCTAATCTACGTGTTGCTTTATGCTTTAATGTATAGCTAGCAATAAAAAATACACCTCCCAATTTTTTTCCAAAGACTTTATTTTTAGAGAGAAGGGAAGGAAGGGGGAAAGTGAGGGAGAGAGACATGTGCGAGAGATACACTGATCGGTTGCCCCCTACACAACCCCAAACGGAGACCTGGCCTGCAACCCAAGCATGTGCCTCAACTGGGAATCAAACCAGCAACCTCTCAGTTAGCAGGATGGTGCTCAATCCGCTAAGCCACACCAGCCAGGGCACACCTCCCAATTTTGATTCAGTATGATCAGAATGGTCTTAAATGTCTTTCTATACAAAAATGTTATTGAATATATTGCTTTTTCTACCTTAATATAAACTGTCTATTGCAGGAAAAACTGTATTTTTTCAAGGCATTAATAACTTCTGAAATGACTGCTTCTATGATTTCTAGAGATCTGCTCAAGTGGTATACATACATGAGCAGTAAATGTTGACTAGTATGAATATGTTAATTTAGAATACAATAAATTTAATATTTAGTTTAAGAAAAGGCCAAACATGGTGTACAGGGTTGATTACCAAGAGATTGACTTTTCCATTAATAACCAAAAAGCTAATTAATATTACATTTGCCATTGCCTCAATCTGAAATATTTTAGTGGGACAAGGTTCATCAAGAGTCTGAGAGTACAAGAAACAGTTTAAGAAGTTATTCTGTGGTTATGTTTGATCTGAATATCCAGAATTATATGAGCCAGCCATTGTTTGCTACCACTTCAGCAATCTATAATTTTAAGTCAGCACAAATTAAGAGCAGTTAAAGAAACATACAATTGGGGAAACCTGATTTATATAGTTCAAGCTCATAAGCCCTATAGAAAACCTGGTTAACAATATATCTTTCATAGTTGTGACTTATTATAAATAATAACTAGTATTTTTAAAATACTATTTTATTTTTATTATTTAGGTGTGATAGTATTTTTTAATTTACCAAATATTAGTGGTATGGTTGTACGATGTATATCCTCTGTGTTCCAAAGCTACTGTAAGACTGAGATTCAAAGACATAATGTTTAAAAGTATTTGGAGGTGACCCTAATCCTACTCTGATACTTACTTAAAACCTCATTTCTTTTTTATAAAACAGCAGTTGTGAGGAATAAATATTGTGAGCATAAAAATACCTTAACACATTGTCTTATGTGTAATACGTACTAATAAAGATTAATAAAGTTATTCTTATTCTTTGAGGTTATTCAGACAATTGAGTGTATAAAATCCTGAAAGCTAATATGTAAAGGCACTGCTAAAATTTGATTTAGGAATGCATACTTATAAGAGTTTAAGTGTTTCATACTTTGTCATTTTCCAACAAAATGGCAATGGTACACTATACCCAATTTGGAAAAACTAAAAGCTATTTGGCATTTTCATTTCATCTCTGTATGTTTTCCAGTTCAAGATAACTGCTGCTCGCCTCCAAGATGGTGGCAAATGAGCCTCACATCTCCTGGCATTCATGTCCTTGTACCATCTCCTCCCACACCAAAAAGTGCTGACCTGTGTAACCTGGTTTGAAATGACTAAGTGGGACTTTCGAGGCCAGGTGATAAAAGACCCTGTGACTTCCTCCTTATTCACTCTTGGATCATTTGATCTGGAGGAAGCTAGCTGCTGTATCACCAGGACTCTGAAAGCAGGCCTATGGGGAAGTACACACAGCAAGGAACAGAGGCCTCCTTCCAACAGCAGTTAGTGTGGGTGTGCATGCTGCACTCAGTCAAGCCCCCTGATGACTGCAGCAGCCTCAGCTGACATCTTAATTGCAGCCTCATGATAAATGCAGAGACAGAACTACCAAGATAAGCTGCTCCTAAATTCCTGATTCACAGAAACTGTGAGGAAATAAATGCTTTGGGATAATTTGTTAGACGGAAATATGCAATAAATCTGTTTGCCAAAAATCCATGAGAAAAAACAGTGGTGTCTGATATGGAAAGGGGGTGCATAGTAGAAGAAAAGAAGGAAGGAAATGGAAATACAGCCAATCAAAGTGAATAGAATAAATCAATGCAAAGTATTAAAAATATTTGAAGCTATCATTATTTCCAGATCCCTTAGATCACTTCAATTTTCTTGTTTGTGCTTATTTTCATACTTTTAATAATATAGTTTACTTTGCAAAATAAAAACAAAAATATACTTTTTAATCTTAAAAACGTTCTAAGTATTCACAGGTACAATTTTATTATGTAATAATTACTTGAAAACAACTGATGGTCAACTGATGAGAATCACTATTCACTTCAAACCTGTATGCAATCACTATGCTAAATGCAAGAAGTGACTAAAGATGAAGACCACATGGTTCCTAACATCACGTAGCCTCAATTTAGTAGGAGAAACAGACATGAGGAGTCCAATACGGCCTAGAACACAGTATATTCCCAAAGAATACTGGCTGAAGAAATATGAGAGGTAGAAAATACTTAAAAAGGCACACCTACAACTAGGAGAGTCAAAGTGGAAAAGAATACATCAGGAAAGCCTTTCTGAGGACCTGGTATTTAAACTGAGCCTTAAGTAATATGCAGAATTTCAAAGGAAAGTTGAAAAGAAAGGCCATTAAGGGAAAGGGAGCGAAATTAGCAGTCATGTCAGGTAGATACAGGGAATTTCCAAAGCATTTTCAGAAAACACGTAATTAGCAAGTAACCCAGGACAGCTGCAATACTGAGATTGTAATAGGAGACAAAACTGGAAAGGTAAACTGGAACCAGACTATGGAGAGTTCTGGTGGACATGGTAAGTGGTCTAAGTTTGGATTTCAAAAGGGTTGCCAGTTTGATTCCCAGTCAGGGCTCATGCCTGAGTTGAGGGCCAGGTCTGCAGTTGGGAGTATGCAAGAGGCAACCACACATTGATCTCTCTCCCTTTCCCTTTCTCTAAAAATGAATAAATAAAATCTTTAAAAAAAATAAAGTTCTCATTTCATTCTAAAGGAATGGGGAGCTATTTATCACAAGTTTAATCCATATGCTATTTTCTCTTTTACATTTTATATTTGAAATGTTATGTAATAAAAAGTTTAAAAAACTGAAATAGTAATTTAAAATTCTCACTGCTGACAATGCAGGAGTATCAGGGTCAGACTTGAAACAAAGAACACTATTAAGAAATTATTACAATAGTCGAGAGAAAGGTGACAAGGGCCCAAAACAGGGCTTAAGGGGTTAGACAGGCTAAATGAGAGAGTATGAGAAAAAAAACAAAAAACCTCATACGTCTAACTGGATTTAGGGCTGCAGAGACAGAGGAAAGGAGGAAATTATGCCTTCAGGGTTTAAAGTTGGGTGCCTGAGAACATAAGGGACAGACAGAAACATACTTCATGTTTTCTGTCTGTTCTTGTGTATGTACATATGTGAGTGTATATATATACATACACACATACACATAATATCTATATATTAAAACCTGACTTTTAAATGTTATACACTTTATATATTACATAAAATATATAACATTTGCAGTAGACACAAAATCCTTAGAAATGTTATGTTCCTGATTATGTTTCTTAAGTTAATATTAACATTAGATGAAATTTCGTAAGTACCAATTGATGGTATGTGCTACAGATAGGGAAAGTAAACCATTACTAAGTATCAGAAGAAAACATATCTTGTTAATAATCCATATACAAATAATGTTTAAGATAAACAACAGTTTCAAAAATGTACACATCAGGATAGCATACACTTTCTAAAAAATAAAAGCAAAAATGTTAAACACAAATCTTGATTAAAAACACCTTTTTTAAATATATTTTATTGATTATGCTATTACAGTTGTCCCATTTCCCCTCCTTCACTCCCCTCCACCCTGTACCCCCTCTCCCACCCATATCTCCCCCTTTAGTCATGTCCATGTGTCATACTTATAAGTTCTTTAGCTTCTACATTTCCCATACTATTCTTACCCTCCCCCTATCTATTTTCAACCTACATTCCATGCTACTTATTCTCTGTACCTTTTCCTCCTCTCTCCTCCTCCCACTCCCCTGTTGCTAACCCTCCATGTGATCTCCATTTCTGCGGTTCTGTTCCTGTTCTAGTTGTTTGCTTAGTTTCTTTTGGTTTTGCTTTAGGTGTGGTTGTTAATAATTGTGAGTTTGCTGTCCTTTTACTATACATGTTTTTTCTTTATCTTTTTTTCTTAGATAAGTCCCTTTAACATTTCATAAAATAAGGGCTTGGTGATGATGAAATCCTTTAACTTGACCTTATCTGAGAAGCACTTGATCTGCCCTTCCATTCTAAATGAAAGCTTTGCTGGATAGAGTAATCTGGGATATAGGTCCTTGTCTTTCATGACTTGGAATACTTCTTTCCACCCCCTTCTTGCCTGTAAGGTCTCTTTTAAGAAATCAGCTGACAATCTGATGGGAACTCCTTTGTAGGCTACTGTCCCCTTATCTCTTGCTGCTTCTAGGATTCTCTCCTTCATTTTTACCTTGGCTAATGGAATTATGATGTGCCTTGGTGTGTTTCTTCTTGGGTCCAACTTCTTTGGGGTTCTCTGAGCTTCCTGGACTTCCTGGAAGTCTATTTCCTTTGCCAGAATGGGGAAGTTCTCCTTTATTATTTGTTCAAATATGTGCTCAATCTGTTGCTTTTCCTCTTCTCCTTCAACCCCTATAATTCGGATGTTGGAACATTTAAAGATGTCCTGGAGGTTCCTAAGCTTCTCCTCTTTTTTTTTTAATTATTTCTTCATTCTTTCCTGCTTGTTTGTTTTTTTCTTCCTTCTGGTCCACTCTATTGTTTTGAGTCCCAGTTTCCTTCCCTTCACTATTGGTTCTCTGTGCATCTTCCTTCATCTCTTTTATGGTAACCTGCATTTTTTCATCTAATTTGCACCCAAAATCAACCAATTCCGTGAGCTTCCTGATCACCAGTGTTTTGAACTGTGCATCTGATAGTTTGGCTATTTCTTGGTCACTCAAAAGGATGAGTCCTGGGGTACTGATCTGTTCTTCTGTTGGAAACATATCTCTCTCTCTCTCCTTTTTTTTTTCAGTCTGGTCGCTCTTGTTACGGTGAGGGGCGGAGCCTTAGGTGTTCACCAGGGCTGGGCACCCCAGCTGCTAGATTGTGACGTTGTATGTGGGGTCGGGGCGGGAACAATGGCGGTACCTCCGTTCTCCTGGGATCTCAATCCCTTCTCTGGGATCCTGGGTTGTGCACTCTGCCCTGGTCCGCCAGCCGCCGCTTGCGTATTCAGAGTCCACCGCTGCAATCTTGCACGTCCCGAAGGCTTACACGCTCTGGTTGCCTCATGCACCCAGTTCTACCTGATCTCTGCGCGCCGTGACCCGCACCCGCTCCTCCTCTCCGCCCCTCCTACCCGGTCTGGATGAATGGGTCTACTTCAACTTCTGGCTGCCCGACTTCCATTTGGATAAATTCTGTATCAGTTCTGGGTGTTATTTTGGCTCTAAATTGTTGTTGTTCTAATCTTGGTTGTACGTGGAGGTACAGTGCATCCACCTATGCCTCCATCTTGCCAGAAGTCAATAAAATCTCCATGGGAAGCCTTTTGAGAAAGATCATGCTGTGGGAGGGATTCTCGAGAGACCAGTCCAGCCACAAAGAGCAAAAGCACCTGTTTTAATATATTATACAATGCCATACCATTTTCTTTACATTGCTTTTTCTATTTAAAGCATGATGACTATACTCAGAGATTTCATTCCATTTTAAAGAATGTCCTTTTAAAGATAACTATAATCAGAAAGATTTAAAAAATTGAGCTTAGGCCCTAGCCAGATAGCTCAGTTGGCTGGAGCATCATCCCCACATGCCAAGGTTATGCATTCAATCCCCGGTCAGGGCACATACAAGAATCAACCAATAAATGTAAGTAGAACAAATCAGTGGTTCTCTCTCTCAAAATCAATAAATAAAAATTTTTAAAAATTGAGCCTAATAATACCAATCACAGCTAGCCTATTTCTTTTTTGTTATACTACATATTAATTTTCCATAGTTAAGAGTCATAAGAAATCAACAAATGGTCGTCATCTTCTATCTGCTAACAGAAGATTTAATTCAGCTTTCATTCATTTCTCCAAAATTTGGATCCAAAATCTGGATACACAAGGTCTGTCCATGTAATATGAAAAACAGAGAAATTTGCTGAAGAAGATACAAGAAACACTGTACATAGGACAACGATGCTTCAGCCCCCTTCAAAGTTATGACCTTCTTGAGGAGATCTGGTTCATTGGTAGCAGTTTGAATCAAGTCATTAGCAAATGCAGCACAATATTCCTTCTACTCTGGCAACAGAAGGCACAGAACAAAGTTTGTCATGACACATTTCATGCCAAGATCCTGTGTCAAAATATCAGACACAGTAGTTTTTAGAATCCCCAGATCAGTTTCTAGTTCTCACAATGTCACTCATCTTTGCTGACTGCAGCCTGTACGTGTTCAACATTCTCGGGTATTATGCTTGTTGCAGGCCTTCTAGAATGTGGATGACTTTCAACAGACTCCTGACCATCTTTGAAGCATTTGTGCCACACTTTCATTTGTGCTGCACTCATCACATCGTCCCCAAAAGCCTTCTGAATCATCCCAACAGTTTCCATGGAGGAGTGTTCAAGCTTAACACAAAAATTGATCAGATTCGTTGCTCTACTTGCTCATTTTTTTTTTGCTCAGTCATTTTGAATGCAACAGCCACACGGTCACTCAACAGTGTCTACCACCCTCACTGACTAGTATAGGGAAGTCATCGTCATTCACATATCGGCATTCCAGTCCACTCTCCATGGCTGCCAGGTCACATCAATACACACAAATGTTCTCATTAAATTAACAATGGTTGGACATTTTCCAGGCATATCTCATATATGAAATTTATGGCAGAATATCATATTTCTTAGAAAACAGCATTCTGAATGAAAATAAACACTCATATGTTTGCTAAGACAGATTTAGCTTTAATTAGTTAAATTACATCAGAAAATATTAAATGACTACCTGGGATTATATATAAGTGAACTAAATTCATGTAGAATGAATGTGTCATGATGATATATTCCAAAATAACTAAAAAGGGAAAGTTAAGGTTTAACAATAACATTAAATATAAAGAAACATGCAACCAAAAAAGAGGCCTAACTAAAATAAAAGAGGAGAGGAAAAGACTAAGGGATTTCTACTGATGGACAGAGGGCTCTTCTTCAGGAAGAACAAACAGCCCTCTCTCCTCAGCAATTCTCAGCCAAACAGTAGTGAACTCCCAGCTTCTCTTTCCAAAGACAATAAGGAACCACTGCAGGATCCTCTATCCCAGATCAGCTGAGGAAAAAGTTGTGATTTCTTCTTCCATCCTACAGTTGCCCATCTGCTCATGTTAGCCAAAACTCACTTTAGCACACAGAGCTAAAACACAAATGTATCACTAAACTGACAAATTTATAAATACATATTAGTAATGAGTCAACCAACCAGCAGGCATAAATGACTACTTCAGATCTTTGCTTTTCAATGAAAGGGAAGTATAGGGAAGAATAGAAGTATATTGTGTTCTCCAAGTGAAATAAATGAAAAAGCAACTTGAGCCCTGGCTGGTGTGGCTCAGTGGACTGAGTGCCAGCCTGTGAACCAAAGGGTCTCCAGTTCAATTCCCACTCAGGGCACATGCCTGGGTTGCCTGCCAGGCCCCCCACTAGGGGGTGCACGAGAGGCAATCACACATTGATGTTTCTCTCCCTTCCCTTCTGTCTAAAAATAAACTATTTTTTTTAAAAAAAAGCAACTTGAGAAAAAAATTTTATAATCTTAAACACAATATTACACCGGGTAACATGTATTATGTACTAATAAATAAAAGCTATGTGCAAAAATTTTTGTTAGTAAACCCACACATAATATAATTTACTAAAAATAATATGATTGAGTTATGATTACAAATCAACTCAGTTTTTTGAAATAACATTAATCTCCTATAAAAGAGCTTTCTTAACACAGAATTTACTAAGTTATCACAGTTATCAACTAAATTTTTCAATTCACTAGTAAGTAGTCTACTGCAAATGAAAGATACTATCACATTAATAGTCAAAGTTAAATGCAATCAAACTGAAAATACAAGACATATGCATTTTATCATACGTTAACTGTACTTCAGTCAAAAAATTAAATATAGAAAGACTTTAGTCATTGGTAACTGAGGATGAAGTATTTAGAGAACACTAATTTTCTAGCTAACTAAAATATATATTAAAAAAAAAAACAATCCTGTCCTGGCTGGTGTGGCTCAGTGGATTGAGTGTCAGCCTATAAACCAGAGAAAGAGTCACAGGTTCAATTCCCAGTCAGGGCACATACTTGGGCCATGGCCCTGGACCATAGTTAGGGGTGTGTGAGAGGCAACTGATCAATGTACCTCTTGATGTGCCTATATTTCTCTTCCTCCCTTCCGTGCCTCTCTAAAAATAAATAAAATCTTTAAAAATAAATAACCAAATCTTTTCATTTTCTTCCTAAAGTATGTTACATGCATACTATATACCCAGGATCTACTGCCAGAGGGGTGGATTATGAGGAAGAGGTGACTAATCCCTGTGTAACCAAAGCAGCTCTGCTTTTGCTTTCTTTACTAACTGGTGTTCAAAACAAAAATGAGGGTTTTTTATTTTTTGTTTTCTTGATTTTTTATTCATTATTTTTAAATTATATTTTATTGATTATGCTTTTACAGCTCTCCTGATTTTTCCCTATTTCCCCCCATTCACCCAGCAACCCCCATGCCCTTAGGCAATCCTCCTACCCTCATTCATGTCCATAGGTCATGTGTATAAGTTCTGTGGCTATTCCATTTCCTGTGCTGAACTTTACATCCCCATGGCTATTCTGTAACTACCTATTTGTACTTCTGAATCCCCTTACCTCTCACCCATTCTCCTACACACACCCTCCCATCTCTTTATCTTTATCTTTAACCTTTGGCATTTTAATGATGATGTGTCTTGAGGTGAGTCTCTTTGCCTGCATCTTGTTTGGGACTCTCTGTGTTTCCACAGGGGTAGAATCTCTGGGGATCTCCAAGGCGGGTCAAACAGAGTTAGCCAGGTTGATGGAATCTTAGATACGGAACCAGTGTGCTGGCTCAGTCTGGATGGATGTGGTTTCTTTAATTCCGTAGTTGTCAGACTTCCATCAACTAGATTTCTGTTGGTTCTGAGGAATGGTTGTTCTATATTTTAGTTGTAATTTTGTTGTGGTTGTGTGAAGAGGTGAGCCATGTCTGCCTATGCTGCCATCTTTACTGTAAGTCCTCTCCATGAATTTTTCTTTTAAGTGTGAAAACTATTAAAATCAGCTAACTGAAAACACTGTAAGACTGCATTGAGTGAAAGTTACTAGAAAATGGCTGAAAATTCAACAAGGCAAAGAGTCCTTGAAGACAAGTAACTACATGCCCAGAACAAAGCACTGAATGTTATGGGGGGATTACTTTTACATCATGCCTCTTTAATTTCTTTAACCTTTAGCAGATATAGAACAAAATTAAAGTAATAGAGAATTTCCTTGCCTTGTTTCTAATATTAATTTCACATATACAGTATTTTCACATGTACAGGTTTTGAGGTGCATATTTTAATTATGTTAAAGTTTTATTAAAGATGACTTTCAGGAATATATGTACAATTTCATTAACTGCAGTTCAAGATCTATTAAGATGATCATATGGCTTTTCCTCTTTTATCTACTAATGTGCTGAATTATATTAAGCTCATTCTAATATATCTTTGTAGTCCTGGGAAAAATTCTACTTAGTCATAGCACATATTTTATAAACACACACAGGGTAATAGCATTATTACATTTTGAATGTACTATAGAATCTCTGCATCAATAGTCTTAAATAAAACTAACCTGCAATTTTATTTTATTATGAGGTCTCCATCAGATGTTATCAGTATTATGCCTGCTGTACTGCTCTGTTTTTGTGACACTCATACTCATTGGTGCTTTCAATATGTCAGGCATTTTTCTAAGAATTGTGCTTGTGCCTGTATTAATCTGTATAATTCTCATAGCAACTTTTCTCACCTGATGTTTACTGCTTTTTAATTTAACTTTGTTTAGCAATAATACTAATCCACTGATAGTTTTTTGTTTATGTTTGCCTAGTATTTTGTTTTGACTACCCATTTATTTCCAACCCCCTTAATAGTTTTGTTATGGATGCATTTCTAACATCAAATGTATAGATGGGTTTAATATTTCATCTAATCAAAGTCTTTAATAGCTGAGCTTATGTCATGGGCATTTATTGTTTTAACAAGCATATCTGATCCTGTTTTTTATGTTTTCTGGGGGGGGGGGATTCCCCCTTCATGTTCATTCTTTTTGTTTTCCATCTTTTGCTGCATAGATATTTCACATATTAAACAAATTTTTAAGCGTCTACCATATGTAAAGCACCATGCTTAGTGTTAGGAATACAATAGTAAACTAAAAAAAGTTGGCTACATATATGCAGTTACAAACTGTAGTTTTGTCCTTCCCCACCCCACTCCAATGCCATGAGCAATTCTAACAGGAGTGGGAGTAGATATTAAGGAAATTTTCTCATGAGTTCTGATATGCTCAGATTTAAATATGACAATAGAACTGCTGAATGAAAAAGGGGGGGATTATCTCAGGCAGAAAGTACTGAGTGTACAAAGGTGGAGGAACTTGGTGCATTATAGAACCTCAAAGTTGTATGGCTGGAGAATACTGAGTGAGGGGAAAGATCAAGAGGTAGGCAGGCCAGATCAGGTCTATAAATAGGCCAAGTTAAAGAACCTACTTTTTCTAGGTGCAACAGATACCCTAAATACTCTTCAAGGGAGACGTGACTTCTATTACATTTCCAGTTTTTAAATATTATGTAGATAACGAACTGGTGTGTGACACAGAGAGAGTTGGAAAAACCAAGTGGTACACTATTAGAGTAACCCATATAAGAGGTGATGGTGGCTTGGAGTACTTGGCAAATGGTGAAGATGGATAGAAATGAATGGATACAAAGAAAGTTTCTTTTAAAGATTTCATTCATTTACTTTTAGACAAAGGGGAAGGGAGGGAGAAAGAGAGGGAGAGAAACATCAATGTGTGGTTGCCTCTCACATGCCCCCCATCAGAGACCTGGCCTGCAACCCAGGCATATGCCCTACCTGGGAATTGAACCAGCAACGCTTTGGTTAGCAGGCTGGCACTCAATCCACTGAACCAAATGAGCCAGGGCTGGATCCAAAGATTTTAATCAAGGTAATACTATGATTCTTCTTCCTCTCCTTCCAAAATTACTTTCACCTATAATTTAGTTGTTCTTGTAATAAAAACATCATTGTTCCTTTACATAAACTTATTCATTCAGTAAATACTTATTAAATGTCTATTACTGCCTGGTAACATGATAAGCATGGGAATACAGCAAAAAAGAAAAAAAAAACCTCTAGCCACAGAAAGCTTATATTTTGTGAAATAAAATAAAACTAAGCCATCTTTATGTTTTTGATGATGTCCTACCATAATATTCTAAATCAATTAAAACATGTTTTGGTGTAATACAGTCATTTATTCAGTCATCAGACATTTACTAAAAACAATGTATGTACTGTCTGATTCTATGGATGTACAGAAAAATCACCTCATGAAGCATACACACATTCTAGAAAAGACAGGCAACCAAACATACAGTCAGAGAGGAAAGACAAAACAAGGTCTGGGAAGAGAGAGTTACAGAAAAGTGCTATTTTTGTACAGGGAAATTAGGGAAACACCTCTGACAAAATTACACTTTAGAGTCCTGAATGAAGTGAAGAAGTAACCGGGTGTAAAACATTCCATGAAAGAGAAGACCAATTGCAAAAGCCCTGAGGCAAAAGGCTGGCATGTTTAAGGAACATTAAGGTGACCAAAATATCTGAACTGCAATGAGTGAAAGAGACAGTTCTAAAATTACTTTTACTAGGCCAGATTATGTAAGGCCTTTCTTTCATACAATGGAAAGAACTTGGATTCTATTATTCTAAGTAGAAAGAGAAACTAAATAGAATGGGAAAGTTCTGAGCAAGAGAATAATGAGATCTAACTGAAGTTCAAATAAAAATTACCTGGCTCTTCTATTACAATAGTCAAACTCCAGAACACTGCCAACACCAAATGCCGGTGCAGATGTGGAGCATCTCAAGTTCTCACTATTTGCTAGTGGGGATGCAAAATGGTAAATGGCTGAATGAACTGTAGTACATTTAGACAACAGAATATTATTCAGCACTTAAAAAAAAGCTATCAAGCCCTCAAAAGGGATGGAGGTACCTAAATGCATATTAATAAGTAAAAGAAGTCCATCTGAAAATGCTACATTCTGTATGAATCCAAAAGTATTACATTCTGGAAAAGGCAAAACTACAGAGACAATAAAAAGATCAGTGGTGCCAAGGGCTGGGAGGAGAGAGGGATGCAAAGGCACAGCACTAAAGATCTTCAGGTCAGTAAAACTATTTTTTATGATACTGTAATTGAGGATACGTGCCATTACATATTTGTCCAAACCCACAGAATGTATACCACCAATAGTGAGCCCTAATATAAACTACAGACTTTGGGGGATAATGATGTATCACTCCAGGTTCATCAATTGTAACAAAGCACCACTCTGGTGAGGATGTTGATATTGGGGAAGGCTATGTATGTGTGGAGGCAGGAGTTATATGGGAATTTGTGGTTCACAGGACAAAGCTCTGAAACATGAAGATCTATAATTAAATTCTGGTTCTACTACTGAATTAGCTTCTGTTCCTCTGTAAGTCACTTAACCTTTCTGGACTCTGCTTTCTTGCTAAAATAATTATAATAATAGTCATTCTACAAAGGTGTGTGTGGGAACCAGATAAAAATGAACTTTGGAAATTAAAACAGAAATTACCTGGTTGCTATTATAGACCAGATGGTAGGAGAATAGTATGTAATCAGAGAAACCAATTAGGAACTTACTGTAATAGGCAGGCAGGAGACGATGATAGCTTTTATTAGGACAGCAACAGTAGAGGGTGGAAAAAAGTGGTATAATTCTAAACATATTTTGGAGATACAGCATATAGGATTTGTAGGTCAACAAGAAGTAGAGAGTGAGAAAGGGAAAAGAGAGAGTGTATCATCAAAAGAGGATGAGAAATTTGGGGACAGAAATGTTAAGCGCATTTCACATGTGTTAAATATGAGATACCAGGAAGACTAAAAAATGGAGTTGCCTAAAATGACTGCTTAACAATTCACATGCAAAGAAATGAGAGATATTCACGCCAAGCTTATTGAAAACACTTATTGTTTTTAGTCACATCTTAAACATGCATATGATGAACATCAAGATTATATAAACTCCAATATTAGTTAAAATATTATAGCAACAGGTGGTTATCACAAGACAGACATGGTTTCAACCTTTCCTTAGTTTACAGTTTAGTGTGAGAAACAGAAAAAATGCTCAAGCAATTAAAATATTTGCACTAAGCATTATGGTAGAAGTCCAAAATTGAGGAAGAAAGTTAGGTAGGGAAAAAACTTCTGGCTTGATGTCATACTTCTCAATAAATGAGGGAGAATATACAGGAAAGTATTAGATATTTGACACATGAATGAATATAATCAATAGATAAATTATTTTAGCTAGCAATATACCATAAGTAAAGCATAGTTTATTGGCCAACACCTTACAAATGAAATTGTGACATTAGATATAAATTCAAGTTAAAGTAACATCAAGTGCTAAAATCAGGTTTCTTAAAAATATCACCAGAACTTAAAGGAGTAAAATATAAGTAGATATTGAAATGAGTACCCCCTCTACAAAAAAAAAAAAATGTTAGGACAGCCTCCAAGTTGAAGTTTAGAGGATGAACAGAGTTGCAAGAGTAAAGAGGACATTCCATACAATAGAAACCACATAAGCAAAGACTCAGAACTAGAACTTATTACAACAGCTTAGAGCATAGGTGGCAAACACAAGGCCCGAGGGCCGAATCCAGCCCTCCACCTTATTTTATCTAGTCTGGCACCTTGTTTCTACCTGGTGGCAGCACTGAGCTCCTTGCCCCTAGTTAAGGAGTAAGTTACATTTATACAGTCCTGAAATTACATTCGGCCTCTTGAAGGCAACCACAGGGCTGATGTGGCCCCCAGTGAAAATGAGTTTGACACCCTTGGCTTAGAGAAAGTAGTCAACCATTCAAGAAATATTAACTACATACCCATTTTATGACAGAAACCAAAGGGGGAAAAGACCCTTTAGAAGTCTACTGAATGGTATGGAGAGAAGACTATCAAAAGCAGTTGTAGTTAAGTGTTAAGACTGGGTTAAATTCAGGCAGTACTGGAAATACATAGGCAGATCCTGTGAAAGCTGGGAAGGCTTTCTGATGGATGTGACATCTAAACTTAAACATTAACAGAAATTAACCAAACCTGGGGTGGAGGTCAGGAAGAAAGGGCAATAGAGAATGGGAGGAAAGGCAAACCAGCACCCAGAGATTAGAGAGTATGTGTGTGCAAAGGCCGGAACCAACACAACACAACACCAAAAGGCAGATGATGGGTATGGCTGGGGCACAATATTACTGGGGCAAGCGGCAAGAACTAAGGTTGGAGGAACAAACAGGAACCAGACCACAAAAGGACTTCTAAGCCAAGTTAAAGAGTATAGACTTGACCTAAGGATGTCCTGTTGGCAATACTAAAAGGTTCATGTCAAAGAAAAGTTTCCAGTAGTGAGGGACCAGATTATCTAAAACAGAAGTTATAAGCCCAATTATCTACAGAGACCAGGTTAGTAATAAAAATGAGGAAAGAGGACCAGGTATAAGAAAAACCCAAGCAATAACAGGGAGTGGCAAGAACTCTGTACAGCAAAAGTACCCTCTAAATGGGGCAAACTGTTGCAATGAACAATGTGACTCAGTGTTGTTACATGTTCCAATTAATAAAAAGAAGCTGGAAATCTGAAATTTCAAGAGAAATATCCTGAATTTTTTTAAATGGCAATTCAATTTGTTTGAAACACGGTACAGACCAACACTGCAGGACCAAACAAAACGAGACTAAGAGTCAAACCAGCAGTCATCAGTTTCCAGTCTCTACTGCAGAAGAACCTCAAAGACCAAGGCCTTTGACATGGACCTGAAGACAGCAGAGAATTATTGGACATTTAAAGAGGAATGGCAAGTAACCACCACTTGAGAAGGCAGGGTCTGCCTTATTCACTACTGAGAAACACCTGACACTTCATTAGTTTCAGTAAGTATTTATAAGTGAAGCTAAAACTGAAATTTTTGAAAATCAGTGTCATGACGGTAGATAGGACTAACTGAAGGGCAGAAAATTTTTAAAAAGAAAACTAATTCAGTGCTCCTTTGCCTAATGCCAGCCCACCCTTCTACCAGTTTCTAGTTTTGTTCTCAGCTGCTACCACATGCTGCCTAGTGTTCTTTGTTTGGCTGTATAGCTGCCTCTTAACGCAGAAATCTGGCCAACACACCAGTGACCACAATTAGCAACTATCAGCTTTCACCCACCTAGGAGAAATGAATTGAAATGAAAAAACTGACCACAGTGGGTGGACAATGAGAATATTCTTTGCTTCACTTCAACATCAGGCCAGGACCTCCAATGCTAATTCTATACTGTTGCTAAAACTGCCATCTAAACATCAGGGATAACTAACACAAATGCTGCACTACCTGTGCTGGGAACACCCACCAAAAATAATGGGTATGCATGGATAGTAGGTCTGGGAAAGAAACAGAATGGGATTAAGACTTCTGGAAGGAAGGTGGAATAACAAAAAGGTAGACTGAGAAAGACTAGAAACTCAGAACAGGTATGAAAGCTAAGTAATAATTAAGACAATAAAACAGGGAACACAAGAAACCCCAGAATCTGGCTATTTATATATTCAGAGTTCAATCTTATATTATAAAAGTCTGGCACTATTTGATATAAATTATGGAAGACTGTTCTGCTGTTATTGGGACACATGGGTAACATGTATTAGAGCTTGTAAATTCATTTACTGAGAATAATCTAGAAAATGACCCTCATCTAGGAAAGGTGAAACCAACAGGCTAGTAGAATGTCAAGTCATGTTAATTGTTCCTTAGATGTAGCTTCATTGTGCAATGTGAGTATCTACTAGAGGAAAAGTAGATAAAAGTGCATTAACTTGAAAATCTCAAAGCAATTAATATCTTAAAGAATGGACTAAAAAAATAATCATATAAGGAATCCTTCTGGTTCAGAGCAATGGCTCTAAACTGAAAAAGAGAGGTTTGTTACCCTGCTAGGGTGAGGGAGATGACAATAACGTGTAATCCTATCTACAAAAGCCCATGTAGAAGGTCTGAGTCTGACAGTCTGATAAAAAGCAGGAGTCAATATTCTGATCCAAAGCTTACAGGAAGGAAACTTGACATTTAATCTAAAAAAATTAAGTAAACCTAAATATAAGGGAATGCTATAGAAAGACTTAAGTGCTCTGTCAAATTTAGGAAGTAATGATGGAATTGTAGGTTACCAATGACCAATAGTAAAGCCAAGCACCATGAACAGGTGAAAGAATAAAACAAAAAAATACTCAAAGTACCTTTAATAAGAAGTAACAGAAAAATGATATAGCATCAAATGCTCTTTAAGATACCCTAAGTCTGCTCTGTACAATGTAGAAGCCACATGTGAGTATTGGGAACTTGAAATGTGCTACTCCAAATTGAGATGTATTCTAAGCATAAAATACACCGCAAATTTTGAAGACATGATGTGAAAAAGATTGTAAAATATCTGAAGAACAACACTTCAGATATATTGACTTAAATACAATATTAAAAGTAATTTCACCAGTTACATTTTAATTTGGTCAAAAGAAATTTTAAAATTATACATATATAATTTTACTTAAGCCACTAAAGGGAGCTTACACTACATTTCTATTGGACAGCACTGTTATAAATTAGTCATGTTTAATGTGAAGCCTAAATTAATGAACTATTCTAACATTTTAATTGAATTTAATATTGTTTGTTCCTTTAGTATTAAACTCCTCTTGGTTACATCCTGAATAAGATGATTTTAATGTGAAGAACAATGATAGCTTACCAGACTGCCCAGAAAGACTCAAGCAAATTTCTGGGCAGGGACTTGAGCTACCAGGATTGTTCCACCAAATAGTAACCAGGCTGTCTTCATATTATCGCAGGTAAAAGGCCTCATAGTAAGAAAGCAGCACTATGTACACATGGAACAGGATTTGGCCAATAGTTCAACTATAATCCATCCAGCATAATAATATGTTTTGTTATACCCATTCTCAGCAATTTTTAGATATTAAAATTTGCCCTTTTGGGGAAAGATCTCACCTAACACTGACTAATTTGCTACCAAGGGAAACATACCTCTCTCACTTGAAAGGAAATAACTGTAACTACCTTTTATGGATACCATGACAAATTTTTAAAAGACACAGAATTCTCAAATAACAAACAGTAATACAATCTGGAAACAGACCATGGTCCATCTGGAAACTTCAAGAGAATGTGGTTTTAGAAAATTAAGAATTTCGCAAATAAGATGCAGAATATAAACACATTACAAGAAAACAGTGACTCAAAGACAGAATACAGTAATCTGAGAAACATAACTGTACTATCACACTATTAGAAGACTACTACATTTTTAAAAAATATATTGGAATCAGCCCTGGCTGGCGTAGCTCAGTGGATTGAGCGCGGGCTGCGAACCAAAGTGTTGCAGGTTCGATTCCCAGTCAGGGCACATGCCTAGGTTGCAGGCCATGGCCCCCAGCAACCGCACATTGATGTTTCTCTCTCTCTCTCTCTCTTTCTCCCTCTCTTCCCTAAAATAAATAAATAAAATCTTAAAAATATATATATTGGAATCAGCACAATGAAAATAAAATTGGGTTTAGAGATTCTAAATTTCCTACAGATTAAAATATTTCTCAAGTCAAAGAGTTCTTTGGCATAAAGCAATTCAAGGCTTCATATAGTGCTCTTGGTCAGATGGAACCAAGAGAAGACATCCCAGATGGCTTAAGAAGAACTTTGGGTTCAGGTGCTAGCTGATTTGAGTGAAGTGTGAAAACGCATCAGTTATTCATTCAAACATTTAGGAGTCTACTAATACCAAGCAAAAGGCATTCTAAGTTTAAGTTTTGGAGATACAGGACCACTTGCCCATGCTTGACTCCACCACATGCCAGGCAGCTGAGTCATGCCACTTGCCAGGAGGATGACTGGCGCCACTTGCCCTGGCTGATTCTGGCCGCTTGCCTGGCAGCTGATTTGCACTGATGGCCCCAAGGCTGATTTGAACCGAGCCAGAAGACTGACTCGGCTGTTGGCCCTGCAGCTGATTGCACTACTTGCCTAGAGACTGACTGGTGCCGCTTGCCCTTCAGTGGGCTGTGGACACCGTGGGCTCTCAAAGAGCAAGGAGGAGGCACACTGCATAGATCTCGCACAACTGGTAGATTAAAGGCACCGGCCTAGCACAGATGGACAGTGGGGGCCTGGGAGCTCACAGAGGACCTAGGCCGGAGGCTGGGCAACTGTGAACATTGCTGCCCAGACCTAGTCCCCATCCTCATAAAACCACAGGAAAGAAGAAAGCGAAGCCCAGCTCCCCTCTTCCTGTGGCGTCCAGGAAGCCCAGCAGAACTCGCTCAGTGGGTTTAAAGTTGGCAGGAGGCTTTTTTCCCCTTTCCTCTCTTTTCTTTTTCTTCCCCCAAGTAAGACAGTAAGACCTAGAGCTGTGAAAGGTCCAAAGACAGATCCAAAGAGGAAGCACAAGGCTAATCCCAACAACTGAGAACCTGAGACAAATTTCACTTTGCTATTTGAGAGAACTGGCCTTTTTTTGTTTATTTGTATTATTCTTTTTTTCATTATTTTTACTTCTTTTATTTTATTAGTATTTTTTATTTCTCTTCTGTTCAGTTTTCATCGTTTTATTTCTCTTTAATTGCATTGTTTGACTGGTTTTCCTTATTCTCTCTTTCATATTGTATTTTAATTTTCCTTCTTTCACTTCACTAGTGTTCCAATAGCACACTTCTCTTGATAGTGTGCTTTCTATTCTTGTTATGCAAATCATATATTTCTTGTCATGTTATTGTTGTTCCAGTCCTATTGTAAATAATTGTTGTTCCATACAATTGTAAATACTACACACCACCTCTCCCTGATCTTAGTCCATTTCGCTATATTCCTGAGCTTTATTACTGTTGTGTTTAACTCTATTCTTTTGCATACTATGCCTACTTTCTACCCCTTACTCTCCCTGTATCTCATCATCTAACCAACCACAAGCGCTTTCATTTCTGGATTCAGCTCACAATCCTCCTCCTCTCTAAAAAGAGTCTTATCTCCTTTTCATCTTTTAGAAAATGTGGCTACTTGGGTGAAATCTCATAGTTAACTCTATACTTATCCAAAGGATCTCCTATCTCTTCTTTACTTGTTGGTATTTTAAATCCCATAGAATACTCTCCTGCTGTCTTAATCCATTTTGCCTACCCCTGCCACTGATCACATGCAAGATCCCTTTTAAAGTACCAATGGCATATTTCACAGATATAGAACAAACACTTCAAAAATTTACATGGAACCATAAACAGCTGCAGCAATTTTGAGACAGAAAAACAAAGGAAGTGGGATCACATTACCTGGTATCAAACAGAATTACAAGGCCACTGTAATCAAAACAGCCTGGTACCAGAATAAGAACAGACACATAGACCAATGGAACAGAACAGAGCCCAGAAATAAGCCCAAATCTCTATGGTCAATTAATATTTGGCAAAGGGGGCAGAAGCATAAAATGGAGCAAAAATAGCCTCTTCAACAAATGGTGTTGGGAAAGCTGGACAGTTACATGCAAAAAAATGAAACTTGAACACCAAGTTACCCCATACACAAAAATAAACTCAAGGTATATGAAAGACTTAAAATATAAGTCATGGCACCATAAAGGTCCTAGAGGAGAACATAGACAGGAAAATCTCAGATATTTCACGCAGCAATATTTTCACTGATGTGTCCCCTAAAGCAAGGGACATAAGGAAAGAATAAACAAATAGGATCTCATCAAAATAAAAAGCTCCTGCATGGCTAAAGAAAACAGTACTAAAATAAAAAGAGAACCAACCATATGGGAAAACGTATTTGCCAATGATATCTCAGACAAGGGTTTAATCTCCAAAATATATAAAGAACTTACATACAGGACTCCACTCTAAGAAGACAAGCAACCCAGTTAAAAAATGGGCAAAGGACCTGAACAGACACTTCCCCAAGAAGGAACTACAAAGGTCCCAGAGACATATGAAAAGATGCTCTGCATCACTAGCCATCAGAGAGATGCAAATTAAAACCACAACGAGATACCACTTCACACCGGTCACAATGGTCATTATAAACAAAATCAGCAAACAAGTGTTAGAGAGGATACGGAGAAAAGGGAACCCTAGTACACTGTTGGTGGGAATACAGACTGGTGCAGCCACTGTGGAAGACAGTATGGAATTTCCTCAGAAAACTAAAAATGGAACTACCTTTTGACCCAGCAATGCCAGGGATGTATTATCCTAAGAGCCCTGAAACACCAATCCAAAAGAACCTATGCACCCCAATGTTCATAGCAACACAATTTACAATAGCCAAGTGCTGGAAGCAACCTAACTGCCCATCATCAATAAATGAATGGATCAACAAACTATGATACATTTACACAATGGAATACTACACGGCAGAAATAAAGGAGGAGCTCCTACCCTTTGGGACAGCATGGATGGAAATGGAGAACATTATGCAAAGTGAAATAAGCCAGGTGATGAAAGACAAATACTATATGATCTCACCTTTAAGTGGAACCTAATCAACAAAACAAACAAGCAAGTAAAATAGAACCAGAGACACTGAAATTAAGAACAAACTGACAGTAACCAAAGGGGAGGTAGGGAGGGATAATGGCGGGGGGGGGGGGGGGGGGGAAGGGTTTTCAGGAACAACTATAAAGGACACGTGGACAAAACCAAGGGGTGGTGGAATCAGAGGAGGAAGGTGGGGATGGCTGGGATGGGGAGGGAGTGGTGAGAGTGGGGGAAGCTGACAACTGTATTTGAACAACAATAAAATAAACAAATTAATTAATTAAAATACAAAGTTTTGGAGATACAATAGTGAATAAGCTATCCTCTGACCATCACAAGTTTATTCTCTGGTAGTTTTGTAAAAGAATAAGACATAAAGACTACCATTCACATTTCATTGTCTGTTTCCCACGCCCCAAATCAAAGTATTTCCCACTTCTCCTATTTGTATTTGGAAGGAAAGTAGTAAGGATGGAAAAACAGGGAAGAAAAGAAACCTGCACTTATCATACTGAATTAAAATTACCTATCTCTTTCCCTGTGATACTGTAAACTCCTTAAAGACAGAGGGTGAAACCTATTCACCTCCCTACCCCTTAGTATGTAGCACTCATCTGCGGCTCACTAGCTCAGAACTAGATTAAATTATAGCCATTGGTAAGGCTACTGCTTTCTTTTTCTACTATATATACACCAGTATCAAAATAAATGAAGATTAAAACAATGAAAGTGTTTCTTTTTAAAATTTTTTATTGATGAGTGAGAGACATTAACTTGCTGTTCCATTCATCTAGGCATTCATTAGCTGATTCTCTTATGTGCCCTAACAGGGGATGGAGCCAGCAACCCTGGCTTATGGGGATGACACTTGAACCAACTAAGCCACCCATGGCCTTCCAGTTTTTATTTTTGCAAAAATAATCACATATACACATTAAAAGTAGGTGTTTAAAAGTAATATACGAGCACATTCTTTAAGGAAAAATAGGCAGTTCCATAAAGTTAATTTCCTTCCACCACTATCACTATATCTCCCTCACCTTCCAACCCCAACCAGAGGTAACCACTACCATGAGTTTCATGCAAAAGAGACCAAATCATTCTGCAACAAACTTTTCCTTGCACTTATGAGGTCTCTCCATATTTATATACATCAAAAGACATGGCATAGTGAATTCTGGAGCAACTGAGTTTCAAATTCTACCTTTGAATCCCAGCTCTGCTATTTACTACCTGTGAGAGTGGGTATATCATTTACTTCTCTATGCTTCAGTATGCCCATATGTAAAAAGGAGATGATTACAGTGAGTATTTCTGAGTTCCTAGAAGGACTAAAATAGTTCATGTTTATAAAATGCTTAGAACAATCCCTGGGCATAGAGAGTACAATTTATTTCTCAAAAAAGCCACCAATGGTAATAAACTGAACAGAGATCTAGGTAATTCTCTGTTACAGAACTATTTTATATCATATTTATCACTGCCTCTTATTAATAGATGTTAAGATTTTTTTCAAAGCAAGTATCTCCGTACAAATCTTGATGGGTAAATGTGCAAGTTTCTCTAAACTAATGCCTTGAATAGTAATTGCTGGATACTATAGGTATGCACATTTTCAACAATGTAATACTTACCCAACCTTAAGCTTTGCAATCTAATGAGTGAAAATTGATGGCTCCTAAATTTTTAACTGCATTTCCCAGCAAATGAGACCAAGCATCTTCTCAGTTCATTAGCCATTCCAATTTCCAGCTCCCTCTGCTGTGAATTTCCTTAATATCCTTTGTTCATTTTAATTATTTGTATTTGTATCATCTGTCTCATCCTTTTAATCTTTATATATCTGGACACAAAACCACTGGGTATTACAGACACCACACATATCTCCCACTTATCTTTTAGTTTGGTTTATGACGTTTTTTTATTAAACCTAAGTATTTCTTTTTGAGGTACTCAAAGCCTTTATCCTTGATGGTTCAGTCTTCTTTTCTTGACTTGTTAAACAGGTCTTACACATATTCTTCTATAATTTCTTCTTTTTAAAAAAGTATTTCATGTTCAGTGTATTTAATTCAACTAGAATTTATTTCTGCATATGGTTTGAGATCTAGTTCCTTTCCCCATTTAGAAAACCAATTCACCAGTTCACACTCCTTCCCTACTGAGAGAAAATGCCATCTCTAGCACTTACTAACTTCAAGTACATATGCATCCATTTCTGAACTCCATTATAGTAATCTGTATTTTCCTATATTAAGACTATACTACTTTAAATACCTTATTTTTAAACTTTCTTATTGAAGTTTAATTTACATAAAGTATACAAATATGTATAGAGCTTGATTTTCAAATGTCTAATACCCCTTTGTGATCCAAACCAACATATTAACATTTCTCCTGCTCCAGAATGTTCCCTCATATCCCAATGCCATGTTTTCAAGATAACTATTATTCCTATCTCTATCACCACAGAGTAGTTCCACCTGCTTTTGAGCAGCCTATAAATGAAATAATTCTATTTGTAATCTTTTGTGTCTCACTTCTTTTGCTCAACATTAAGTCTGGGAGATTGATCCCATGTTGTGTGCAGCAATTTATTCCTTTTCATGGCTATGCAGTAATTCATTCTAAAAATTAGTCTGGATCTCCATCAGCACAAGTCCCTCCTTATTTTTTTTCTTCTTTCATAAGTGTCTCAGCCATTCTTGTGCCTTTGCTTCTGTATATTAAGATCATTTTCCATTTAAAAAAACATATGGGTTTTTTTTCTAAAACTACATAGAAATTACAGAGACAATTTTTAGGCCAAATTTGTACTTCTCACCTGTAAATATGGTCTATCTTGCCCTTTATTCATGACTAACTATATCCTTCAATAAAACTTTGGGTACATTATAGAGTTTGCTGTATAGGAGCTATTTTATTTTCTAACTAGCTATTTCCAAATGAAATGCTGATCTTATATCCAGTTACATTTAATTCTCATATTAACACTGCTGACTTTTTAAAAAAATTTTCTAGGGATTATTTCATCTCCTTTTTTTCCATCCAATCCTTTTGGATTTTCTTTTTCTTTTTTTCTTATCTTACTAATAGAAGTATATTTGTCTTATTCTTGTCTTTCATTTGGAATATTTCTAAGATTTCACCATTACAGCATAATGCTTGCTGTCTGAAAGACTGGGTTTGAAAACAACCTGTATTGGAAGAAAGAAGTTCAATTCTCTTCACAGTTTAAGGCACAGGTGGCAAACACAAGGCCCAAGGGCCAACACTGTTTTATCGGGCCTGGCGCCTTGTTTTTACCAAGCTCCTTGCCCCTACTAGAGAAGTAGTTACGTTTATACAGTGTTAAAATTACATTCAGCCCTTTGAAGACAACTGCGAGGCTGATGTGGTCCCTGGTGAAAATGAGTTTAACACCCCTGGTTTGTTTGTTTTTAAATAACCCCCGGTTTAAGAATTATTAAAAAAAAATCAATAGGCATTGACATTTTTAAAAAAGATTTATTTATTTGTTTGTTTATTTATTCATTTCCAGAGAGATGGGAAAGGAGGAAGAACAAGAGGGAAAGAAACACCAGTGTGCAGTTGCCTCTCACATGACCTCAACTGAGGAGATAACCTACAACCCAGGCATGAGCCCAGACTGGGAAGCAAACCAGCAACCCCTTGGTTTGCAGACCTGCGCTCAGTCCACTGAGCCACACCAGCCACAGCAGGCACTGACATTTTAAAATATTTCATTCTTTACAGTGTTTTTTTCCCATTACCACTTATATCCCTTACACTCTCTTCAACTTCCATCCACCCCCCAACCCCTCCCCACAATCACCACTCTGTTGCCTATGTCCATGACTTTTATAGCATATTTTCACTAAATCTTTCAAGATTTTTTCCCTAAGTGTTATAAAGTACATTGATATACTTTTCAAATATTGAACTGTCCTTATATTCTTAATTAAAATTTTTATGTCTCCATTCATAAATGAAATGGAATAGAATATGTTTCCCCTTGCATATTCTTTCCAATTTAGGTTTCAAGGCTAAACTTGTCTGATAAATGAGCAAGGTAGCTTTCCCTTTTTTTCCTATTATCTTGGTCAGGTTGTATAAAATTGGGATTATCTGTTCTGCAAAAGTATGTCTGAAATTATGATTACAAATATCACAATTAAAACTATTCCTCTGGGCCCTGGCTGGATACCTCAGTTGGTTAGGGAATCGTCCCCATGTGCCAAGGTTGTGGGTTTGATGCCCAGTCAGGGCACACATAAGAATAAACCAAAGAATGCATAAATAAGTAGAACAACAAACCAATGATTCTCTTTCTCTCTCTCTCTAAAAATCAATCATTAAATATTTAAAATAACTATTCCTTCTGATACAAATTGCTAGTTACAAAATAATCATGGGGAACTGGAGAACATTATGCTGAGTGAAACAAGCCAGGCGGTGAGGGACAATACCATTAACTGGAGGAGGGACTCCTCCTTTAGTTAAAGGAGGGACTCACCTTTAACTGGAACATAATCAACAAAAGAAAAAAGCAAAAATATAACCAGAGATCCTGAAATTAAGAACAATCTGACAATAGCCAGAGGGGAGGGGGGAAGGGACTGTGGGGAGAAGGGTTTTCAGGAACTACCATGGAGGACACATGGACAAAAACCAAGAGAGAGGTTGGTTTGGCTGGGGTGGGGGAGAGAATATGCAGACAATTGTAATTGAACAACAATAAAGTAAAAAAATAATAATAATCATGAGGATATAAAGTACTGCATAGGAGATACAGTTGATAATATTGTAATAACTATGTATAGAATGGTATCAGGTAATAGATTTATTGAGGTGATCACTGCAGAAGTTATACAAATGTCTAATCACTGTGTTATAAACCTGAAAGTAATATAATACTGTATATATTATATTACATTGTATTGTAATATTGTATGTTATATTGTATATAACAGTAATTTAAAAGTAAAAAATTATTTAAAGTAAAAAAAAAAACCTATTCTTTCCAAAACCACTTCACACCATTAAGGGTGGCTATAATCAGACACACAATTAAAGTCTTGGTGAGAATGTGGAAAAATGGGGGCCCTCATACATGGCTGGTGGGAAAGTAATCTGGCAGTTGCTCATAAAGTTAAACAGTTACCATGGACCTAGCAATTCCACTTCTAAACACATCCCCAAGAGAAATGAAAACATAAGTCCACACAAAAATTTGTCCACAATGTTGATACAGGGATTACTCATAATAGGCAAAAAGCGGGAAACAATCCAAATATCCACCAGCTAGCTGGTGAATAAATAAACAAATGGCCATAAAAAGGAATGAAGTGTGTTGATATATGCTACAAAATGGTTGCACCTTAAAAATATTATGCTAAGTGAAAGAAGTGAATTACAAAAGGCCATATATTAAATTATTCCATTTATATGAAATGTCTAGAAGGGGCAAATCTACAGAAGCAGAGTGCATTAGTGGTAGCTAACACTGGTATGTGGAGAATTGGGATTGAATGTTAATAGGTACAGAGTTTCTTTCTGGAATGATGAGAATATTCTAAAATTCACTGTGGTAATGGTTGCACAACTCTGTATAAGTACTAGAAACTACTGAATCATATACTTTGTATAAATGGGGTAAATTGTATGGTTTGTGAATTACAGCTTAACATAGCAGCTATATTTAAAAATTCCCCTTGGGGAAATTTACTACAGCTTTAATTTCTTAAACAGTTTTTAGTTTCTCTGGATTTTGTTTTTCTTGTACAGTCAATTTTGGAATGACTTTTTTCTCTAGAAAGCAGGCCATTTCATTTGGTTTAAAAAATGTATATACATATGAGTTACAAGTGATTTTTAAAATTATAATTGTAACTATATTCCTTTTTTATACATGATTGCCTTATAACTATATTTCATTTTTAAATCTTATTATTTGTCATCTGTTTTTTGATGAGTATTTTCAGAACTTAATCAACTGAAAAGAGCCAGCTTTGATATGAATAAGCATCGCTATTTTTTTATGTTGATTATTTCCTATCACCAAATTCTACATTTATTTTTATTTCCTCTCTTCCTTCTTTCTTCATTTTACTTTCTCCTTTTTTAGTGGAGTATCTAGCTCATTTATTTTCCTTCAACTGAATACATGCATTTAAGGTTATAAATTTACCCCTAAGCACTACTTTTCTTGTATTTCTCAAGTTTTGATACAATGTTTTTGTTGTGATTAAGCTCTAATTACTTCATAATTTCCACTTTAATTCTTAAAATATTCTTGGTCATTTTTTTCTTCAATACTATTTCTCTCCCATTTTCTGTATCCTCTCCTCTGAACTCCAATAAGACAGTCATTTAGAGCTTTTCAATCTAGTCTCTAAGGCTCCTTAGCTCTTCTTTATCTCTTTATTTCCCTGTGCTGTGTCCCAAGTCACCAGTTTTATCTCAAAAAAGATAGTTTTCTCTCGATAAGAAGTTCAACAATTTCTTTCTTTACCTGTGTCTAATCTTCTATTATTTCCATTTATTGAGTTAAAACTTACTATGTTTTTCATTTTCAAGATTTCAACTGGTTACTTTATACAGTATCTATATATTTATTGTTTCTTAACTGTTCTTGTTTAGTTATAATACAGTATGTTCTTAATAAAAAAGAGAATATATATATCTTCAGCTACTATACTTTTAGGTAAAATGTTCTTTGAAAAGTTGTCCATTATAAAACTCTTATTTAACGTAAAAAAAAAAACAACTTGCAAATTCTCTTGACTGCTATTTTATCTACCAAATGTTATTCCACTGTGCCTACCTACATCAAGGAAACAGGGAAATAAGTTCTATTATCCCCATTTTAGAATTAGAAAAACTGAAGCACAGTGAACTTCCTTTTAAAATACTTTCTCCCCGCTTTTTTTTAATATGAAAGCCACAGAAAAGTTTAGAGAATATGCCTGTCATCTAGGCTCAAAATTAATATTTGCAACATTTGCTTTATCTTTCATCTCTCTTTACATGTACCTACATACACCACACCCAAATACCCACATTTTTCTTTTTGAGCCCATTCCTGAACCTGTTATGATACTTCAATTCTAAATATTTCAATATGTACCTCTAACAAATAAGGGCAATCTCAATATAACCATCACATCATTAGCAAACCAAAGAAACCATGAGACTGAATAGTCTCTTACATGGATGTGAGTAAAACTCAAAAGCAGCACTGAAGTCATCTGACTAAATGTTCTTTATCTTGGTCTATTCATTGGACCTGAATTGATTTAGAAGTGACAATGTGTTTAAGAGCATTTCCTTCTTCAATGACCTTGAAAAAGGACTTAATTTACTGCTTCGTCAACAGGTATACTTAAATCCAAGCTTTCCTGAAAATTAAGCAATAGCCTTCTAAGATAGTCAAATCTCAAAAATCCAGTATACTAAATTTCCAGTTTGTCTAACACTTCACAAAGCCTTAAAGTACAGCCAACCTAATTAACACTCTTAATACTATACACTCCTTTGTAATGTTCCATAGAAGTTTATACTGTACTGAACAATTATAATTTCACTATACCAGTTTTAAAGGAAAAAAAGTTCTTAAAGCACACAGTATAAACAGCATTGATAAGTCAAATAAACCTCTTTATAAATGAAAAAACTGTTAGGTATATTTATGAATTTAAATAAAAACAAATTTTTCAATGGATTCAATCTCAGTGACTGACAGTAACTAAATAAGATAAAAAGAACAATAAAATCCTATTCTTGCTCTCAAAGACCATACAAAAATCAGCTTAACAGTTTAATTTCAAAAGAAATAGCCATATAAACTGTGACATACAGATAAGAATTATATCTATACTCACAGAAATGTTTAAGACCAATCTACAAGTAAATGAGAGCTAACGAGAAAAGTATTTACTATGTGCCAGTAGGCACTGTCCTAAGTGCACTCCATGAATTAGTTCAATCCTCAGAGCAATCAGAGAGGTGCTATCCTAAAAGGATGTATCTAAGGGGTACGACTTGACCTCAACCTTAAAATATAGAAAAAAAGAATGAAAAGAAGGTCATTTCAAGAAAATACAAAAGTACAAACTAAAATATAAAATATAAGTATGACAAGTGTGCAAGTAAGACCAAACAAAAGTTCCAAATCGAAGAAACTCAGGCTAAACAGGATGGGACTGGATTATAAGAAGCCTTAAGGACCTAGCAAATGGGTGAAAAGTTTATAAAATAGCTCGAGTAGGGCACCCCTACAGACTCTTTATGTGCTAAAAGTGCCATCTGAGAAATGGTAACTTGGTAGCAATGCGAAGTGAGTGGAAGAAAAATGAGAAGCGAAGAACTCCATCCATTTCTAACAGTAACATGTCAGACAGTGCACACTGAATCAACTGTGCCATTCTTCATAACAATAAGCCCATCCACTATGAACAAGAAAGTAGTAAACAGAATTGCCACATGCCTTGAATTGTTTTACAAATATACCTTCAGTGAAGTTAAAAAGTACACTGAACACTATGTCATTAAGAAGTGACAGTCAAGTGATACTAAACTATTTTTGCTGTTCAGTACTATGCCAAAAGAATTTGCCCAAATTTGGCATAAGCATAAATTTTACAGTGTTAAGTGCTTACTTCAATAAAAGCAATGTCACAAATAAATGAACTAATAACCAAAAAAACCCCAAATAAATGAATTAACAAAATAATTCAACAAAGAGCTTCCTTAAATTGCTTTAGAACTATTTATAGTATTTACCATAAGGTAATAAACATAATTTTTATAAACAACCTTTATCTAAATGATACACTTCGAAATTAATGTCACATTTATTCACACACTATTTAAGAATTAGGTATTTATCATCCATACAAGAAACTCCATAATCCACATCAAACTTACAAAAAAAAGCTATAGCAAACAACTTCCTTTCTTTATAATTAAATGAACTCCTTCTAAAGAGAAGAAATGTGAGAAAAAATATCTCAAGTTTGCAAAAACTAGATTACTTACCAGTAACTTGAGTTATCCTATTGGGTCTTTTCCCTCACAGATCCACCTCTTCCCTTCTCTCCAGCATGAGATTCTTCCTGATGGGCATCCACTGGAACTGAGGGGGCATGCAGTACAGACGTATATGTAAGAAAGTTGAGGGGAGGGGATTTGGGGGATGCTAGAGACATGCTTCAGTGCACTTGCTTACCTTCCTGAAATTGGAAATTTCAACGGTCCCTTGGTCCTCAAGGCATTCACAATAACTTCAAAGAATGTGGATCTGTGGAGATTACCCAATAGGAGAACTCCAGTTACTGGTAAGTGATCCAGCTTTTTCTTCTCTATCAGAATAAGAAGATTATAATTTTATTTGAGATTATTAATACATATAGAACTATAGAAAAGAGGGTTGTAAATTCACCAGACGACTACATATGCATGCACCAAAGTAAATACAGAAACTATCTGCTTAGTATAATGTCAACAAAAACTTCTGGTATTATCAGAAACACAAGCAAAAGAAAATGATTTGGTTTCATTTTTAAATTTCTACTATAATGGCAGCTGTACTTTAATATACAAATGTATCAGCTATCAAACTATGCCATTTCACTGAAACAACACCATCGACACTGAAATAATGTTTTTAATATTAGTAAAAATGATCCTTTTAATTAGCTGATCAAAATCTGTCCTTTCCTAACTAGTCTTTGTCATTAACGTTCACTGAATTTTGGTGAAGGCCACAACAGTGGATAAACTATATACAAGACTTCAAATAAAATGTATCAATACAATTCCCATTCATCACTAAATAGGTCGTTAAAAGGACAATTTGCCATCTATAACAGATCAATCACAGACACGCATAAAAGTATGCTAGGCCACGGATAAATAACAAAGTTGATTTTAATTTAAATATTTCTACAAAGTAGCATAGCAATATTTTTATTAACTGTTACACTTTTTAAATGATTGACTAAAAATGGACCTGTCATTTAAAAAAAAACAACTGTTTCTAACAAAAGAAAACAAGGTCTCCTCAACAGAACTTTATCTTCAAGTTCCCATTAAGACCTCCTATTACTTTTAACTCAATCAGCATATTTCAATTTGTAATTCAATTCAACATATTAATCAGGCACATGTTCATTTTAATGTGCTACAGCAGTGATGACTTCAAACACTAATTCCTGTGAAGACACAGATGGATATGTTTCAGTAATACTCTTCCCTTTTACCACTATTTTACTAAATAATTATCCCCTACCTTCAAAAGATTACAGTTTCATGGTTCTTCAGTGTATGGAAACAAAGATAATGTACACCTCTTCCTTTGTTTTAATTGTAAACAGGATTAAATGGTGTAGAAAATTCAACAAAAACAAACCAAAAATGTAATTTTAACAAGACTCTTACATTTCAATGTTGTAATGAGGTAATATTTATATGTTGTAAAGGCTAAGAGCATACATGTCAAGATTTTTGCTAAATCTTTCCTTAATGTCAACATACAGAATTGTCTTTGGTAAATTATATCCATTTTTCCATAAATCTGAGTTTTTAAAAAAAGCAATTAATGCATTCATTTTAATTTGTTGATTTTAGAAGAAGAGAAAGAGGCAGAAAGAACATCAATTTGTTAGACCACTTATTTACACATTCATTAATTGATTCCTTATGTGCGGCCCTGAACAGGGGATCAAACCCACAACCTTAGAGTTTCCAGAAGATGCTCTGAGCCATCTGGCCAGGGCTAATGTATTCATTTTTAAATGAGCCATTCATGCAAACAAAGGCACTAGACAGACCTCATTTCTAACTGTAATCCAAGGATAAATACCAAAAGGGTCATCTAGTTAACTTCTATTCTCTGAAGAGTAAGCAAGTATACAACACAAAGGTCTTAAGTGTTTGGATTGATAAAACAGGCACAGGAACAATAATCCAATATTTTATCCTTATAGTATAAGGACAGTATAAGCTAGTATAAAATATCATTGAGAACTAAATAATAGTTTCCAAATTTTATTTATAGCAAATGCAGTCTCCATTAACCTCAGGTCTTATAAACTTAAAACAGAATCAAGTGCTTTTTTTCTTTTTAAAAAAGTAAGTGAATTAAAGTATCTTGAAAATATTATAAGGTAACCAAAAGGGTCATTTAGAGACCAGTACTGAAAGCTATGTTTGTTGTTACCATGTCATAAGCTCAACTTGAGATAACCGATTTTATCAGAATATCTTAGAAAAGAAATTCCAAAAATTAGGATGATCTATTCAAAAGTATACTGTGTAAACTTTAATAATCATAACACTCTTCCTAAGAAAGTAAATCATCTTCCTTAGTAATCAAGAACCAAATCAAGCATTTCACTAATGAAAATCTATGCCATCAAATCAATTTGAACTTATGCCCTGGCTAGTGTGGTTCAGTGGACTGAGCACCAGCCTGAGAACCAAAGGGTCACTGGGTCGATTTCCAGTCAAGGGTACATGCCTGGGTTACAGGCCAGATCCCCAGTTGGGGTGCTAAAGAAGCAACCGCACATTGATGTTTCTCTCTCCCCCTTCCCCCTTCTCTAAAAATAAATAAATAAAATATTTTTAAAAAATCAATTTAAATTTATGAAAAAAATGCTCAGAAAACAATGTGGTAGCTAACATTTACTTCCATTACTACCCACTGGTTTGGACATTATATTTTGGCAAGAAGCACCTTAAAACACAATTGGTTTTCATGATTCCAAGTATATTATTTTCTAATTTTCATTAAGATATAAACATTTAATGTAGTCCTGGTCTAGGTGGCTCAGCTGGTTGGAGCATTGTCTGTTATCCCATAACCCAAAGGATGTGGGTTCAATTCCAGATCAAAGCACACACCTAGGTTGCAGGCCCAGGCGCATATGGTCCCCAGTCTGGGCATGTATGAAAGGCAACGAATCAAGGTTTCTCTCTCTCCCTTCCTCTCTCTCTCTACAAGGAATGGAAAAAAAATGTCCTCAGGTGAGGATAAGATAATTATACATATAATTACATACTATATAAAAATATATCTATATATATAATATAAGGTATTATGGTTGTAGAAAGTTGTTCAGAATAAATCCTAGCCTTAAAATCCCCTAACAGTGTAATAAAATTTTATATTATACACACACTCACACATTTTTAAGTGATATTACTGATGTTTAAAAACAATAAAGGGGAATGGATATATATAATTGAGCTGAGCCTCAGTTAACCAAAGCAAGGTTAAAAGTGAGTGTTAAACTTATTAAATAATGTTATTTACTGGAAACTGTCTTCTCTTTTGCTCCTTAAACAGTTCATCAGATGTCTAGGTAAAGTATAGAATCTCACTTTTTCTGGTTTTTCCTAGCTAGACCCTTTCTCTTATTATCATCCAAAAGGGAAAAGTTCTACAAGGCACAGCAATTATAAACAAAACTATAAGACTGGTACTTTGTCATTTTTTAATACATTTGACAAAAATTTACTGAGTCTATTGTGCCTTATAGAGGCACTGGTACTTTTCAGGCCTATGATATACTTATACTACCCTCAGGGTCCCTAAATTATAAATATCCTCTCATTTCTTAATCCAAATTTTTCTTTTCCTCAATTTTTAACCACTATTCCCCTATATCAACACATAAAGAAAAACAAGAAGCCCTGGCTGGCGTAGCTCAGTGGATTGAGCACGGGCTGCGAACCAAAGTATCGCAGGTTCGATTCCCAGTCAGGGTACATGCCTGGGTTGCAGGCCATGACCCCCAGCAACCGCACACTGATGTTTCTCTCTCTTTTTCTCCCTCCCTTCCCTCTCTGAAAATAAATAAAAAATCTTAAAAAAAAAGAAGGAAAAACAAACAGTATTATTTTCTTGTTAATGCAAATTAGCTTGAAATCAAGACAGCAAAAACTACATTCATCTGTAAAATAAGTATAACAACCTACTTCACAGGGCAGCTGTAAGCATTAACTAAATGTAAGTAAAGCCTTTAAAAACAATGTCCATGATCTAGTCATTTTTCAAACTGTTAACAAGACTACCCAGAAATGAAATTAGTTTCAAATGATCTCAGTTATAACCTGTTCAGAGGACTGCAGTCTATGGACTAAAAGAACTATAAAGAAAGTCCAAACTTCACTCAGAAATTTATCATTTGTATTAATTCTGGTACTATTATTTTGAAACTATATACTTTATATTGCAAGATAGAGAAAGTAAGTAATTAATGTTAATTAGGAATTACAATTTCCAGCATAAAATATAAGAGCTATAAGAACACATTAATATTAAATTTAATTGTAAGTATCACTACACCCTCATTTTTTTAAAAGTATATAGTTTGGAAATAGTTAAAACATTCTGGACAGTAGTTATTAAGTAAGTCACTATCACTGTCATATCAATATATAAATTATATTTACTAATAGTACAAAATCAGCCATTATATTAGATTTACTTTATTAAAGGAAGCTACTTAGACTTTAAAAATTGCCAGACACATTTACACAAATAATTTTCCATGTTCCAATACCCAATTTTTACAAGCTAGAATTTTACAGCTGCTGACAAATTCTAAATTAAAAATATGAGATAAACAGTATATATTCATGCTCTTGACTGACATTTGATGGTAAAGGTATTAATATTCAAACTGTCTGGGAAAGCTTGAAGAGGAGGGATGTTTGCAGGTTAAGCTCGGACTTCTGCTTTGGAGAGAACAGCTCCCTTTTTATCTACTGTTATTCTGGGATTCTCCCACATGCTTTCCTTTCAAGAAAGAATTCTGCAGTAATGATAAAAACTTCCAAATGTTAAAGGATAGTGTGGTGGGCAGCCTGCACGATGGTCAAAATGATCCTACCCCCTACAATGCATGCTGTCCTGTAAACTCCTCCCCCTGAATACAGGCTGGATTTAGTGACTCATTTTTAAGGAACAGAAGTAATGGAATGTCATAAAAGGCTTATAGCTTTTGTTTTGGGAGATATCACTTTGGGGTAAGAAGGCTGCCATGTTGTGAGCAGCTCCCTGGAAAAACCCACATGACCAAGAAGTTGACGTCTGGCCAACAGCCACGCGAGTAACTTGGAAACAGATGTTCTAAGGCCTACAGACAAACCACAGGAGTTAACCTGGATCCTCCCTCAGCTGAACCAGAGAGACCCTGAACCAGAACCACCTGTTAAGCTGCTTCTGAATTCTTGACTCAAAAAAAAAAAGAAAAATAAATTTAGTAGATAATTAATGTCTATTGTTTCCACACAGCAATATATAACTAATACAGAAGACATACAAAGTAATTAGTATTAAGCGAAAAGTGACAAAGCAAATGTCAATTAGCTGCCTAACAAGGAACTCATAGAAAAATAATGCTGATGAGTTGATGGGTAGGGGGCCCAATTCTGAATTTTGCTCTTGGTTTTTAGGCCCCAAAATTCAACCAAATATTAAAATAGGTACAACTCAATGACTAAATTTTACCAACTATCCTCACCAAAATATTAAAAAAATCAGATGCCACTTTCCAGGGGATTTCCTTCCCCATATCAATGTATCCAGACAAGGCCAACGCATGACAAAGAGCTGCATAATGCACAGTGTGCCGCAGCCCTGGAAACTGGTTTGCTGTGCCTACTGACTACTTTTAAGAAAATTACATGATGTTAAGATGTAGCTAATAAAGATATAAAGAAGCCTATATTTCTACAACTCCAGAATAAAGTACCATTCTAGTGAATGCCAAATAATATCACTTTCTACTACCTCTTGTACTATGCTAAATACTGACCAATTGTCTGATGCTGTAATTCTGTGTGATTTTTGTTTTATATCATTCTATATTCTAGTCATTCTTCCTAAGGATTCCTTAATTATTCTCATTGATCTTTAACATTTTGATCTTCCTAATTGGACAGATACCCCAGTCCCTTAAATGAGCATATCTTAAACCGTATTAAAATTGGATAGTTCCTTAGACAGCTGGTATCACCTACTCAACATTTTCCTGACCATAGTCCAAAATGTCAGGAGCATTATATGCAGCCCTTTATATACTAACTATAGTTAGTATCCAAGTTCATAGACAAAAATGCCAACAATTATGTCAATATAATAAGGAAGTCTGACCTTCACTCCGTAATTACATTTTTTCTCAACTTTTCTGTTTATCTCTTCTAATTATATTAAAATTAATCTGATTGGATTCTAAGCTCTGCATTAGTTTTCAAATCAATTCTTAATAACCATCTCAACAATGTTAAGCACATATCTTCTGTGTAAAACTGATTTTATAAAAACAATGGCAAATGTCTGGCCAGATAGCTCAGTTGTTTAGAGCATCATCCCCACACACCAAGGTTGCAGGTTCAATCCCTGGTCAGGACACATACAAGAATGAACCAATGAATGCAAAATAAGTGGAACGACAAATCAATGTTTCTCTCTTCCTTCCTTTCTCTCTCTCTAAAAAAATTAATAAATTTAAAAAATGGCAAACTTTTCTAACATAAATTTCAATGTAGTGGCAGTTTTCAAACTATTACCTATATTTTAAGTAATAACTCTGTTATTCAGCACTCATAAAATTTAAATCATGAATCACATATAATCCAATGTACTCCACAGATAATTATCACTTTTCAGACCAAATACAGACTTATGGAAAATGCTGTAATTTGTTTGGTTAGATGATCCATAAAGAGTGATATAATTCATTCCTCATAAAAAACAAAAGGGCTTCTTTAAACTATTCATGCTCCTCCACAATTAACCATGCAATTTTCCAAGAGTCTTCAAAGTTACTGTACATTTACTTACCACTTCAAAAATTCTTGATACCAAGGAGGACCCAAGTTTTTTATTAATTCTATTAATTTCTGTAGCTATAATCAGGAACTACCTGTAAAAGCACAGGCTTAGTGATAAATTTTACTAGGTAATTAACAATCTCTTCCTTGAGAAACAAAGTTAGATACTAACATAATTTTACTTACCCCCCAACCTACCAATATTAACCTCCTTTAACAATTCAGAAGTATTATAACTATCGTGAAAAGCTTAGCACAAGCACCATGCAGGATTATCTTGTTACAACTTAAAGTATATATTTTAATGCAAAGTTTGTTAAAATAAACATACAGAACACAAGGAGAAATTCAGGATTCTTTCTGTTGAGAGTAAAGGCCATTTAACATGGCTGATGATATACCCTCCTTTTGAAAACATTCTCCTCCCTCTGTTTCTGTAACATCACATTTCCCTGGGTTTCTTACTCCATATTTAATTTTTCTTTCTCCTCCATTTCTTCTTCTTTGTGGATGCTCTTCTTCTACCACCACAAAAAAAGTGGTGATGTTTCTCAGCTTTTTGTCCTAGATTTTCTTTTCTCAGCTCTGCAGTCTATTCTCTCCCTGATCTGCCTCACCACTCTGATGACTTCAACTCAGTCATGTACACTGATGACTACCAGATAAATATTTATAGCTATGTTCTCCTCCTTAAGCTTAAGCCTCACATATCCAACTGCCTCACAGATTTCCCCTCTCAGATATCTGAAATTAAACAAATCTAAAAGTGTACTATTACCTTCCCCCAAGCCTGCCCTTCCTCCTGTTCCCTATGTCATTGAGAAGTACCACCATTTACTTACCCAGCTACTTAAGCCAGAATCTAGGCTTCTTTGCTTCTTTCCTTTGTACAACTCAACTTCCTCCCTTCTATGGCCACAGGAACAATCCATTAAGTCCTATAAATTTGCTCCTTAACATATTTAAAATCCATTCATTTCTCTCTCCCACTGATATTATCCTTGTTGGGCCACTACTGTCTCTCCCCTAGACTATTGCAATGGTGTCCACTAAATGGTTTCTCTGCCTCTAGTTAAGACTCAACAAACAGGACATTAGACAAGAAAATCCTGTATCCTGTACCAACTGGAGTTTCAACTATGCAATGACTTGATGGCAAAAGAAAACATTTTAAACTCCTGAAAAAGTTGAGCATGAAAGTACCTTGGGTTTACATAAATTCTTTTAACAAATAAAATGGACATAAACATAATCCACCCAACTCACAGGTTCATGAAGTAAAATTACATCATTGTCCCTTAAAAAACAAGAAGTAGAAAAAAGTTTAAAGCAGCAACAGAATCAGATAAATGATAAAGAGCCTTTCCAGTTCAGTTAAGTGTTATCAATACTGATGTTAAGACACAGTGACAGGCATTGGGAATTTTTATCAATATTTACAATTCCTCTCTTTATTATTAAGAACTGTGTTAATTTCCTTACATCATTCATCACATTTAATCATCACCAAAAAGTCCTATGGTTATATGGCAACAAATAGCAAGGTATGGATTTAAACTGAAATGTGATTCCAGGACCAATGGTACTACTCTCAAAGAGATTAGTCCAGGGAAGAAAAAAGAAACAAAAACAAAATATTTCAATACACTATGTCAATACAATCATCACATTTTGCATAGAATGCTTTAAGAGTTATTGAAAGCATATTCATTCTGGCCTAGATAAACGAGTGCATCTTGAGAGATGATGCTTAAAAGAATTAAAGAATACCCTGGCTGGTTTGGCTTAGTGGACTGAGTGCCACCCCGCAGCCCAAAAAGTTGCTAGTTCAATTCCTGGTCAGGGCACATGCCTGGGTTGCAGGCCAGGTTCCCAGTTGGGGGGTGTGTGAGAGGCAACCAATTGATATTTCTCTTGCACATTGATATTTCTCTCCCTCCCTTCCCCACCCCCTAAATATAAATAAATACATTTAAAAAACAGAATTAGAAAGAAGCCCTGACTGGTGTGGTGCAGTTGGTTGGGCATCATCCTGCAAAGTGAAAGGTCACTAATTCAATTCCAGGTCAGGGCACATGCCTGGGTTGGGGTTCTCTGCAGAGGCAACCAACTGATGTTTTTCATATCAATGTTTCTCTCCCTTTCTTTCTCCCTTCCTCTCTCTGTAAAAATAAATAAAATCTTAAAAAGATTTAGAAAGTTGTGCAGAACAGGAGAGTGAGAGGCAGAAAAAAGCATAATATGACACATAAATGAGATCACACAGTGGCCTAAAAAAGAGATGACCACACTCTCTGCCAATACAACCTTGACAACAGACTTACTCTTCAAAACTTAGGCAAATAGTAAAAACGGCTGTTTTAACTGTTTCAATTCTTAAGTGTATGTATACTGCTTAACACTACTAAAGTACTTTCTTGATAGAATTTTACTGGCAAGGCCTAAATGTTTACTTGACAGTCCATATCAGGTTACTAGTGAGATGTTCTTTTCTTAGTAGAAAACACTTATTCTGATTTTGGTAGTTACCCTATTAGAATCCACACATTTGACTATACAGATTCTTATACCCCTATATGAATTATATTACCATTTGTGTATTTGATGTTATTAGTTAACATTTTTTTGAGAACTTACTATACAGTAGGCACTGTGCCAAGTATTTTCCAAGAATTATCTCATTTAGTCCTCACAACAACCCTATCAGGTAGGTGTTATTTTTATCTCCGTTTTACAAATGAAAACACTGAGGCTCATAAAGGTCACACAGCCAGTAAATGGTGAGAGGAATATTTAAACCCAAACAGTGGGACTCCAAAGTCTAAACTCTTCACACCACTATACGACGTAATTGTAGAGAATTATTAGTTATTTTCTGTTTTCTTTTATCATACTGAATACACACAAAAATTTAAGATAAATATGTATTTGAAAAAATATAACTAGGTATATTCTCCTGCGCTAAAAACATTGATATATAATGAAATTCTATAAAAATGGAGGGAAGCAAGATTACAGTTAAAGTGTAAATTACCAAGGAATAATATAGAAAAATGCTGTGTGACAAAGACATTATGTTTATGGAAAAGTTGCAACACGAGAATAGTGACCAAATTTGATAACCAGATTCTCATAGATAATGGAACAGTCTTATTAAATTTTATGAAAAATAACCCACAATAACCCAGTCTGTGCTGAACAGAAGAATCTGAGTTACAGAAAGCTAAATGGATGAACAGGGCAATGATTTTCAAAATAATGGTTTGATAGAAAAACACGTTTAGGAAATGAAAATCAGACAAATCCTAATAAAGAAAACGTGTAAGAGAGCAGGTGGTCTGGCTGAAGTGAAACGCAAAGCAGAGAGCCCCCTTGTTTACACCCATCAACGAGACAATTCCATGAGACCTCAGGGTTCCAATCAACACAATTCAAAGTCCCTGAGCCCTTCTGAGGGAAGGCCAGCTCCCTTCTACCCCAACAAACTTGTTCCCTGATCATAACTGGCAAACCCATCTCCTCCTACTCCTTAATTTCCTATAACTTGCTCTCTCACAGGATTCCAAAGCTGGCCCTGAATGAGCTGTAGAGTTGAAGAAATGTATGGTTGTGCATAAATACATAGAAGCAGGGATAAAAGAAAAAGGGTATTAATAGAGGAAGCATTTTTGGACATAAAGTTCATGGGGGAAGTATTGGCCAAACAGAGAAGGGACACCATAAACAGAGACACACCCACACACTCACATGCCTGTGTAAGCACACATGCCCACATACACACTCTTGCAACCGTGCCTGCGCACACGCACACACAATAAAGGGGGGGGAGTGGAATGCACACCTGAGAACCTTGCCCAGCTCATTATCTTATCCTGAGAAAAACTAGAGCAGTGCTTCTCAAATTTTAAGGTACATATGTATAATCTAGAGATCCTGTTACAAGGTAGGTTCTCACTTAGTAAGTCCTTGGTAGGGGCCTGAGATTCTTCATTTCTAATGAACACCCAAGTGATGCCAATACCACTGGTCTTTGAGCCAACTTCAATAGCAAGGGTCTACAAAACAGTATGTCCCAACATGTTCTGGTCAAGTAAGATTGAGAACTGCTCAATTAAATAAAACAAGTTGTTCTACCTGAGGACTTCTCAGAAACTTTATTAAATTCCACTAAGGTATGAGATGCAGTATTTCCCAAACTTGGTGGGCTTCTTGTTTCCGAAGCATTCCCTAAAGCTAGAGTTTGTGAAACACACTGTAGCACAGAGGATCAATCAGGTAAGGTGAAAGCAGTCATGGGAGAAAGTCAGAGAAGACCAAAGATTTACAAGTCTCCTCCCTCCTCCCATTTTTCCAAAGAGATACCTCAACTACCACTTTTAAATGCTAACATCTACATGTAAAAAGACAGGAAAAAAAAACACAATATTTTAATAAATAACTATCTCTGGCTGGAGATGATGATGCATATTCCATTTTCCTCCTTGTATTTCTTTATTCTTTAGTATCATCAATGAGTATGGAATACTTTTGTCATCAGAGAGTTATTTTCTTAAGGAAAAAAACTCTATCCACCACAATCAGGTTATTTACATTTGAAAGAATTCCTTTATTCAAATTTACATAAAGCACAAAAGGTTTTCCAGTAAAGGAAAAGCTGTTGGTAGAGTAAGGAAAACAAAGGAATTAGAACATTTTAGAATAGGCTAGAACATAGGCTAGAAACAAACATTAGTGAGGAGATTTGGGGCCTTGGGGAAACAAAAGATAAATAGCAAAAAGGGATAGAAAAAGACAAAAGAAGACCAAAACAACTTTGCCTACTCTGCAAACACGTCTAGAGCTCTACTTCTTGAACAACTACTTCTCTCACATCAAATATTACCTACTTGCTGCTGCTGCAAGTTAATCAATCCTAGTCTATCCAATAAATACAATATTGTGCAAAGTACCTTGGATCAAATTACAAAACATCTAAAAATGAAGTGCTTTAACTCATGCCTAAAAATTGTCAAAGGACTGAATAAACTTTATCATATACACACATTCATATATATACATATAATCAAATTGATTATTAATTATACTATTAGTGACTCTTAGTATTTGTATCACAGATAAAGGAAAAATAATATTTACTGGGATTCTTCTCCTAAGAAATATTATGATATCAAAGACAGGATACACAACACAATTAACATTACTACTATAAAAGACATCAAAATGAAGTTTGTTTATATTTGTACTTTCAAAATATTAGTTAACATTAGGAAAATAACTGAGTTATTTTGTTCTTCATTCATTATAGAGCAAGCCCAGATTTTAACATAAGTTCTTATTATATTAGTTTTAAGTAGTATGCTTAATGTTTGAAGTTACCAAGATGTATAGCACTAGATCTAGGTACACTGAAATTTACAAAGAATCTTTCTGCAGTTACTTGCTAGCAAATTTAAAATGCTACCACAGCAAGGTAATAAAAAGGGCTAGAAATCCAAATACCTGAATCTCACACTAGCTGCATACTGAGCTTGAACAAGGCATAATCTTTTCTGGCACATTTCTTACCTGCCAAGATGATAGTAGGCTAGAGTCATGAATTCCACCAAATACAAAAGATCACACTCAGCAGATTGCTATTGTCACGTGGCAGTTCTCTAAGATAGTACCACAACTGAGCTGAAAATTCTAATCAAGAAGGGTTTGCAAACAATAGTGGCCACAACCCATTTCAAAAGTTTTAATGCAAACATCTCTACCTGAAACCCCGCAAGATGTTCCCTCTGAAGATTATTTTATCCCTCTACCAGTAAGGTTCCAAGTAATAAAAACTAGCCTGTCCCTGAGAAATGATTAAATATTATGGCAGCTCTTGAAAGGTTCCCTCCAAGCTCTGAAATTTTCAGTAATTCTGTCATTTTCCACAGTAAACAATATTACAGAATGAATTGCATACTAAATCTTTTAAGACAGATGATTATCGCCCTGGCTGGTGTGGCTCAGTGGATTGAGTGCTGGCCTGCGAACCAAAGGGTCATTGGTTTGGTAGCCCTGATGGTTTGATTCCCAGTCAGGGCACGTACCTGGGTTGCCAACCAGGTCCCCACTGGTGGGGCACATGAGAGGCAACCACACACTGATGTTTCTCTCCCTCTGCCACTCCCAAAAATAAATAAAATCTAAAAAAACCCCAGATGATTATCAATCACATATCAAAAGACAGAGATTTTAGCAAACATGAAAGCCAATAAATAAAAACACTGTAAGTGTTCAACATTTATTAAGTGAATTTATCAAGTCACTATGACATATTTTATATACTTGTAATACCAGTAAAATTACAACCTATAAAAAATGATTAAGGAAAATGTGTCTTTAAAAAACTCCCTAAGGTTTCATTAAATCTTTGAATAAAACTTGAAACCTCTCAGAATGCTAATCTTTCTACCAAAGTATGCTGGCCCTACATCTAACCTTGAAGGAAAGAGGAATAAGCAAAGAAACCTTTTGCCCAAACAGGACTGTTTTATAAACCTGTTTATCAGAGGTCAAAGGGTGAAAAGATCAATGAGTCAAACAACCTGAGTTCCGATCTGGATTCTAACACTAAATCTATGATGAGATGATCATCTTCCTTTCCTCTAAGTAAGGTGGTCTGATGAGCCAAAGGAAGGATATATAGGCAAGAATTCTGAAGACAATACAATACTATATAAATGACAATTTAAAGATACTGCTTTTACAGAATTTATACCCCCCACAAACAACCAACAGTAACTAAAAATTAATTTGGCAGTAATAAATTACATTTTCTCAAATACATACTAATGGTAATGGCTACCATTTAGTGAGCACTTGCTGTGTGTAAGCCACCATGAAACAGCTTTACAGAAATTAATTGATTAAATCTTCTCAGCAATGCTTTTTAAAGAAAAGAAAAAAACCTGAGCACCATTGCCAGTATAACCAATAAGATACATGAAGAAACACGCATCAAATTTAATAATGTGGTCCTATTACAAAAGTATTTTATTCCCCCAAAAAGGCAGATTCTGCAATGAGTAAGCATGAAATATGTATAAATTTAACAGTCTATAACATCCTATGTCACAGGCAAGTAATCATTTTAGTCTTCTGAAATCTTCAATTATATAACTATTATAACAAAAACATTAGTTTCTTTTAAAGACATATACATCTGTACGCACATACATACATACATGCGGGCACATACACACATACAGATATATATGTATAGAGGCAGAAAGAGAAGGTTTTACCCAGCAATGAAGTGGAAGCTTCACTTGGCTGAAATTTCTTAGGAGAAAGGTAATCCATCAAATTAGAAATTGGCCATGACATTAAAGCACATTTTATCAAAAGTGCTTTACAAGGGGTAAGTAGAGGAGAGTATGGGGGGATAAATGGTAATGGACAGAGACATGACTGGGGGCAGTGAACACACAATACAGTGTACAGATGATGTGTTGTAGAATTGTGCATCTGAAACCTGTAGGATTTTGTTAACCAGTGTCTTCCCGATAAATTCAATGAAAAGGAAAAATGTGTTTTACTGGTAATGGCAACAGCAGTAACTGGTTTCATACTTAATTTGAGCACAGGACCTCTCCAAAACCTAGGGCTATGTTAGAAAATTAGTTTTAAATTCCTTCTGTTTACTCCTTCGTGATATTATCTATCTTCTTTGAGAGAATTCAAACAGTCAGGGAACTGGAACTGGGTCTCATCCACAATTCCACAGTGCTAGTGTAACTCCTAGCATCACTAGGTGTCCAGTAAACATTTATAGAACTCCAGAAATTTTGTTCACTTCTATTTACTTCCAATAATTCACACATGTATACAGGAGGGGTCTTTTCCAAATAAGAATTTATACAACCTGCATCAGAATTTCAACTTTTTCAGTTTTTTTTTAATAAATTTTCCTTTCTTTCTTTTTAGACTTGATTTATTTATAGAGAGAGGGGAAGGGAAGGAGAAAGAGAGGGTGAGAAACATCACTGTATGGTTGCCTCTCATTCGCCCCTACTGGGGACCTGGCCCACAACCCAGAAATGTGCCCTGGCTGGGGATGGAACCAGCAATCCTTTGGATCCTAGGCCAGCACTCACTCCACTGAGCCACACCAGCCAGGCCAACCTTTCTTATGAGAACCTACGATTCTATTCTAACAAATCTTGATTGAACACTTACTACCTCCCAGGCACCTTGTCAACAATCTTTGTAAAAGAAAATAAAAAGCTGATTATTTCCCTTAGAAATTGACAGCATAAAGACTAAATACATATATATATAACAGAACTGTGGCATGTTAAGTGATATAAAAACATCAAAAAGTGATTCTGAGGGACTATGCAGATATTAGAGAATACAGTTACTCTCACAGCACTAACCAAAGAGCCAACCTCCTCTGATTATTTTTCCCTTTTTATTTTTTAAATATATTTTATTGATTATGCTATGGCAGTTGTCCCATTTTTTTCTCCCCTTTATTCCCCTCTATCCTGTACCCCATCTTAGTTCATGTCCATGGGTTGTACATATAAGTTCTTTGGCTTCCCCATTTCCTATACTGTTCTTAACCTCCATTGTCTATTTTGAACCTAACATTTATGCTTTTTATTCCCTGTACCTTTTCCCCCATTCTCCAAGGTCTCCTTTCCCCAGTGATAACCTGCCATGTGATCTCCATTTCTGTGGAGAAATTTCTGTGTTCCTGTTTTAGTTGTTTACTAAGTTTGTTTTTGCTTTTGTTGGGTTCAGTTGTTGATACTTGTGAGTCTGTTGTCATTTTACTTTTCATATTTTTTATCTTTTTTTCTTAGATAAGTCCCTTTAACATTTCATATAATTAGGACTTAGTCATGATGAACTCCTTTAATTTGACCTTATCTGGGAAGTACTTTATCTGCCCTTCCATTCTAAATGAAAGTTTTGTTGGACAGAGCAATCTTGGATGTAGGTCCTTGCCTTTCACGACTTGGAATACTTCTTCCCAGCCCCTTCTTGCCTGCAAAGTTTCTTTTGAGAAATCAGCTGATAGTCTTAAGGGAACTCCTTTGTAGATAACTCTCTCCTTTTCTCTTGCTGGTTTTAAGATTCTCTCCTTATTTTGTTTGATCTTGGGTAATTTATTTATGATGTGTCTTGGTATATTTCTCCTTGGGTCCAACTTCTTTGGGACTCTCTGAGCTTCCTCTACATCCTGGAAGTCTATTTCCTTTGCCAGATTAGGGAAGTTCTCCTTCATTATTTGTTCAAATAAGTTGTCGATTTCTTGCTCTTCCTCTTCTCCTTCTGGCATCCCATGATTTAGATTTTGGAATGTTTAAAATTGTCCCAGAGGTTCTTAAGCCTCTCCTTGTTATTTCTAAATTCTTGTTTCTTCATTCCGTTCTGGTTGAATGTTTATTTCTTCCTTCTGGTCCAAACCACTGATTTGAGTCCCAATTTCCTTCCCATCACTGTTGGTTCCCTGTATATTTTCATTTATTTCACTTTGTATAGTCTTCACTTCTTACTCTATTTTGCAACCATACTCAACCAATTCTGTGAGCATCCTGATTACCAGTGTTTTAAACTATGCATCTGAGAGGTTAGGTATCTCTTCATCGCTCAGTTCTATTTTGGAACTTTGATCTGTTCTTTCATTTAGGCCATATTTTTGTCTTGGCACACCTGTTACATTGTAAGGGGAAGAGCCTCTGGTATTCACCAGGGCAGAGCAACCCCCCTTGCTGCACTGTGCCACTGTCTGTGGGGGAGGGATCAGAGAGGGAACAATGCCACTTGTTGCATTGAGAGCTCATCTCAACTGGGTTTCAGTCACTTCCCCTGCTACCCACAAGCAAATTGGGCCCTTCTGGTGCTGATTCCCAGGGGCATGGGTTTGTGTGTGTTCTATGAGCCTGAGGGTCTCTTCAACAAACTCTCCTATGAGGCTGGTAGTTTCTCCCATCACCTCAACACTCACAGGTTTTTTTCAGTCAGAGGTTTTGAGGTTTTATATCCCTGAGCCGGAACCCTGGGTCTCGAAGTCTGTCTTGCTCCACAGTTGTTACTCCCAGTTTATCCACTCAAAAATGTGGGACTGCCAGGTCTTCCAGCCACAGACTTGCCTTGAGTACTCTCCGCCCCACTGCCCATCTCTGCCCCTCCTACTGGTCTGGATAAATGTTTCTTCTTTAACTCCCTGGTTGTCAGACTTCCATACAGTTCTATTTTCTGGTCATTCTGGTTGTTTTTGTTTTTAAATTTTCTGTTGTCCTTCTTTTTGTTTTGTGAGGAGGCAAAGTGTATCTACCTATGCCTCAATCTTGGCTGGAAGTCAGTACTGATTATTTCTCCTCAAGAAAAAATATTCAGCTTCCCAAGAAAGCAAAAATCAACACTGGACTTATGAGTAAATGGTAAAGCCAGATGGAAAACACAATCGGATGTATGCACTAAAGACACACAAGAGAAGGCAACTTTGGGATGTCCCTAGGAAAATACCACAGGATAGACATGTGAACTGGGTCTTGAAGATTAAGCAGTTAACTAGGCAGGCAAAATGACAGTGAAATCCTAGAAAGATACAGCAACGCCCTGACTGATATGGCTCAGTGGGTTGGGCATCATCCAGCAGGCCAAAAGATCTCTGGTTTGATTCCTGGTCAGGGCACATGCCTGGGTTGAGGGACAAGACCAGGGAAGTCCCCGACTGGGGACATGTGAGGGGCAGCTTCCCTGGCACATTGATGTTTGTCTTCCTTTCTCCCCTCCCCCTTCCCCTCTCAAAAAATAAAATCTAAAGAACAAAGATGGCAACATAGGTAAACAGGGCTAGCCTCCTTGCACAACCACATCAAAATTACAAAATACAGAACAAGCACCACTCAGAACCATCAGAAATCAACTAGAAGGGAACTCTCGCAACTACAGAATTAAAGAAACCACATCCTTAAGACTGGTGGGAGAGGCACAGACACAGAACAGGAAGGTCAAAAATCCATGTGTGGTGGATAAAAATTGAGGAGGGATATCTCAGGAGCAAGGGATCCAGCCCCACACCAGTCCACTCAGCCTAGGGTTCCAGTACAAGGAAGATAAGACCCCATCACTTCAGGCTCAAAAACTGCAGGGACTGAGTTGGTAGAAGAAACTTCCAGAGTCCCAAGCAGTTCCTCTTAAAGAACCCACACACGGACTTACTCAAACTCACTCCCTCTTAGCTGCAGCACTGAGATAGCAGCTTGAAAGGCACCAGTGGCAAACAGGGAGAAACTGAAGTGTCTGGCATCAAGGTGAGAACTGGAGGACAGTTTTCTCCCAGACATAAAGGGGGACAGAGACCACTGTCCCTTTTCTGAAGCCTCCCTGCACAGGGCCACAGAGTTAACTGGTGGTGCCATATCTGATACTCCTACAATCTGGCTAGCATTATTTAGCCAGATTAATGCTAGATAATCTAGCATTAGGACAGTTCTGTCCTAGAAACCCCCAGAGACTCTGTCCCACCCAACTTATAGGCCCAAGCTGTTTTTCCATATGAATGGCTGGCCTTGCCTCAAGGTTCACAGCTTCCTAAATCCTCTCAAATAAGCAAGAGCCAGATTCAGTGAACCCTCCTCCCCTGTTCTTGCTAAGTGGCCTCAGGCCTGACACTAGCATCAGCCATCCTAGATTCACAAATTGGCTTTGCCAGGGAATCTCCAAGCCCAGTACAAGTGGCTGCCATCTCAGAGGGCTTTATAGCTCAGACAGGGTGGCCCTAGGCAAAACACAGGTGGGGACTGACCTTGGTCTACACCATGAGGGAAACCCTAAAGCCTGTGTATCCATTTAACACCTACAGACCACATCAGAGCATCACCACCCTGCCCCTACACAGCTGATCATCCATGGAGGGTGGAGGTTAGTGCTCAATTTTTATCACAGCCAGTCCTTGCAGCTAACTGGCCTGGGTAAATCCCTCCCATTGATCTGTCAACAGCAATCAAGGCTCAACTACAAGAGAGAATATTTGACCCACACAAAGGCACACCTTGAGCACCCAGCTTGGGTGATGGGGTAGGCTATGCCACTGGATCCTACAGGACACCTAGTACATCAGGCCATGCTACCAAGACAGGAAGTTATAGCAGCTACCTAATACATGGCAACAAACACAGGAAGGCTGCCAAAATGAGGAAACAAAGAAACATAGCCCAAATGAAGGAACAGATCAAAACTCCAGAAAAACAACTGAACAAAATGGAGATAAGCAACCTATCGGATGCAGAGTTCAAAACACTAGTTATAAGGATGTTCAAGGCACTTAGTGAGGAACCTCAACAACATAAAAAAGATCCAGTCAGAAACAAAGGATACAATAATTGAAATAAATAATAATTTACAGGTAAACAGTAAAGTGGGTGAAGACAAGCATCAAATCAACGATTTGGAACATAAGAAAGCAAAAAACCACCAAATCAAAAAAAAAAAGAGGATAGTATAAGCAGCTTCTGGGACAATTTCAAGCATTTCAACATTTTCATCATACACATTTCAGAAGAAGAGAAAGAGCAAGAAGTTAGAAATCTATCTGAAAGAATAATGAGAGAAAACTTCCCTAATTTAGTGAAGGAAATGGACATGTAAGTCCAGAGGCACAGAGAGTCCCAAACAAAACTAATGCAAAGAGGCCATCTCTAAGACACATCATAATTAAAATACCAAAGATTAAAGATAAAGAGAGAATCTTAAAAGCAACAAGAGAAAAGCAGAGTTACCTACAGAAGAGTTCCCATTAGGCTGTCAGCTAATTAGGCTGTCAGCTGACTTCTCAAAAGAAACTTTGCAGGCTAGAAGGGACTAGCAACAAATATTCACAGTCATGAAAAGCAGGGAGCTACAGCCAAGATTGCTCTACAAAGCAAAAATATCATTTGGAATTGAAAGGCAGATAAAGAGCTCCCCAGGCAAGAAAAAACCAAAGGAGTTCATCATCACCAAACCATTATTATATGAAATGTTAAAGGGACTTACTTAACAAAAAGAGGAAAATCAAAACTATGAACATTAAAATGGCAAAAAATACATGTCTATCAACAATTGAGTCTAAAAAACAAAGTAAACAAGAGGAACAGAGACAGAATCATGGATACAGAGAGAGTTATGATCGTTGCCAGATGGGAGGGTATGTGGGGGAATGGGTGAAGAGGTGAGGGGATTAAGAAGTACAAATAGCCATGAAGATGTTAGTACAGTATAGGACTGGAGTAGCCAAGGAACTTATATGAATGACCCATGGACATAAACAATGGTGTGGAGATTGCTTAAGGGAGTGAGGAGGCTGGCTGGAGGAGGCAATGGGGGAAAAATTGGGACAATTGTAGTAGTGTACTCAGTAAAATATAATTTTTAAAAAAGATATCAGCAACTAATCTTGTTAGCCTTACTCTGGACAATTATGTACTAAAGAAGTACACAATGAAGTACTTCTTAATGTCTGCCAATTTCTGTAGTTGTTCAGTATCTGCTGATTTGTATAATTTATCTTTAAAAGTAGTAAGTTCATAGATTAAACAATACCACCTCAATCAGAAGGTAAAAATTAGCTCAAATTTCATCATAATTCAATTTAATTTGTTCCATTAATTTTATTTTTTATTTTACTTATTTTTAGAGAGAGGGGAAAAGAGGGAGAAAGAGAAGAAGTGAATCATCAATGTGTGGTTGCCTCTAGCACACCCCTCACTGGGGACATGGCCCTCAACCCAGGTACGTGCCCTGCTGGTAATCGAACCAGCGACACCTTGGTTCACAGGCCTGTGCTCAATCCACTGAGCTACACCAGCCAGGGCAACTTCCATTAATTTTAAACTCAGTATAGTTCAAACAAATGAAAACTCTGAATTCCAAACTACCGTATTTTGCTGTATATAATGCACACTTTTTTGCCCAAATTTTTGAAAGGAAAATAAAGATGAACCTTATACATGGGTAGTACTAATTCTGTATCTATATAAATGTTTTTCTTTTATTTATGCTTATGTTTTAAAAGCATAACACTAAAAAGCAATAATGATATCTGTATGCAAAATAATACACAGGAATATGATCATCTGTTTTGCTGATCTTATGATGAAACTGCAATGAAGCATAAAATTTCTTGTACCTTGTATCTGTTCTTCTGTTTTCTATTTATTTGTTACATAAAATCTCTTCTACCATAATATATTCAAAAATATATCCTAAGATTCCTTTATAATGCAAAAACAAGTACCTAAACATAAACAAACAACTGAATAAAAAATTAAAAGATTTTTCATGAACATTTGGACCAAAATCATGGGTGTGCATTATACACAGCAAAATACTGTATAATACTGTGCATTATACAGTATTTTTCAATTACACAATCTCAAATACAACAAATCTCTGTCTACATAGCTTTAGTATATTTTATATTTTTTGACAGACCCTCAATATCAACTATCTTAACTTTAAAAATTCACACATCCATGTTCATGAACAGGAAAAATTAACATCCTTAAAATGTCCACACTATCCAAAGCAATCTATAGACTCAATGCAATTCCATACAATGGGTAAAAAAAAGACAGTTTATTCAATATATGGTGTTGGAAAAATTGGACACATACATGCAGAAAAATAAAACTAGACCACCTTCTTATACCACACACAAGAATAAATTCAAAAAGAGTCAAAGACTTAAATATTAGACCTGAAACCATAAAAATCTTAGAACAAAGCATAAGGGAGTAAAATCTGACATTGCTCATAGCAGTATTTCATCAGATATATCTCCCCAGGCAAAGGAAACAAAAGAAAATAAAAAACAAATAGAACTACATCAAACTAAAAAGTTTTGCACAGCAAAAGAAATCATCAACAAAATAAAAAGGCAACCCACAGAATGGGAGAACATACTCACCAATAATACATCTGATAAAGTGTTAATACCCAAAATATATAAAGTACTTACAAAACTCAACACCAAAGAACAATCCAAGTAAAAAATGGGCAAAGGACCTAAATAGAAGACACCTCTCCAAGGAGGATATACATGTGGCCAACAGACATATGAAAAGATACTCAACATCACGACTCCCCTCTAAGAAGACAAGCAACCCAATTAAAAAATGGGCAAAGGACTTGAACAGACACTTCTCAAAGGAGGACATACAGAGGATCCAAAGACACATGGAACAATGTTCAATATCGCTAGCTATCAGAAAGATGCAAATTAAAACCACAATGAGATACCACTTCACACTGGTCAGAATGGCCATCATAAACAAAGCAACAAACAAGTGTTGGAGAGGTTGGAGAGACTGTTGCACTGTTGGTGGGAATGCAGACTGGTACAACCACTATGGAAAACAGTATGGAACTTCCTCAGAAAACTAAAAATGGATCTGCTTTTTGACCCAGCAATTCCACTGCTGGGACTATATCGTAAGAACCCTAAAACACCAATAAAAAAGAACCTTTGCACCCCCATGTTTATAGCAGCACAATTTACAATAGCTGAGTGCTGGAAGCAACCTAGATGCCCATCAGTAAATGACTGGATCAAAAAACTATGATACATTTACACAATGGAATTCTATGCAGCAGAAAGAAAGAAGGAACTCCTACCTTTTGCAACAGCATAGATAGAGCTGGAAAGCATTATGCTAAGTGAAATAAGCCAGGCAATGAAAGACAAATACCATATGATCTCACCTTTAACAGGAACCTAAACAACAAAACAAAGAAGCAAGCAAAATATAGTCAAAGACACTGAAATAGAGGACAGGCTGACAGTGACCAGAGGGGAGAGAAGAGGGAATTTCAGGGGAGAATGGGAAGGGTTTACAGGAACAAATTTAAAGGACACATGGACTAAAACTGGGGGGGTGGTAATGGGAGGGAAGTGGGGAGGGATGGGTGGGCGGGCTGGAATGAGAGTAAAAGGCAGAAAACTGTACTTGAACAATGATTAAAATAAAATTTAAAAAAAGATACTCAACATCACTAATCAGCAGAGAAATGCAAATTAAAATCACAATGACATACCATCACACCTGCCAGAATGGCTAGCATCAAAAAATCAACAAATAACAAGTACTGACAAGGATGTAGACAAAAGGGAACCCTTTTGTACTGTTGGTGGAAATGCAGGTAAGATTGGTGCAGCCACTATGGAAAACAGTATAGAGATACCTCAAAAAAATTAAAAATGAATCTGCCTTTTGATACAGTGGTCCCACTTCTGGGAATATATCTAAAAGAACCCAAAACACTAATGTGAAAGAACATAAGAACCCCTATGTTCATTGCACCATTATTTACAATTGCCAAGATATAGAAGCTGCCCAAGAGTCCATCAATAGATGAGTGGATAAAACAATTATGGGACATTTACACAATGGAACACTACTCAGCCATAAAAAAAGAAGAAAATTTTACCACTTGCAACAGTATGGACGGACCTGGAGAACATTATGTTAAGTGAAATATGCCAGTGAGAGAAGACAAATACTGTATGATATCACTCATATGTGGAATCTAACAAACTGAACTAATAAGCAAAACAGAGACAGACTCATAGATGGAGAACAGATGACAGCTAGTGGGGGAAGGGGATCAGAGGTGGAGAGACTGAGCAAAAGGGAAAAAGGACTAATTGACATGGACAACAGTGTGGTGACAGCTGGCAGCAGGGGATTATAAGGGGTCTAAATGGTAATTAAAAAATATACAATAAAGATTCTTAAAATGGGGCAGTATATACACATGCCAAAAAATTAATTCAAAAGGGAATTTATAATTTAGTTGAGAAATAAAATATATAATATGCTATCTATACTCTTTCTTGACTTCAGCAGAATACTTCTCATTTTTAGCTATACTATATAAATTGCAATAGTCTGGATAACAAGATCTAAATAAGTGGTGGTAAATGAGATAATAAAAATAATAAACATAAAACTTTCCAAAGTTAAACCTTAAAAATGCTAAGGTATTCATATAATATCATCTTTAAAATAAATCTTTATTTCATCTTTAAAATAGTAATATCTTTAAAATAATAATAAAACATGAGACAAATATAATGTTATATGTCAACTTAAAAAATGATAAAGCTAAAAATATTCAAATACTGCTCTGGCTGGTGTGGCTCAGTGGACGGAGCGCCAGTCTGCAAACCAAAAGGTCGCCATTCCAATTCCCAGGTAGGGCACACGCCTGGGTTGCCAGTCTGGTCACCAGTAAGAGAGCATGTGAGAGGCAACTGGTTTATGTATCTCTCACACAATGTTTCCTTCCCTCTCTTTCTCCCTCCCTTCCCATCTCTCTAAAAGTAAATAAATAAAATCTTTTTTTACAATGTTCAAAAACTGAGAAGTATATTTTCTATTTTCACATGTTTTTAAGAATATACATGACAAGAACAAAGAAAGTATGGTAATAGAAAAAGCAAGACATGCTAAGTTCTTCAAGTATATTCTAGTTTAATCTTCACAATAACCATATATTGCCTTGGCTGGTGTGGCTCAGTGGACTGAGCACCAGTCTGCGAACCGAAGGGTCACCAGTTGGATTACCAGGCAGGGCACATGCCTGGTTTGTGGGCTAGGTTGTCAGATGGCGGTGTGCAGGAGGCAACCACACAATGATGTTTTTCTCCTTCTCTTTCTCCCTTCCTTCCTCTCTCTCAAAAGATAAATAAAATCTTAAAAAACATTTTAATAAAACATATTGTGTTATAACATTATTGTGCTATAAAAATACTATTGTCATGTTTAAAGATAAAGGAACTAAAACTCAGAGTCACTCATCTCAGTTACCAGTCCAACTGCAAAAGTTGTGCTTTTAATCAAATAATACAGCATCAAAATATAAAGCAAAATTGTGAAAATAATGTTAAAACAACTAATATATACCTATAATTTATGGACAAAATAGTCTGATAATATTTTTAAAAACACATTAGAAAAGCAATGCCAGATGTCAAATTACAATAGTCAAGTTTAAAAAAAAACATTAATTGAAAAAGTTTAAATGCCTACAATGCCTATTTTACTAGCTTCTAGGGATACCAAAGTGAGTAAGACAGATCCTACCTGGTAGGGCAGATAAATATCTAGACAATAGCATGCTATGGTGATTATCTAGGAATAATTATATATACACAGATAGAACGAGTCAATATGAGAGTTGGGGCTGGGTGTAATCCCAGAGGGTTTCTCTTAACTACTACCTGATCAAAATACTTCACTGCTAATGCAGCATAGGATCGGTTGGTATATACAGCAGAAAATGAAGCTAGGAAAGTAGTTTAGGAAGAGCTTATTATTGTCTGGAATACCATTCTCAGGAGCTCGACCTTTATTCAGGGGTAAATGGAGAGTCTCTATTTATTTATTTGTTTTAATACAAGGGCTAACATAATTATATAGTTTTCAAAAAATATATACTGAAGATAACATAGCATTCTGGAGAAAAGACTGATTTGTCCAATAACTCATAAGAGAAATCATACGGGCTTCTAAACTACAGTTGCATAAATTGGGAAAAGGACAAATATGAGAAAAAATCCAGAGAAAGACTGAACATAAGGGATGATGATGAGTTAGAATAAAAAAATGAGTCAATGACAGTTTCTAGCTTAGATTCCAGAAAGTTTGTGCCACATACAAAGAGAAGAAGCCAAGTTGGGGTAGGCAGAAATTGATTTTAAGAGAAGTAAAAGGAAAACTAGGAAAAATTAGTGTTACAAATGAAAAGAAGAATTTCAATTTAAAAAGAAAGTTACTGATACCAATACTAGGAAGTGACAGAGAAAGAAGACTGAGATTAACCCACTGAGTTTAACAACAAGGTCACTACATTATCAGAGAGATCTACTCAACAAATGATGAAGAAAGGAAAAGAATGCTGCTGAAGTAAACCAGTTGTTGTAGAAACCAAGTTAGTAAAACTCTAGACCAAGCAATTCATACATTTTTTGGTCTCAGTATCTCCTTACACTATCAAAAGTTAAAAGAGCTTCTGTTTATGTAGATCTTACCTGTCAAAAAATAAAAAACTTTATTAGAAATCAAAACAGAAAAAATATATATATTAGCACATTTAAAAACTAACAAAAGTATATCACATATTGACATAAATAATATTTTTATGGGAAAAATCCTCTATTTTCCAAAACAAAGATAACTTTGCATGAAGAGTGGCATTTGTATATTTTTGAAAACCTCTTAACATCTGGCTTCACAGAAGATATCTGGATTATCATATCTATTTCTGCATTCAATTTGTTGCATGACGCTGTTTTGGTTCAATATGAAGAAAACTGGACTCCCACAAATATGTAGTTGAAATATGAGAGGAGTATTTTAATAGCCAAGTTGAGGCAGGAGACAGGAAGGAAGAAACTCCAGAGGTTCCCCAGGCCTAAGATAAAGGACATCCATACAGGACAGAGACCCTGTTCTAAGACCAGTTGTTCCTGCTTTCTGGAAAATTGCTGAATCATGGTGACTCAAGAAAGCACCTTCACAGAACATGCTACATGACCCATGCTTCATTATAATGGCATTATAGTAAATTAACATTGTGCAACCCCCTTCTCCAGTGGCCAATCAAGGAAAATCATGGGAGATCACATGCACAGTAGGCTTAAAATAATACAGCCACTTGTACATGCACAATGAAAGCCTGCCAAAACTAGCCAGGAAGGACCCACCCTATAAGAACAGAATCCCTCCAGCCCGAGGTGAGTCTCTGCTGGGAGTTCGCCTGCTCCCATGTTCTGTGGAGCATACTATTGCTTAATAAATCCTCTCTCTCTTTAATCTGTGTTCAGTTCAATTCTTTGTCCATGATCACCAAGAACCTGGTTACCTATGCCCACCTGTGACATTTTCAGATAATTGTGGATATTATTCTTTGGCATGACAGAAAAACACAAGTAGTTGTTTCTCAAAGATTAGCTGCATGTGAAATCTGAAACCACATCAAGGAAGTTTTCAGTGTTCCCTTAAAACTCACTGATTTATTTAGTACTTTGAATGGATTATATCCATGCATGGTTTTGTAACAATGCACATAGGTTTTTGGGAAATACTAGGTCACTGAGTTACAGAGATCTTCCAAGTATTGACAAATTTCATGATAAAATATCAGAAACTACAATCACTGACATTACCACACAAGCTCATCTTTAAAGTATTGGGAAGTTCTTAAGTTCACTGTAGCGGTTACAAGTTTTCAAAAACTCTAATTTTCACCTGAAAGCTCATTATTTATCATTGGCAACAAATACTATCAATTGTTTTCCTTGAAGTGACAGACTCACTGTTTTCATTTTTGAGAAAATATCTGCTAAATATCCAAGTCTGAGCAACCACAGTTTGCCAGGCATTCTTTCAAGTAAAAATGATGTTCTTCGGGGAAAAAGCCACTAGTTTTGTTTGCATCTAAAACAACGACACAAATCCTTTTCGTTGAATCAACCACTCTACTTTACTATGAAGTAAAAGTGCTTTACATGTACTTCCTAGATAAGGAGATAGAATATTTAAAAGACATGAGACTTTACAAAATTAGTAGCTTTTACTGTTTATCAGAGATATTAAGTGAAGCTGACGTTATTTTTGCTGCATGTGCATGGGAGTAACGATTACGATGAACATACCAATTTGGCATGGCTGCTCAGATTCATGCTAAGAGGCCAGCAGTTTTACCTGCCACTGCCTCTGTACCACCACTGCAAGTGTCACCACAGTGAAAAAGGCAGAAAAAATCTTAAGAATTCTGATTATGAAAATAGTTTGACCCTCACCATCTTCTTAAAATGATCACAAAAGGGAATTCCAGGGTTCCTCAGATCACGCTTTGAAAACCACTACTCTAGACTATCCAAATGCAATCATTTTCAAAATTTCTCTGTAAACACTGAACCCATGTAACTACTCTCATCCAAGATACAGGGAGGAAAACAAACAAACCAACCAACCTCCTAGAATAAGGAGTCTCTGAACAACTGTGTGGTAGCTGGAAAGGCTTCTCAGACAGATGGGGGAGGCTCAGGAACTCTGCATATCTGAAAAACGGGCTGACTTAGATGATCCTCAGTTTTTTTTCCCATTCCCAAAAGTTCTAGGAGAATCTGTGCCACACTTCAAATTAGAAGATAAGAAGCAAGTTTGAAAAGACAGCAATGATACTGAAATGAGTTTCATCAGATAACTGGTTTCTTTAAGGTTTCTTCAAAATGTGAATTTTATAGTTTACACATTTTATAGAAGCTGAAATAATTCATTCTATTTACCAACAATAACATCCTAACCATAACATTGTATTCAGTTAGAAAAACTATTTTTCTTTAAATGAGTAAATTTTACCTCCTCAGCTCACACAAAAAGAGTTACTAATACTACTTCATGTACAGAATCTGGTATAATTCAAAGTGATTCTGACTTGACAAAAATCATAAAATTTCACAGAAAAAAACAAAACATGTATTTTGCTCACCAATGTATTCCCAAAACCTAGGTCAGCCCTTGTATAAAATAAGATGTTCAGTAAACACTTCTGAATGCTGGGTATTGAAGTGGCTGGAAAGAGAAGAACCCCGGCTGCCAGACTCCCAGTACAATACAGTGCTCTTTCTACCATGTGAAATCTTGTTCATCATTCTCTAAAATAACACGTCAAGAATCTAAGGGAACTATTTCAGTTTACCTTGAGAAGATATACTATTACTTAGTCATACTTGAAATTACACTAAAAAGCCTGCTATGAACTGGGTGCTTTATAGGTTCTCCTTTAGATCACAGTTCATAATTATTGTTTTTAACATTTGCTATCTGAAATAAGAATTTCCAACCCTATATGAAAAAGTGACAATAAGATACTAATCTAACTCAATCACCATACATCACACACACATAGCGTGCACTATCCTCACACACACACTATACTAAATATTTCATTTTCTGTGACGATTCAGAATGGTTCTCAATTTTGTAAAGTTTCTTGGGTTTACCTTTGAGACCCTCACTGCCTTTTAAGAACTAAGGAGACTATGTAGTACCACTGATAATAATTTGTCACCATAGTTTTTTCTTTTTAAAATTTTTCCTGTCATTTTAACATTTATCATTTTTTTGTTCACAAAAGCAAAATGTAGAAAACCTGAGGTACTTGAATTATGTAGTTATTGAGATTCTGGATTAAAAAAGATTAATAAAATTTAAACTAATTAAGGCCAGCAAGTACCAAACTAAAGTTAAGTTCAGCTGCAGAAACTGTTTACATTTAAAGAATGTAATTTATCAATTCAGAAATTAAAACATCAAATCACATTTTATTTTAAAATACTACCATGAATATAACCTCATTTCATTCCATGCAGTTATTCTGCAGAAAAACATGACCGATCAAGGATATAGCCAAAGGAAATGATGTTCTCTTGCAATATAAAAGATTTGAACTAGATATTCTTTAAAGAAAATAAAAATGTCAGTGAAGACTTTATAGGGAGACCATAAACCCCCTCTTCTCTGGAGGTTTAGAAAGAAAAGATTTTTCAAATGTCTGGGATGGCTCAGACTTGGCCTCCCATTTGACACTGAGACAGAATCAGTTCAAAGGTCAGCATGACCCAAGAAATTCAAGTCCCTTCTGTCGCAAACAAGGCATTAGCAATCTGCATCCTTCTGCTCTGCAGCCATCCAGCTTTGGTAATCCTCAACCTTATCCTTGAAATTGCTTTAACTGCTAATATAACATGTTCATTGTAGAGATATATCTCTTCCAACTACTGAAACTTTTGCTTCTCAATAGTGCTCTGCAGGCCTTTAATCCTGTTTTCTAACATTACCAGAGAGGGCAATATTTTGTGGTGTAATCAATATCTGCCCTAGTAACAAAGCCCTGCTCCATTGTTCTATCCAAACATGGATTCCACTCTGATTTTCAGAAATAGCGGTAGGAAAATAAAAGACAGAGAAATTAGAGCTCTTAGGTTTAACTTTTGGCCAAAATCAAAAGAGAAGAGACAATTCAGAGAGAGGAAGGAAGAAGCTGAGAGGGTTGTAGTGTAGAACACTTACTTTTAGGAACAGAGTGTCCCTTAGACTTCTGGTGAGTTGCCCAGAGCCTCTTCAGTTTCAATCCAAATGACAATGCTTCTCTGAGTCCTCCTCAAGTAATCCACTAAAAATTGGATCTACAAGAGCTCAGATGTACTGGTAAAAAATGTCAGGGGCCCCCATGTGGGCCTCAAGCCTCTTTTAAACTAGGCCCACTTCTCTGTCCTGGGCCAACTCCCCTGTGCACTATATTCCTTCTTCTTCCAGGTGCCAGGTAGTCGGCCTGTTTCTTCTCTTCTGAGCTGCCACCACCTACTCTATTTCTCAGGGTTCCTCTAACCCCAAGACTGGCTGTGGAGTAGGCCACCAGCTTCCCCCCTTCCTTGCTGTCCCTGCAAATAAACATATAAGCTCTTCTAGTTTCCGTATTTTTCTAAAGGCTACAAGAAAATAGAGGGAACAACAAAAAGCAACAATATCGTACCAGAGATTAAGATTATAATAACTGTCTCCACTTCAAAGTTCCTGCCTCCAAAACCCAAATTTTCCAAAGATTGCTTATTAAGCATTTTTAAAAGTACAAGGTACTAATACAGATATATAAATATAATCTAAACCAAATCCAACCTTATACAGACATAAAAATATAAAGATATTCTGCTTTCCAAAAATGCTTAAATCACGGGTCCAAAAATAGTTACCATGTTCATTTTAGTAAATAGGTACTTTTTTATTAGACTGGTTCTATTACATTCCCTTGAATTCTGAAGATGTTTGAAAGTTTGCTTTTTAAAGGATATCATGAAAAATGCTCATATTTCACCCAATGTAAAGGGGAAGTAATGTGCAAAAAGCCTATTAGGAGTTACAAAAGGACATATCAAACACAACTAGCTTCACTAAGCTAATCTTACAATTTTAAATTATTGTCAACCATATCTGGATCTACATTTTAAAACTTTATAAAATGCTTTAAATGGTGTTTAAAAATCTGGATATCTCCAGATTTTACTCCTCAATAGATTTTTAATAAATCTAATTTTACTGAATATAAATCTAATGTCAATATTGTGTGTTTTTTTAAGATGGTATATCATATCAGTATGCTTATACCTTTGTCATAATTTAGTTTGTAACAGACTTTGTAATATCAAAATACATGTTATCTAAATATCAGGCTGTAAATAACATGATCATAATGAATTAATTTAAAGCCTACTTTCCTACAAAGGAGAAAAAACTCTGTAACTAAGTGCTGGCATATCAAAATATCACTGACTTTCAATTTCCTGGATGATTTTCTTTATCCACTTAATTAACTTAAGTGTTTCTTAAAAGACTGAGTTATTGTAAGCTTACAGTAAAATAAAGGCTGAAAATAAGCAGAGATCATTTAATCTTACTTATATAGTTTAACAGATTGCCATTTGATCAATCTAAAGATATTCAGATACTTTCAACAAAAATATGCCCGTGCCTGGGCTCACCTCCAACTATCTATTTATAAAATATTAGCGAACTGGAATACAAACACTAAACAAAACCTTGATCTGACCCTTCCAGACATCTATGTTAAAAAAATAAGTTAAATCTATTGTGTATTATATAATCATATACTTTTTTTTTTTTTGAGGAACGAAATTAAATTACATCTTTTGCTCCTAAAGAGGTCTTCTTCTACACTAACAACAATGCAGCCAACATTATTATACCCGGAATGGGAGGGGGGACATTACACTCAGCGATACGAATTAAATCGCAGTAGCTAATGCCTCCCTTAAATAATTTATTCTCTCTTGGCAGCAAAAAACGTTACACTCTTCAATTACCCTTCACCACCAACCATCGCCTGCGTCGCGATCAATCTGACCCAATTCCTATCACAGCCACCACCTCAGTCTGGCCTCCTCCCCGCCAGGTCTGCGAGTGTCACGGGAAGGGGCGGCTGCCGCTAGGGCCTCCTCTGGCCGCAACCCGGTGGCCGGCGGTGCCCCGGGCAGGCTCTGGACTCACCGGGTGGAGGTGCCCTTCCGCACATCGCACATCATGCACTTGAAGGCCTCGGCGCTGTTCCGGAAGGTGCAGACGCTACAGTCCCAGTAACCCTCATCCGAGGACGGCTTCGGCTGTCGCTTCGGCCTGCAAGACGCGACGTCGCGCAGGGTCACCAGCAGGCCTTGCCCGGCTCCCAGGCCCCGCAGCCACCCCCGCCCCGCCCCCTGTCCCAATTCCAAGACCCCCACCCCGTGGGCCCCCAGCACGCCGCGTTCCGGCTCGGAGGGGGAGGGGAGTCAGGAAGGAGGAGGGCGGGAGCGCAGCTGTAGTCTCCGCACACGCCGCTGCCGCCACCACCGCGGCTGACACCCCCGGCAGCGACTTGGCTGCCGCCATCGCGGCTCCATTGTAGGGCGGCAGCCCCTGCCGCCGGCCCCTCACGCGGAGCAGCGGCGCCGCCCTCGTTCTCTCCCCGCTGCCTGTGCTGCGAGCGAAGCGGCCGCCCGAAGTCCAGCGCGAGGGCCCTGCCGCCCGCACAGTCCGGGCCCATGGGCCGGGCGCTGTTACCTGGTGGGGCTCTTCTTGTCTCCCATGGCTTGGCTACAGATGCACGCTGAGAGTCGCTGCCGCGGCCGCTGTTTGTCAATAAGAAGGATAATAAGCCGGGCGGAAACGGGCGGGGGAGGAGGGAGAGAGGGGGCGGGGAAGGCCGCACCGCTGAGCTCCGAGCCGCCGCCGGATCCCACGCAGCCTCCAGCTGTCGGGGAAACTCCTGCCTCGGCGCACGTGATCTGCACCCGCCAATCAGCAGCCGCGCCGGAGACTTCAAACGCGGCCAGCGCGGCCCAGCACCCGCAGCGAGTTCGCTGGCAGGCGGGAGGCGTGGGGGTGACGCTGCAGCCTCTGGAGCTGCTGTCGTTTTTCATGTCCGCTCTCCCTCGCATACCCGCAGCATCCTGGGTGAGCTGGGAGTGCCCACCGCTTCGGAGCCCCTCTGTCCCACCAAATGGCCGGGGACGCCCTGCCCTCCAACAGGAAGCCTGGTCCGAGGTGGGGCCGGCGTTTAGAGGTCAGCCCAGCTCGGGACCAGAGTCCCTGGGTGAGGTCTCCAAGTAGAAGCTCTTTTCTGTCCTCAGCCGCCCTTGGCTACTCAGACCCAGCCCTAAGGATACCTCGGGGAAAGACGGCAATTAACATTGAAGGCCATTACTAAGGGCTTTAAAATACTGTCTGGTTTTACGCATGCAAATGCTCTACCAAGTAGGGATTGTCGCCCTTAATTTAGAGGAAATTAAACCGAAGCTCAAAAGATTAGGTGACTTCCTCCGTGTTACATAATTAGAAGATAACAGCCAAGAATCTAACCCTGGCTTTAATTCCAAATGCGTTGCTTTGGTTTCCCAAGCCTCTAGAGTCTCTGCTTAAATTTTTTTTAAAGTACTCATAAGCCCTTTTTTAAAATAACGGGTTTACATGTACATAAACGCAATCTGTTGGTTAAAATAGAACACTCCCAGGTCTCATTACCTACCTAAACATACTGAATGCCCTCGTCTTTAACACACTAGAAAAGCTAGCAACAACTGGTCTCTGAAGCACCAGCCCCAACTCCCCAATCTATTCAATAACACACAACCAGATTAGTAATATAGTCCTGGTTAACATGTGCCGTCACATTGATCAAGGATTCTGCTAAGGCTCTTCGACTCCTTAGCCTGGCATTAAGGATTTCCACACCTTCCCTCTAACTCCCCACCCCATTCCCCGTCAGAAAAGCTGCCTCCTGGCAAAGACTGCAGATGATATTCATTCATTACCCTCCCAAAACCCTCCTTCAAAAAAAAAAAATGGCTTACTTCTGCATAAAATATTTCCCTCTTCTCTTTGATGGTACTGTTTCCATCTATCTTTCTAGATTCACAGCAAATCTGAATTATTGTAAAATAATAATCACAGAAGTCCTGCATTCTTGGCCTACTTTCCCTGTGTTTTTGCTGATAGACGTTGGAAATTGTGTGCTTAATTTCAGGAATTGTTAGCTTCTTCATCTGCAAAATAGCATCTATATTTATGAGGTTGTGTGGTTAATAATAACTAACATTTTTTAGCACTACATGCCAAGAGCTTTGTGGATCTCTACACAAACGCTTATTTTAAAGAACTTAAAGTACTATGCAAATGTTCTGGTCAACTAGCCTATCCCTTCATTTGAAAGACAAGGAACTTAGAGCCCTGGTTAAGTGGTCTTTGTTTAACGAACAGGCCAGGATTAGAGCTCAGACTTTCACCAAACCTGCTTTCTAATTAACCATATCACCCCAGTTTATAGGGGTCTCTGAACTCACGGCACCATCTGTACTTCTTGGAAGTGTCAGTTGTTGAGACTCAGACCTTGATTCAGAAGCACAGAAAGCATGAGGAATGAGTACAAAAGAATTTGCACAAAGAGGAACAAGACTGTGAAAAAGGGACTTAGTGTGGTACCATCATTTCTTCTGCTTTCAGTTCCTGTGCCTTTCTCAGGGCCTCCAACAGCAAAATGTTGGGACAGAGCATTGAAGGTTCACAACCTCTATGGTCTGTGGGAGCCACTATGAGAAGAGTCCCAGGAGGAATTTGCCATTGTCAGTGGAAAACAAGTGGTGGTTACTAGCTATGATGACTTTGTACTTTGGATATGGATTTGTCACACCTTTCTTTATAGTAAGATACCAGCTGCTTAAAAATAGGGATGTTTTAGTTAATCCATGAAACAGATATGAAGAGGAATGTTTTCCTCTGAAAAATGGATCAAACTATTGGACACAGTATACTACATATGTTTGCAAATAAACTTACGGAATGGAAAAAAAGAAAAGAAAGCATACAAGAGAAGATCTGAGGCCTAGTCTTCAATCTCTCAGTAATGCAGTGGGTAAACTTAGATTAGTCATTTCTTTTTTTCCCACCTGTAAATTAAATGAGTTAAAACTATTGTCTCAACTAAGGTCCCTTTCAGACCTAAGACACTGTGATGTTTCTAAATTCCTCAACTGGCTGAATGTTCAAGGAGACTGAATTGAAATATCATCTACTTGCAAATGTGATGGCAACAATTTTAAAACCAATTATATTTCAAAAGCTTGATTTTGGGAGTAGAGTTAATTTAGTTGGTTGGTATTTTGTTTTTGCAAAATGGAGATACTTTACTAAACTTTACTAATTTTGTTGATTATCAAATTTATAGGTTACCACTGTATTAGTTTCTAAGGTGCCAAAACAAAATACCACAGAGTGGCCTAACAACAGAAATTTATTTTACAATTCTAGAGGCTAGATGTCCCGATATCAAGGTTATCCACATGCCTGGGTTTTTCTGAGGACTTTCTCCTTGGCTTGTACATGGCTGCCTTCTCTCTTCCCCCCTGCATGTATGTGACCTAATATCTTCTTTTAAGAACACCAGTCATATTGGAGTAGAGCCTATCTCTAGAGACCTCATTTTGTTTTAATTACTTCTTTGAAGACTCTATCTGCAAATACAGTCACATTCTGAGGTAGTGGGGGTTAAGACTTCAACATGAATTTATTAGGGGGGTACAATTCAGTCCACAATACCAGTGTAAAAGTTTCAGCAAAGATTTTTTTAAATTAACATATCCAGAGCATTCTTCTAACATTACTAGTACAGGTTCACAATCCTTATCTGAAAACCTTAAACCTGGATATGTTTTGTAAGATGTTTTGGGATTTTCAAAAGGAAATATGGTAAAAAAAAATATTATACAATTACCTAAGCCTATGAGGGAGTTCTGTAGTACCCCATAATCAAATGCATTACTGTTTATGCAAAATATCAAATATTCACACTATGTTGACAAATAAAGTCTACAAATCACCTTCATCAGTTCCGCTCAGGTTTTACTGCTAACTGCTTACAGGTCAGGTAAAATATGAAGATAATTTCAATTGTTAGGGCTTTTTGGATTACAGGTTTGTGGAAAAAGGAAGTTCATCTAAAAGAATTTCAGGGCAAATTAAGAATGAAAATACTAAGATTAAAAACATCCATATTCTCTGACCCTGCAGTTCCACTTTGGGGAATATATCCTAAGGACACCTGAAGTGCATAAAAAGTTTTGCACAGAGACAATCATTGCAGTTATTTTAACAAATATTGAAAATAATTTGAATGCCCATCAGAAGAGAAATAATTAAATAAATAATGATCTAACCAAAAAGCTAAATTTTAAGCAGGCACTAAAAACAATGTTGAGAATTTAAAGAGACATTTTTCCAAAGAAGACATAGATGGCTCACAAGTATATGAAAAGGTGCTCAACCTCACTGTTCATATGGGGAATACATATTAAAACCACAATGAGATATTGCATCACACCTGTTAGAGTGGTTATTATTGAAAAGACAAGAAATAACGGATGTGGCCAGGATGTGGAGGAAAAGGAACACACTGTTGGTGGGAATGTAAATTGGTGCAGCCAGTATGAAAAATAGTATGGAGTTTCCACCAAAAATTAAAAATAGACCTACAATATGATCCTACAGCTCCATTTTGGGTGTTTATCTAAAGAAAACAAAAACACTAACTCAAAAGAACAAGCACCCCCATATTCATTGCAGCATTATTTACAGTAACCAAGATATGGAAACAAATTAAATGTCCATTGATGAATGAATGGATAAAGAAATTGTGAAATATATGCATATATATATATATATATATATATATATATAATGGAATATTATTCAGCCATAAAAAAGAAACAAAGTTCATCACTGGCAACAGTATGGGTAGACCTCAAGGGCATTATAGTCTTTAGACAAAAACAAAACAAGCTTATAGATACAAAGGATAAATTTGTGGTTGCCAGAGGCAGGGAGTGGCAGTGGTAGCAAATGGACAAAGAAGTCAAAAAGTGCAAACCTCCAGCTATAAAATAAGTGTCATGTGATGCAATGTACAGCATGGTGACAACAGTTAATAATACTGTATTGCCTCTTTGACAGTTGCTAGGAGAGCAGATTCAGAAGTTCTATAACTATATAGGGTAATGGATGTTAACTAGGCATATTGTGGTGATAATTTTGCAAATATTCAAGTATCGAATCATTATATTAAACAACTAAAACTAATATAGTGCTATGTCAATTGTACCTCAATAAAAAATTAAATTAAATGGCACTGACTCAAAGATAAATAAATGTAGGGTAAGCATTATTTGTTGCTCTGTGTATTCCCTTTACATTCTCTCTTGTTCTCTTGCCCAAATTAAAACAAAACAAAACAAAACAAAAAAACCCAGAAAACTGATAACAATGAAGAATTTGCAACAAGTGGCAATGCTTATGTTGTAATGTTAAGTGATAAATGCAGAATATAAAATTGAATATACAATAAATACTAAAAACATAGAAAAAAGATCAAAAGGAAACACACCAAAATATCAATGGTGGCTTACCAGTCTCAATTTTATTTGAGCACATTACAACCTTTCTATTACACTGTCAGTTCCTGACCTTTTGTTCCTTAGACTCTCCCTATATCCTACCACTTTCTAACAGTTCTGTATTTCATCCCATGGTGTGGCCTTGACTAAATGACCCATCCACCTCTATTCCTCCTGAATTTCCTCTTTACTCCAAACCACTCCAGTGCTAGCTTCAGGATAGCCTCCCATCTCTATGCTCAGCTCTCATTCCCCTTCCCAAATCCAGAGAGGAGTTTGATGGGAACACAAGATGTATTCACAAGAGATAAACTTGAACAAGGAGTTGGAAGATGATTGAAGGCTTGAAACCACAGCTCTGAAGAAGGGCCACTGGCCCACTAGTGCTGGTGTCTCTGACAGGGTCGTGTAAAGCTCATACTGCAAATGTTGGGGAAACTGCAAGCTGAATTAAGCTTCTACCAAAGAAAGAAACTGCTGCTGCCGGACTGATGCTCAGAGGAGGAGGAAGTGGACTGGTGGAAAACAAAAAAGGCAACAGGAAGTTGGCTGAAAAGAAGCAAGTCCCTTCTTCCTTCTGACTTTCAGTCTCCCCCTGGCATCACCTACTGGCACAGCCAGCTGGAGCCACATAACAAAGCTGAAATGTGGTCCCAGAGCATACAGGAATGCCAGTTCTAGCATCACAAAGTGAGTACAGAATAGAGGATGTGTTTCGAGCTGAAAGACAACAGCTGAATAACTGCCACAGTGACCCCTTTGACAGTGTCCACACAAAACCTGCTACATATATTTGAACATCCGTACAGTAACAAGACATCTCTGAGTTTCCCCTGCTAGTCAGATGTAACCATCTGGTATAGAAACCACTCCATTCTCATGACCCCCTGATAATGAGGAGACACAATTCCCTAACAGTCATCATAACCATTTCTGGGATTGAACCACACCATCCATCACTATGCTATTTTAGTGACTCCTAAAATTCTGTTACCCAACAACTAAATTTTAAAGTTAACCTTCAAGAAAAATTGGAGACCAGATTTCTGGCAAAGATGGAGGTGTAGGTAAATACTTTGCCTCCTCGCACAAAAAAAGAGACAACAACAAATTTAAAAACAAAAAACAACTAGAACTGCCAGAAAATCAAACTGTATCAAGTCTGACAACCAAGGAGGTAAGGAAGAAACATTCATCCAGACGAGTAGGAGGGGGTGGAGACAGACAACTGGGTGCAGAGGACTCACAGCAAGACAGCAGCTGGTGGACTGGGCATTCCCACATTCGTGTGCAGATAAACCACACGAATTGTGGTTGGGGAACAACTGGGGAGCAAGGCAGACAGCGCAACTCAGGGTTCTAGCACGTGGAAATAAAGCCTCAAAACCTCTGACTGAAAAAAACCTGTGGGGGTTGAGGTGGAGGGAGAAACTCCCAGCCTCACAGGGGAGTTCATTGGAGAGACCCACAGGGCCCTAGAATGTACACAAGCCCACCCACCTAGGAATCAGCACCAGAAGGGCCCAATTTGCTTGTGGGTATTGGCGGGAGGGACTGAAAGCTGGCAGAGAGCTAAGCATGCGGCATTGTTCCCTCTCAGACCCTCCCCAACATACAGCATCACAATGTGGATTGCCCCACCCTGGTGAATACATAAGGCTCCACCCCTTACTACATAACAGATGCACCAAGACAAAAAAAAAAAAAAAGGCCCGAATGAAAGAACAGATCAAAGCTCCAGAAAAAAAAATACAACTAAGTGATGAAAAGATAGCAAACCTATCAGATGCACAGTTCAAAACACTGGTAATCAGGATACTCATAGAATTGGATGAGTATGGTTGCAAAATAGAGGAAAAAAATGAAGGTTATGAAAAGTAAAATAAAGGAAAATATACAGGGAACCAACAGTGACAGGAAGGAAATTGGGACTAAATCAATAGTTTGGATCAGAAGGAAGAAATAAACATTCAACCAGAACAGAATGAAGAAATAAGAATTCAGAAAAATGAGGAGAGGCTTAGGCACCTCCAGGACCACTTTAAATGTTCCAATATCTGAATCATAGAGGTGCCAGAAGGAGAAGAGGAAGAGCGAGAAATTGAAAATTTATTTGAAAAAATAATAAAGGAGAACTTTCCTGATCAGGCTAAGGAGATAGATGTCCAGGAAGTCCAGGAAGTTTAGAGAGTTTCAAAGAAGTTGGACCCAAGGAAGCACACACCAAGGCACATCATAATTACATTACCCAAGATTAAAATGAAGGAGAGAATCCTAGAAGCAGCAAGAGACAAGGAGACAGTCACCTACAAAGGAGTTCCCATCAAGACTGTCAGCTGATTTCTCAAAAGAGACCTTACAGGCAAGAAGGGGCTGGAAAGAAGTATTCCAAGTCATGAAAGGCAAAAACCTACATCCCAGATTGCTCTATCCAGCAAAGCTTTCATTTAGAATGGAAGGGTAGATAAAGTGCTTCTCAGATAAGGTCAAGTTAAAGTTCATCATCACCAAGCCCTTATTTTATGAAATGTTAAAGGGACTTACCTAAGAAAAAGAAGATTAAAAATATGAACTGTAAAAAGCCAGCAAACTCACAGCTATTAACAACCACACCTAAAACAAAAGCAAACAACTAGAATAGGAACAGAATCACAGAAATGGAGATCACATGGAGGGATAGCAACAGGGGAGTGAGAGGAGGAGAGAGGGGGGAAAGGTACAGAGAATAAGTAGCATAGATGGTAGGGAGAAAATATACAAGGGGAGGGCAAGAATAGTATGGGAAATGTAGAAGCTAAAGAACTTATAACACATGGACATGAACTAAAGGGGGGGAATGTGGGTGGGAGGGGGTGTGCAGGGGGGAGGGGAGTGAAGGGGGAATGGGTCAACTGTAATAGCATAATCAATAAAATATACTAAAAAAAAACCCTGGAGAGGCAGATAAAGTGCTTCCCAGATAAGGTCAAGTTAAAGGAGTTCCTCATCACCAAGCCCTTATTATATGAAATGTTAAAGGGGCTTATCTAGGAAAAAGAAGATAAAAAATATGAACAGTAAAATGACAACAAACTCACAACAATTAACAACCAAACCTAAAAACAAAAACAACAACAAACTAAGCAATCAACAAGAACAGGAACAGAATCACAGAAATGGAGATCACATCAGGGGTTATCAGTGGGGGAGTGGGAGGGGAAGGTACAAAGAATAAGTAGCATAAATGGTAGGTAGAAAATAGACAGGGGGAGGTTAAGAATGGTATAGGAAATGGAGAAGCCAAAGAACCCACTATGACCCATGGACACGAACTAAAAGGGGGGAATGCGGGTGGGAGGCAGTATGCAGGGCAGAGGGGAATAAAGGGAGGAAAATGGGACAACTGTAATAGCATAATCAATAAAATATATTTGAAAAACAAAAAATATTTTTTTCCCTTTTGGATTAAGAGAGGAAGGGGTTGGAGAGAGAGAAGTAGAGAGAAGGAATTGATGGAGGGAGAGAGAGGGAAAGAAAGAGAAACATCATTTTATTTTTCTACCATTTGTGCATTCATTGGTTGCTTCTTGTGTGTGCCCTGATGGGGGATAGAATCTGCAACTTTGTCTTAACAGGAGGACACTCCAACCAACTGAGTTACCAGGTGAGGGCCAAGGGAAAAAAAGAGCAGGAAGAAAATAGTTGATATTTACAAATACATACACACACACATAAAAAAGTAGTAAATATACTATATGATGTCTGTCCAGAAAGTATCCAGCCATTCACTATGAAAAATAGAGACATTTATTGAAGAAGATACAAGAGACATTGTACATAGGACAATGACACCTCAGTCCACATCAAAGTAGGCACCTTGGGACCTCACACAGTTCTCCCAATTGCGATCAGCTGCCCCATTGTATTTTCCTGAATCTCATAGAGGGTCTGAAATCTCTCCCCTCTCAAAGGTGATTTCAGTTTGGGGAGAAGCCAGAAGTCTCAGGGTGCCAACTCTGGGTTGTAGGGTTGCTGAGTCACCTGGCTGATTTGATTTTTCGCCAAAAAATATGCATAAGACATGATGTATGAGCAGACGCATTGTCATGATGAAGCTGCCAATCACCAGTTGCCCATAGATGTGGCAGTTTTTGTTGTACTGCATTTCTCAACCAACAAAAATCATTGAAGTAGTACTCCTTATTGATTGTTTGGCCTGGAGGGGCATACTCGTGATGGACAACACCTTCCCAATCAAAAAACACAAGTAACATGGTCTTCATCTTGCTGCAACTTTGCCACACTTTCTTCTTAATCACCTTTGAAGCATTTGTGCCTCAGTTTTACTGCAATGCACTCATTACATTGTTCCTGAAAGCCTTCTGTATCCTCTGAATACAGTTCCCAGAGGAATGTTCAAGCTTGATGCAAAATTTGATGCATATATGTTGCTCTACTTGCTCAGTCATATTTTTATGTTATTGCCTTTTTTTTGCTTTTTAATTATGTGTTATTGATTATGTGATTATAGTTGTCTCAATTTTTCACCCTTTGCTCCCCCCCACCCAGCACCCCTCACTCCCTCAGGCAATCCACACACCGTTGTTCTTGTTTATGGGTCATGCCTATAAGTTCTTGGGTGGGAGCTCACTGTAGGTAACTAACTGCTTTTTCTCTTTCTGCTTGTAAGGATTCCTCTTTATATTTAACCTTTGGCATTTCAGTTATGATGTGTCTTAGAGTGGGCTTCTTTGCATCCATTTTTATTTGGGACTCTCTGTCCTTCCTGGACCTGCATATCTATTTCTTTCACCAAATTAGGGAAATTTTCTTTCATTATTTTTTCAAATAGATTTCCAATTTCTTGCTCTTTCTCTTCTCCTCCTGGAACCTCTATGATATGAATGTTGAAATGCTTGAAGTTGTCCCAGATGCTGAATATACTACACTCATTATTTTAGATTATTTTTTCTTCTCATTCTGATTGGTTGTTTTTTGGTTCCTTATGTTCCAAATCATTTATTTGATTCTCATCTTCACTTACTCTACTATTGTTTCCCTATAAATTGTTCTTTATTTCAATTAATGTATCCTTCATTTCTAACTAGATCTTTTTTATGCTGGTGAGATCCTTACTAAGTCCCTTGAGCATTCTTATAACCAGTGTTTTGAACTCTGCATGTGACAGATTGCTTATGTCAATTTTATTTAGTTCTTTTTCTGGAGTTTTGATCTGTTCTTTCATTTGGGCCACATTTCTTTGTGTCCTCATTTTGGCAGCCTCCCTGTGTTTATTTCCATGTATTAGGTAGAGCTGCTATGACTCCTTGTCTTGGTATCATGGTCTAATGTAGTAAATGTACTATAGGGTCCAATGGCACAGCCTCCCATATTGCCCAAGCTGGCTAGTCAAGGTGCACCCTTCATGTGGACTGAGTACACTCTCTTCTTGTAGTTGAGCCTTGATTGCTGTTGGCAGGTCAATGAGGGGGACTTACCCAGGCCAGTTAGCTACAAGGACCAGCTGTGACCACTGACCACTGATTTCTGTCCTCCATGGAAGATCAGCTGTGCGGAAGCCAAGACCAGCCATTCATATAGAAAAGTCACTATTATAGGATGGTTGGGCATAAGTTGGATGGAATAAGTCTCCACAAGACAATCTCCGGTGGGGGTAGGGGTGGCAAACAGTGTTAGCAAGGTTGATGAAGTCTCAGATATGACACCCACCTGCTGGTTCTGTGGTACTGTGGGGGGAGGGTTCGGAAAAGGGACAGTTGCCTCTGCCTGACTTTCTATGTGAGAGAAAGCTGTCCTCCAGCTCCTGCTTTGATGCCAGACAGCTCAGTTCCTCCCTCTTTGCCACTGGTACCTTTCAAGCTGCTATCTCAGTGCTGGAGCTCAGAGGGAGTAAGTTTGAGCGAGTCTGTGTGTGGGTTCTTTAAGAGGAACTGCTTGGGACTCCAGAAGTTTCTTCTACCAACTCAATCCCTGCTGGTTTTTTGGTCTGAAGTTATGAGTACTTATCTTCCTGACACTGGAACCCTGGGCTGGGTAGCCTGCTGTGGGGCTGGGACTCCTCACTCCAGAGATATCCCTCCTGAATTTTTATCCACTACATGTGGATGTGGGATCAGCCCATTCCACGTCTGTGCCCCTTCTAGGAGTCTGAATGGATGTGGCTTCTTTAATTGCATAGATGTCTGGCTTCCCATCAACTCCATTTCTAATGGTTCTAAGTAATGGTTGTTCTATATTTCAGTTGTATTTTTGGTGTGGTTGAGTGAGTGGGCAAGCTCTGTTTACCTATATCATTCAGTCATTTTGAATGTGACAGCCACGCAGTACACATGCTCACTTAATAGCATCTACCACCCCCAGGACTAGTACAGGGAAGTTGTTATTGTTCATGCATGAGCACTCCAGTCCACTCTCCTTGGTTGCCAAGTTACATCAATGTCAGGCAAACCATTTTCATTATATTAACAATGGCAGGACTTTTTCCAGATAGACTTTGTATGTAGCTGCTACAATCCTTACTCCTGTAGCTGGTCATGAAGCCATTATTGGTATTCATAACTTTTTTTCTACTGACCATTCTACATTCTATGTTTCCTTTTTCCTTAGTCAAGTTCTTTATTAGTCTTAAGTTTTTACCTGGTGAAGTGACCTAAACCTCTGTTCCTGAATGCTTAGTGGTCCTGCCTTGATTGGTTGATGAAATTTCCATGAACTCTCATTATTTGACATTAAAATATTAAGAGGTGTTTTCAAGAGTATCCTGGGTTGAAGACATAGTCCTTCCTATCTTCACAATGTATCAGCAACACAATTTTTCCTTTGTAATCAGGATCAATCTTTCCATCCACTAAAGCACCTTCCTTATTTATCTGTTTATTCGGTAGTCTGAGGAACATTAATTGTCCAACTGGCATTTTCATCCTCTAATTCAATAGAAGAACCACTACTGTGGCCCCTCATGGCAGCATTCCTACCATGATCTCAAGATCATAAAATCAGGATCTCCAGATCAGTAGAATTTGATGTTATGAAAAAGGAAAGGAAATATTCTGCAAGCAGATTTTTAGGTATAATAACGAGAAGAGAAACTCCCACTTCTAGCTCTTAATTCCTATACTTAACTCTGGTTATGGAAGAGACAGCATCAAATAGTGGTCTTTGATTCAAAGCACATATTGCATGTTGTAAGACAGCACCACATTTTTTTTAGGACATTGTCTCCAAACTAACTGAGTCTTGAGTAAGAACATTCCACTGTTCTATTAGGCCAAATGCTTCTGTGCATCTAATAGAGTCTGTGGTGTGACCTGAGAATTTCACAGGCATGAGCCTATTGCTGTGTTTCTTTTGCTGTGAAATAAGTTCCTTAATCAGAAGCAATATTGTACAGAATACACTGAAAATGGTGGTGCTAGCAGAAGCATTACAGACAGGGGAAGCAAATCCACATCCAAAAGATGTGTCTATCCCAGCAAAGTGATCTGTGTCCCTTTCCATGAGGAAAATGATCTAATATGATTAACACACCAGCAGGTAACTGTCTTGTTCCTTTGAGGAAGGGTGCCAAGTTGGAGACCCAGTGTTGGTCTGTGCCCTTGACTAGTTCAGCACTCAGGAGCCACAGTATAGCAGGCTACAAAGTCAGCCTTGGTGAGAAGGAGATAGTGCTGGGCCCATGTAGAGCCTCCATTTCAGGCAGCATGGTCACTCTACACACGGTCCCATTAAGAAATCCCTAGGGTGGCTGGAAATAATGGCTGATGGGCAATAAGAGACTGTCATTTTGTCCATCTGATTATTGAAAGCTTCTTCTTCAGATGATGCCATTTGGTGAGTATTTGCATGGAACACAAAAGTCTCCATACTGTGAGCCCATTCTGAGAGCTCCATCCACATTCCTCTTTCCACAGCCCCTTTTGTATCAACCTCCCAATCCTGTCGTTTCTGAGTCCCTGGCCATTCAGCCCAAATGTTAGTGAGTGCCCATGAATCACTGAATGTCCATATTTCTAATTATTTCTCACATTTGATTGTCCAGGCAAGGTGGACAATCAAATGTGTTGCCCTAAACTATGCTTCTTAGGAGAATTTCCCTCCATTCATGGCCTTCAGGGCCACCTCTCATTGGGACTGTAAGTAATGCAATTGTCCACCTCTCCTTGGTGCCAGAATATCATACAGAACCATTTGTAAAACAGCCTTAGGTTTTTCATCCTCAATCTGCCAATTGTGAGAAACTCTTTAGGAGGCCATCGATGTGGACTGAGGGAGAGGAAGAGTCACCATTGATGCACTTTTCATGCAATAAACTCCACAGTTGTAAAAATTTCATCCCCATTCATATATGAAGTGATTTTATAAACTTCCAGTACAAAATATAGATAATATTGCTATGCTTAGAACCCCTAGTAAGATCAAATGTATTTTAATCATTTTTATATTAATGTTTGGCCCAGAAAAATCTACTGGAACATATCTGAAAAAATTTTAAGTACCCAAAGTCTTTACGCCAAGAGCACAAACACAGCTGTAATGTCTCATTTCTTGGTAGTGAAAATAATGTTTCCCTGAGACATCATCTTGGAAACAGATGTTTACAGAGAAATTTCAATCTGTTGTCTTATGTATCTTCATAGGAAAATGATTGAACTAGAATCAGTTTTTGCAGCAATATAAATATAACTCCAGCAATTTCTACAAGGATTTCTTGCAGCAAACACATTGCCATTTAGATAATATATTTCACTAGTATATTACATTCTAGAAACAAACATCTTATTTCAGTAATATAGGTAATAGATTTTCCATGTTATATATTACTTGACATTTCTCAGATTAAATATACCTTTAAATTTTAATATGAATACATTATAGCAACAAGCAAAACAAAACTGTTTTCTTAACCAGTGGTTAAGGGCATTATCCATAGCCAGATTGCCAGGATTCAAATTCTGGCTCTGAAGCTACTAGCTGTGCTACCTTGGGTAAATTACTTAACCTGTGCCTGCGCCTTCACATCTATGAAATGGGACTAATAATAATATGTGCTTATGGGGTTACTATGAGGTTTAAGAAGTAAATATAGGTAAAACCCTTGGAAACAATGCTTAGCACTTATAAATAATATCAGAGACCTAGCTGTTTTTCTGAGGTAGCTCAATGGAATGGCTAGAGCAAGACTATCATTTTCTAATTTTAGCTCAAGAGCTTATTTCCTGTGTAATATTGGACAAGTTATTTAACCTTTTTTGTACCTCAATTTCCTCACCTCTACAATGGGAATGATAATAATACTTGCCTCATGGATTTAATATGGGT